>NC_090399.1:27795684-28095684 GCF_036365525.1 Heterodontus francisci
TAAATCATCCCCAAACAGAGAGTGAAATCATCCCCAAACACAGAGTAAAATCATCCCCAAACACAGAGAGTAAAATCATCCCCAAACACAGAGTAAAATCATCCCCAAACACAGAGAAAAATCATCCCCAAACAGAGAGTAAAATCATCCCCAAACACAGAGTAAAATCATCCCCAAACACAGAGAAAAATCATCCCCAAACACAGAGTAAAATCATCCCCAAACAGAGAGTAAAATCATCCCCAAACACAGAGTAAAATCATCCCCAAACACAGAGAGTAAAATCATCCCCAAACACAGAGTAAAATCATCCCCAAACACAGAGAAAAATCATCCCCAAACAGAGAGTAAAATCATCCCCAAACACAGAGTAAAATCATCCCCAAACACAGAGTAAAATCATCCCCAAACACAGAGAAAAATCATCCCCAAACAGAGAGTAAAATCATCCCCAAACACAGAGTAAAATCATCCCCAAACACAGAGAAAAATCATCCCCAAACAGAGAGTAAAATCATCGCCAAACACAGAGTAAAATCATCCCCAAACACAGAGAAAAATCATCCCCAAACACAGAGTAAAATCATCCCAAACACAGAGAAAAATCATCCCCAAACACAGAGAAAAATCATCCCCAAACAGAGAAAAATCATCCCCAAACACAGAGTAAAATCATCC
The DNA here is from genome assembly GCF_036365525.1 of Heterodontus francisci. NCBI lineage: Eukaryota > Metazoa > Chordata > Chondrichthyes > Heterodontiformes > Heterodontidae > Heterodontus > Heterodontus francisci. The sequence continues at coordinate 27,796,363 of NC_090399.1, forward strand.
CCAAACACAGAGAAAAATCATCCCCAAACACAGAGAAAAATCATCCCCAAACACAGAGTAAAATCATCCCCAAACAGAGAGTAAAATCATCCCCAAACACAGAGTAAAATCATTCCCAAACACAGAGAAAAATCATCCCCAAACACAGAGAAAAATCATCCCCAAACACATAGAAAAATCATCCCCAAACACAGAGTAAAATCATCCCCAAACACAGAGAAAAATCATCCCCAAACACAGAGAAAAATCATCCCAAACACAGAGTAAAATCATCCCCAAACACAGAGAAAAATCATCCCCAAACACAGAGTAAAATCATCCCCAAACACAGAGAAAAATCATCCCCAAACACAGAGTAAAATCATCCCCAAACACAGAGAAAAATCATCCCCAAACACAGAGTAAAATCATCCCCAAACACAGAGAAAAATCATCCCCAAACACAGAGTAAAATCATCCCCAAACACAGAGTAAAATCATCCCCAAACACAGAGTGAAATCATCCCCAAACACAGAGAGAAATCATCCCCAAACACAGAGTAAAATCATCCCCAAACACAGAGTAAAATCATCCCCAAACACAGAGAAAAATCATCCCCAAACACAGAGTAAAATCATCCCCAAACACAGCGTAAAATCATCCCCAAACACAGAGTAAAATCATCCCCAAACACAGAGAAAAATCATCCCCAAACACAGAGTAAAATCATCCCCAAACACAGAGTAAAATCATCCCCAAACACAGCGTAAAATCATCCCCAAACACAGAGTAAAATCATCCCCAAACACAGAAAAAATCATCCCCAAACACAGAAAAATCATCCCCAAACACAGAGTAAAATCATCCCCAAACACAGAGTAAAATCATCCCCAAACACAGAGAAAAATCATCCCCAAACACAGAAAAATCATCCCCAAACACAGAGTAAAATCATCCCCAAACACAGAGTACAATCATCCCCAAACACAGAGAAAAATCATCCCCAAACACAGAGTGAAAACATCCCCAAACACAGAGTAAAATCATCCCCAAACACAGAGAAAAATCATCCCCAAACACAGAAAAATCATCCCCAAACACAGAGTAAAATCATCCCCAAACACAGAGTAAAATCATCCCCAAACACAGAGTAAAATCATCCCCAAACACAGAGAAAAATCATCCCCAAACAGAGAGAAAAATCATCCTCAAACACAGAGAAAATTCATCCCCAAACACAGAGTAAAATCATCCCCAAACACAGAGAAAAATCATCCCCAAACACAGAGTAAAATCATCCCCAAACACAGAGTAAAATCATCCCCAAACACAGAGAAAAATCATCCCCAAACACAGAAAAATCATCCCCAAACACAGAGAAAAATCATCCTCAAACACAGAGAAAAATCATCCCCAAACACAGAGTAAAATCATCCCCAAACACAGAGAAAAATCATCCCCAAACACAGAAAGATCATCCCCAAACACAGAGTAAAATCATCCCCAAACACAGAGTAAAATCATCCCCAAACACAGAGAAAAATCATCCCCAAACACAGAGTAAAATCATCCCCAAACACAGAGAAAAATCATCCCCAAACACAGAGAAAAATCATCCTCAAACACAGAGAAAAATCATCCCCAAACACAGAGTAAAATCATCCCCAAACACAGAGTAAAATCATCCCCAAACACAGAGTAAAATCATCCCCAAACACAGAGTAAAATCATTCCCAAACACAGAGTAAAATCATCCCCAAACACAGAGTAAAATCATCCCCAAACACAGAGAAAAATCATCCCCAAACACAGAGTAAAATCATCCCCAAACACAGAGTAAAATCATCCCCAAACACAGAGTAAAATCATCCCCAAACACAGAGAGTAAAATCATTCCCAAACACAGAGAAAAATCATCCCCAAACACAGAGAAAAATCATCCCCAAACAGAGAAAAATCATCCCCAAACACAGAGTAAAATCATCCCCAAACACAGAGAAAAATCATCCCCAAACACAGAGTAAAATCATCCCCAAACACAGAGAAAAAGCATCCCCAAACACAGGGAAAAATCATCCCCAAACACAGGGAAAAATCATCCCCAAACACAGAGTAAAATCATCCCCAAACACAGAGAAAAATCATCCCCAAACACAGAGAAAAATCATCCCCAAACAGAGTAAAATCATCCCCAAACACAGAGAAAAATCATCCCCAAACACAGAGTAAAATCATCCCCAAACACAGAGTAAAATCATCCCCAAACACAGAGAAAAATTATCCCCAAACACAGAGTCAAATCATCCCCAAACACAGAGAAAAATCATCCCCAAACACAGACAAATATCATCCCCAAACACAGAGTAAAATCATCCCCAAACACAGAGTAAAATCATCCCCAAACACAGCGTAAAATCAGCCCCAAACACAGAGTAAAATCATCCCCAAACACATCGTAAAATCATCCCCAAACACAGAGTAAAATCATACCCAAACACAGAGTAAAATCATCCCCAAACACAGAGAAAAATCATCCCCAAACACAGAGTAAAATCATCCCCAAACACAGAGTAAAATCATCCCCAAGCACAGCGTAAAATCATCCCCAAACACAGAGTAAAATCATCCCCAAACACAGAGTAAAATCATCCCCAAACACAGAGAAAAATCATCCCCAAACACAGAGTAAAATCATCCCCAAACACAGAGTAAAATCATCCCCAAACACAGAGAAAAATCATCCCCAAACACAGAGTAAAATCATCCCCAAACACAGAGAAAAATCATCCCCAAACACAGAGTAAAATCATCCCCAAACACAGAGTAAAATCATCCCCAAACACAGGGAAAAATCATCCCCAAACACAGAGAAAAATCATCCCCAAGCACAGAGAAAAAGCATCCCCAAACACAGGGAAAAATCATCTCCAAACACAGAGTAAAATCATCCCCAAACACAGAGAAAAATCATCCCCAAACACATAGAAAAATCATCCCCAAACACAGAGAAAAATCATCCCCAAACACAGAGTAAAATCATCCCCAAACACAGAGAAAAATCATCCCCAAATACTGAGTAAAATCATCCCCAAACACAGAGAAAAATCATCCCCAAACACAGAGTAAAATCATCCCCAAACACTGAGTAAAATCATCCCCAAACACAGGGAAAAATCATCCCCAAACACAGAGAAAAATCATCCCCAAGCACAGAGAAAAAGCATCCCCAAACACAGGGAAAAATCATCTCCAAACACAGAGTAAAATCATCCCCAAACACAGAGAAAAATCATCCCCAAACACATAGAAAAATCATCCCCAAACACAGAGAAAAATCATCCCCAAACACAGAGTAAAATCATCCCCAAACACAGAGAAAAATCATCCCCAAACACAGAGTAAAATCATCCCCAAACACAGAGAAAAATCATCCCCAAACACAGAGTAAAATCATCCCCAAACACAGAGAAAAATCATCCCCAAACACAGACAAATATCATCCCCAAACACAGAGTAAAATCATCCCCAAACACAGAGTAAAATCATCCCCAAACACAGAATAAAATCATCCCCAAACACAGAGAAAAATCATCCCCAAACACAGAGTAAAATCATCCCCAAACACAGAGAAAAATCATCCCCACACACACAGAGTAAAATCATCCCCAAACACAGAGAAAAATCATCCCCAAACACAGAGTAAAATCATCCCCAAACACATCGTGTTGTGTGGCACTATCACCGTGCTAAATGGGATAGATTTCAAACAGATCTAGAAAAGCAAAACTGGGCATCCATGAGGTGCTGTGGGCCATCAGCAGCAGCTGAATTGTACTCAACCACAATCTGTAACCTCATGGCCCGGCATATCTCCCACTCTACCATTACCATTAAGCCGGGGAACTAACCCTGGTTCAATGAAGAGTGCAGGAGGGCATGCCAGGAGCAGCACCAGGCATACCTCAAAATGAGATGTCAACCTGGTGAAGCAACCAGGACTATTTGCATGTCAAACAGCATTACCAGCATGTAATAGACAGAGCTAAGCGATCCCATAACCAACGGATCAGATCTAAGCTCTGCAGCCCTGCCACATCCAGCCGTGAATGGTGGTGGACAATTAAACAACTAACTGGAGGAGGTGACTTCACAAATATCTCCATCCTCAATGATGGGGGAGCCCATCATATCAGTGCGAAAGATAAGGCTGAAACATTTGCAACAATCTTCAGCCAGAAGTGCCGTGTTGATGATCCATCTCGGCCTCCTCCTGAAGTCCCCAGCATCACAGATGCCAGTCTTCAGCCAATTCGATTCACTCCACGTGATACCAAGAAACAACTGAAGGCACTGGATACTGCAAAGGCTATGGGCCTTGACAACATTCCGGCAATAGTACTGAAGACCTGTGCTCCAGAACTTGCTGTGCCCCTAGCCAAGCTGTTCCAGTACAGCTTCAACACTGGCATCTACCCTGCAATGTGGAAAATTGTCCAGGTATGTCCTGTACACAAAAAGCAGGACAAGTCCAACTTGACCAATTACCGCCCCATCAGTCTACTCTCAATCATCAGTAAAATGATGGAAGGTGTCATCAACAGTGCGATCAAGCAGCACTTGCTTAGCAATAACCGGCTCAGTGACAGTCAGTTTGGGTTCCACCAGGGCCACTCAGCTCCTGACCTCATTACAGCCTTGGTTCAAACATGGACAAAAGAGCTCAGTGTATATTAATGATTTGAACGTGAATGGAGGAGGTATGATAAGTAAGTTCGCAGATGACACGAAAATTGGTGGTGTCGTAAATAGTGAGGAGGAAAGCCTTTGATTACAGGACGATATAAATGGGCTGGTAAGATGGGCAGAGCAGTGGCAAATGGAATTTAATCCTGAGAACTGTGAGGTGATGCATTTTGGGAGAACGAACAAGGCAAGGGAATATACAATGGATGGTAGGACCCTAGGAAGTACAGAAGGTCAGAGGGATCTTGGTGTACTTGTCATAGATCACTGAAGGCAGCAGCACAGGTCGATAAGGTGGTTAGGAAGGCATATGGGATACTTGACTTTAATAGCCGATGCATAGAATATAAGAGCAGGGAGGTTATGATGGAGCTGTATAAAACGCTAGTTAGGCCACAGCTGGAGTACTGTGTACAGTTCTGGGCACCACACTATAGGAAGGATGTGATTGCACTGGAGAGGGTGCAGAGGAAATTCACCAGGATGTTGCCTGGGCTGGAGCATTTCAGCTATGAAGAGAGACTGAAAAGGCTAGGGTTGTTTCCTTTAGAACAGAGAAGGCTGAAGGGAGATATGATTGAGGTGTACAAAATTATGAGGGGCATTGATTGATTAGATAGGAAGAAACTTTTACACTTGGCAAAGGGGTCAATAACCAGGGGGCATAGATTTAAGGTAAGGGGCAGGAGGTTTAGAAGGGACTTGAGGAAAAATCTTTTCACCCAGAGGGTGGTTGGAATCTGGAACACACTGCCTGAAGAGGTGGTGGAGGCAGGACCCCTCACAACATTTAAGAAGTATCTAGATGAGCACTTGAAACGCCATAGCATACAAGGCTACGGGCCAAGTGCTGGAAAATGGGATTAGAATAGTTAGGTGCTTGATGGCCAGCACAGACACAATGGGTCAAAGGGCCTGTTTCTGTGCTGTATAACTCTGTGACTCTATGACTGTATGAACTCAAGAAGTGAGGTGTGAGTCAAGGCAGCATTTGACCGAGTATGGCATCAAGGAGCCCTAGTAAAACTGGAGTCAATGGGAATCAGAGGGAAAACTCTCCACTGGTTGGAGTCAAACCTAGCACAAAGGAAGATGGTTGTGGTTGTTGGAGGTCAATCATCCCAGCTCCAGGACATCACTGCAGGGGTTCCTCAGGGTAGTGTCCTAGGCCCAACCATCTTCAGCTGCTTCATCAATGATCTTTCCTCCAATCATAAGGTCACTGATGATTGCACAATGTTCAGCACCATTCGCGACTCCTTAAATACTGAAGCAGTCCGTGTAGAAATGCAGCAAGACCTGGACAATATCCAGGCTTGGGCTGATATTTGGCAAGTCATATTCACGCCACGCAAGTGCCAGGCAATGACCATCTCCAACAAGAGAGAATCTAACCATCTCCACTTGAAATTCAATCGCATTACTATCACTGAATCCCCCACCATCAACATCCTGGGGGTTACCATTGACCACAAATTGAACTGGAGTAGCCATATAAATACTGTGGCTACAAGAGCAGGTCAGAAGCTAGGAATCCTGCAGCGAGTAACTCACCTCCTAACTCCCCAAAGCTTGTCCACCACCGACAAGGCACAAGTCAGGTGTGTGATGGAATACTCTCCACTTGCCTGGATGGGTGCAGCTCCAACAACACTCAAGAAGCTCGACACCATTCAGGACAAAGCAGCCCACTTGACTAGCACCCCATCCACCACCTTCAACATTCAGTCCCTCAGTGACGACGCACAGTGGCAGCAGTGTGTACCTTCCACAAGATGCTCTGCAGCAATGCACCAAGGCTCCTTAGACAGCACTTTCCAAACCCGCGACCTCTACCGTTTAGAAGGACAAGGGCAGCAGATGAATGGGAACACCACCACCTGCAAGTTTCCCTCCAAGTCACACACCATCCTGACTTGGAACTATATCACCGTTCCTTCACTGTCACTGGGTCAAAATCCTGGAACTCCCTTCCTAACAACACTCTGGGTGTACCTACCCCACATGGACTGCAGCGGTTCAAGAAGGCAGCTCATCACCACCTTCTCAAGGACAATTAGGGATGGGCAATAAATGCTGGCCTGGTCAGCGACGCCCACATCCCATGAACAAATTAAAAAAAAGAGATGCAGGGGGATGTGAGGAAGAACTTTTTACGTAGCAAGTGGTAACAAACTGGTACTCGCTGGTGGAAATGGAGAGGCTGAATGATTTCAAAAGGAAATTGGATGGGCACTTGAAGGAAATAAACTTGCAGGGCTACAGGGATAGAGAGGGCAACAGGACTGACTGGATTGCTCTAGGGAGAGCTGGCATAGACACGATGGGCCGAATGGCTTCCTTCTTTGCCATTAATGGCTCCAATGTACTCTAATGTACCTCCATTAAAAAATTTTCATCCTTGTTTTCAAACCCCTCCATGGTCTCACCACCTCCCTATCTCTGCAAACTCCTCCAGCCTAAAGGCCTGCTCGGGTATGAAATTGAAACCCGACCCAGGCCCAACCCAACCACAGCCAACCCGAACCCGACCCGGGCCTGAGTCCTTTAATTTTTTTTCATGCCCGACCCGACCCGAGTATCGTTCATCCGTTCCGGCAGCAGGCTATTCCTGCAGATGGAGTTGTGGGGAATCATGGGTAAGCCTGATCCTGTGAGTTCCCGGAGGCAGCACTGTCCAGCCCGACCCGAGCCCGAATGCTGTACTCGGAATATAGACACATGTAGTCTGGTCTAGTCGGGTTCGGGTCGGGTAGCCAGGCTTTACTCCAGCCCCACTACATACTCGCGATATCTGCGCTCCTGCAATTTTGGCATGTTGAGCATCCCCAATTGTAATTGCTCAACCATTGGCAGCCATGTCTTCAGCTGCCTAGGCCCTAAACTCTGGAATTTCCTCCCTAAAGCTCTTCACCTCTCTACTTCTGTCTCCTCCTTTAAGACACCGCTTAAAACCTACATCGTTGGCCAAAATTTTTGTCATTGTCGTAATATGACTTTGTGTGGCTCAGTGTTAAATCTGGTTTGATAACTGCCCCTGTGAAACACCTTGTACTGAATACCTTGCTGAACCACCTCCAGCTACTCTGCATAGGTGATTTCTCACACTAAAGTACTCAAAATGATCTGTGAGTCCTTTCCTGAGTTTGCCCGTAGCATCTGTCTCCCAACAAGTACTCAGATTGGTTTCTGTCCTCTCCAAAAGAAATTCACAGTCCCACCTCCCGCCCCAATGGCTTCCTGTAGTTTGCCTCATACAAGCACCCAAAGGAGCTTTTGTCACCTAAGAACTGAATGTGCTTTGTGAGCCTCTCCTGCAGAACTCCATGTAGATAGAGCCCAAACACTCCTGATATATTCGGTGTCTGTGAGCATGCTGTGAGCAGTTTCCCTCTTTCCCCGAGAACTCTGTGCAGCTTCTGTCTCCCCTACTACTCCCTGTAGTTTCTCTCTCTCCCCAACCCGAGTACTCCCAGCAGTTTCATTCTCTCCCCCTCCCGAGTACTCCCTGTACTTTCCCTCCCTCCCCGAGTACTCCCTGTACTTTCCATAATTCCATATGTTTTAAGGTACTTGTGGATAAGGATAAGAGTAGTCCTCGGGTGAAGGTGCTAAATTGGGGGAAGGCTAATTATAACAATATTAGGCAGGAACTGAAGAATTTAGAATGGGGGCAGCTGTTTGAGGGTAAATCTACATCTGACATGTGGGAGTCTTTCAAACGTCAGCTGATTAGAATCCAGGACCAGCATGTTCCTGTGAGGAAGAAGGATAAGTTTGGCAAGTTTCGGGAATCTTGGATAACGCAGGATATTGTGAGCCTAGTCAAAAAGAAAAAGGAAGCATTTGTAAGGGCTGGAAGGCTAGGAACAGACGAATCCCTTGAGGAACATAAAGACAGTAGAAAGGAACTTAAGCAAGGAGTCAGGAGGGCTAAAAGGGGTCATGAAAAGTCATTGGCAAACAGGATTAAGGATAATCTCAAGTCTTTTTATACATATATAAAGAGCAAGAGGGTAACCAGGGAAAGGGTTGGCCCACTCAAGGACAGAGAAGGGAATCTATGTGTGGAGCCAGAGGAAATGGGCGAGGTACTAAATGAGTACTTTGCATCAGTATTCACCAAAGAGAAGGACTTGGTGGATGATGAGCCTAGGGAAGGGAGTGTAGATAGTCTCAGTCATCCCATTATCAAAAAGTAGGAGGTGCTTAGTGTCTTGCAAAGCATTAAAGTAGATAAGTCCCCAGGGCCTGATGGGATCGACCCCAGAATACTAAGGGAGGCAAGGGAAGAAATTGCTGGGGCCTTGACAGAAATCTTTGCATCCTCATTGGCTACAGGTGAGGTCCCAGAGGACTGGAGAATAGCCGATGTTGTTCCTTTGTTTAAGAAGGGTAGCACGGATAATCCAGGAAATTATTGGCCGGTGAGCCTTACGTCAGTGGTAGGGAAATTATTGGAGAGGATTCTTCGGGACAGGATTTACTCCCATTTGGAAACAAACAAACTTATTAGCGAGAGACAGCATGGTTTTGTGAAGGGGAGGTCGTGTCTCATTAATTTGATTGAGTTTTTTGAGGAAGTGACAAAGATGATTGATGAAGGAAGGGCAGTGGATGTTATCTATATGGACTTCAGTAAAGCCTTTGACAAGGTCCCTCATGGCAGACTGGTACAAAAGGTGAAGTCACACGGGATCAGAGGTGAGCTGGCAAGATGGATACAGAACTGGCTTGGTCATAGAAGACAGAGGGTAGAAGTGGAAGGGTGTTTTTCTGAATGGAGGGATGTGACTAGTGGTGTTCCGCAGGGATCAGTGCTGGGACCTTTTCTGTTTGTATTATATATAAATGATTTGGAGGAAAATGTCGCTGGTCTGATTAGTAAGTTTGCGGACGACACAAAGGTTGGTGGAGTTGCGGATAGTGATGAGGATTGTCAGAGGATACAGCAGGATATAGATTGGTTGGAGACTTGGGTGGAGAAATGGCAGATGGAGTTTAATCCGGACAAATGTGAGGTGATGCATTTTGGAAGGTCTAATGCAGGTGGGAAGCATACAGTAAATGGCAGAAACCTTAGGAGTATTGACAGGTAGAGAGATCTGGGCGTACAGGTCCACAGGTCACTGAAAGTGGCAACGCAGGTGGATAAGGTAGTCAAGAAGGCATACGGCATGCTTGCCTTCATCGGTCGGGACATAGAGTATAAAAATTGGCAAGTCATGCTGCAGCTGTACAGAACTTTAGTTAGGCCACACGTAGAATATTGCGTGCAATTCTGGTCGCCACACTACCAGAAGGATGTGGAGGCTTTGGAGAGGGTACAGAAGAGGTTTACCAGGATGTTGCCTGGTCTGGAGGGAATTAGCTATAAGGAGAGGTTGGATAAACTCGGATTGTCTTCACTGAAACGACGGAGGTGGAGGGGTGACATGATAGAGGTTTACAAAGTTATGAGCGGCACGGACAGAGTGGATAGTCAGAAGCTTTTTCCCAGGATGGAAGAGTCAGTTACTCGGGGACATAGGTTTAAGGTAGAGGGGCAAAGTTTAGAGGGGATGTGCAAGGCAAGTTCTTTACACAGAGGGTGGTGAGTGCCTGGAACTTGCTGCCGGGGGAGGTGGTGGAAGCAGGTACGATAGCGACGTTTAAGAGGCATCTTGACAAATACATGAATAGGATGGGAATAGAGGGATACAGTCCCCGGAAGTGCAGAAGGTTTCAGTTTAGGCAGGCATCAAGATCGGGGCAGGCTTGGAGGGCCGAATGGCCTGTTCCTGTGCTGTACTGTTCTTTGTTCCCTCCCTCCCCGAATACTCCCTGTACTTTCCCTCCCTCCCGAATACTCCCTGTACTTTCCCTCCCTCCCCGAGTACTACCTGTACTTTCCCTCCCTCCCCGAATACTCCCTGTACTTTCCCTCCCTCCCCGAGTACTTCCTGTACTTTCCCTCCCTCCCCGAGTACTACCTGTACTTTCCCTCCCTCCCCGAGTACTACCTGTACTTTCCCTCCCTCCCCGAATACTCCCTGTACTTTCCCTCCCTCCCCGAGTACTTCCTGTACTTTCCCTCCCTCCCCGAGTACTCCCAATTGTTTCCCTCACTCTGAGTACTCCCTGTAGTTTTTTCTATCGCTTTCTGTATCCGAGTACTCCCTGTAGTTTCTTTCGCTCCGAGTACCCCCCTGTAGTTCCACTCACTCCCCAAGTACCCCCCTGTAGTTCCACTCACGCCCCAAGTACTCCCTATAATTTCTCTCCGTCTCTGAGTACTCCCTGTAGTTTTTTTCTCTCCCATCTGAGTACCCTCTGTAGTTTCTCTCGCTCCAAGTACTCCCTGTAGCTTCGCGCTCCGAGTACTCCCAATCATTTCCCTCACTCAAGCACTCCCTGTAGTTTCTCTCTCTCCCCGAGTATTCCCTGCAGTTTCTCTCTCCCTGAGTACTCCCTGCAGTTTCTCTCTCCCCGAGTACTCCCTGCAGTTTCTCTCTCCCCGAGTACTCCCTGCAGTTTCTCTCTCTCTCTCTCCGAGTACTCCCTGCAGTTTTTCTCTCTCTCTCTCTCCCTGAGTACTCCCTGCAGTTTCTCTCTCCCTGAGTACTCCCTGCAGTTTCTCTCTCCCCGAGTACTCCCTGCAGTTTCTCTCTCCCTGAGTACTCCCTGCAGTTTCTCTCTCCCCGAGTACTCCCTGCAGTTTCTCTCTCTCCGAGTACTCCCTGCAGTTTTTCTCTCTCTCTCTCTCCCTGAGTACTCCCTGCAGTTTCTCTCTCCCTGAGTACTCCCTGCAGTTTCTCTCTCCCTGAGTACTCCCTGCAGTTTCTCTCTCCCTGAGTACTCCCTGCAGTTTCTCTCTCTCTCTCTCTCCGAGTACTCCCTGCAGTTTCTCTCTCCCTCTCTCTCTCTCTCTCTCTCTGAGTACTCCCTGTAGTTTTTTTATACCTCTCTCTCTCCCTAAGTACTCCCTGTAGCTTCTCTCTCTTTACGAGTACTCCCAGTTGAATCTGTTCTCTCTCTGTGCAACATCCCTTCCAGTACCCCAGGTTAGATTCGGGGAGATGTAGGAATTTTGTAGCATCATAGAATTGTACAAGGACGCCGCGCACACAGGGGAATACATTTCATGGAGTCTGCCCCAGAACGTTCAAAGAGCAATCCAGTGTGTGCACTCTCCCACTTTTTCCCCATAATCCCTGAAAGTTTTTTTCTGCTTCCAATATTTATCCTATTCCCTTTTGGAAACTATTGTTGAATCTGTTTCGACCACTCTTATCAGACAGTGCATTCCAATTCCTAACCACCTGTTATATAACTGAGTGTTTCCTCAGGTCGGCTCTGGTTCCTTTGTCTGAAATCTGTGCCCTCTGACATTGGAAAGAGTTTTTCTTCATTTGCTCTAAAACCCTTCATGATTTAAGCATCTATATCAAATCTCCTCTTTGCTTTCTCTGCTCCAAGGAAAACATGCTCAGCTTTTCCCGTCTATCCATCATCTCTGGAACCATTCCAGCAAATCACTTTCATACCCTTTCCAAAGCATTCACGTCCTTCCTAAAGTGTGGTGCTCAGAACTGGACACAATACTCCAGCAGGAGCTGAACTTATGCTTTATATACATTTAGCATAACAATATCTGCATTTCCGTGTCTCCTTCGGAGTTTCTCTGTGCCTCCTTAGCTTTACAAAAAAGCTTTCCTTTTCACATGATCACTCGATTCCGGATCACTTGGCCCACCACAGCCCCCAACCTCCACCACACCGCTGCCCCCAAGTCCCCCAACTCTACATGTGTGTTTCAGTGGTGTCTTATGTACGTGCTTCCATTTTTCATTTTGTATGCGAGGACTTGGGTAAAACTGAAAAAATTCCATGGATATGACATCTTTCCATATCTTTTCTTTTTTTCCATGAAGAATTAGCAACATTTTGGCCAAATTAGTCTTTTTTTGGCACAGACCTCGACAGAGAGAATTTCTGTATTTTTGCCAGTGTGTGTGAGTTTAATTGGGGAATGTAAAAAGGGAACTTTGATATTTCAATCTGTGTGTTAATGTTTTGCTTTGTTACTGGTTAAAGCTTGTTTTATAACAAACTGATAATTTTGTTGTTTATTAAAGAAACCTGGTTAGTGCATTTTACTCTGGAATTTAAAAATGGAATATATGCTCGGCTGGATCAGTAACAGGGTAAACATTTTAATATATGTTGTGACCTGTGGAGAAGTGGAACTAGAAAAGATAGAGCATGCCTCCCACCTCAGTCATAACAGTGCCTCTTTGCTGTTTGATGCTGATTGGAGTAGTCACATCATAAATATTCTTCTCTTGCTTCAACTACTTTTATTTTGCTATAAGACGACCCTCTGAGGTGACTGAGGAGGTTCAAAGTGATGATCTCACTATCATTTGTGCCCTCTGGAAGGTGTCATCGACAGTGCTATCTAGTGGCACTTCCTTAGTAATAACCTGCTCAGTGACACTCAGTTTGTTTCAAACGTGGACAAAAGAGCTGAACTCAAGAGGTGAGGTGAGCGTGACTGCGCTTGACATCAAGGCAGCATTTGACCGAGTATGGCATCAAGGAGCCCTAGCAAAACTAGAGTCAATGGGAATCAGGGGGAAAACGCTCCACTGGTTGGAGTCACTCTTAGCACAAAGGAAGATGGTTGTGGTTCCTCAGGGTAGCATCCTAGGCCCAACCATCTTCAGCTGCTTCATCAATGTCCTTCCTTCAACCATAAGGTCAGAAGTGGGGATGTTCACTGATGATTGCACTAGTTTTCAGCACCATTCGTAACTCCTCAGATACTGAAGCAGTCCGTGTAGAAATGCAGCAAGGCCTGGACAATATCGAGGCTTGGGCTCATAAGTGGCAAGTAACAAGTGCCAGGCAATGACGATCTTAAAAATGATAATCTAACCATCTCCCCTTGATGTTACCATTGCTGAATCCCCCACTATCAACATCCTGGGGTTTACCATTGACCAGAAAGTGAACTGAAGTAGCCATATAAATACCATGGCTACAAGAGCAGGTCAGAGGCTAGGAATCCTGCGGCGAGTAACTCACCTCCTGACTCGTGCCTTGGAGATGGTGGACAGGCTTTGGGGAGTGTGATAGAATACTCTCCACTTGCCTGGATGGCTGCAGCTCCAATAACACAAGAAGTTTGACACCACCCAGGACAAATCAGCCTGCTTGATTGGCACCCCATTCACAAACATTCATTCTCTCCACCACCGACGCACAGTGGCAGCAGCATGTACCATCTACAACATGCAATGCAGCAACGCACCAAGGCTCCTTAGACAGCACCTTCCAAACCTGTGACCTCTACCAACTAGAAGGACAAAGGCAGGAGTTGCCCACCTGCAAATTCCCCTCCAAGCCACACACCATCCTGACTTGGAACTATATTACCGTTCCTTCACTGTCACTGGGTCAAAATCCTGGAGCTCCCTTCCTAACAGCACTGTGGGTATACCTACCCCACATGGACTGCAGTGGTTCAAGAAGGCAGCTCACCACCACCTTCTCAAGGGCAATTAGGGATGGGAAATAAATGCTGGCCTGGCCAGCGACACCCACGTCCCATGAATGAATAAAAAATCTTACACCTGATGCCCAAGTCACTTGCCCAACGGTACTGATCTGTCAACTCTTGTCTGTTTTCCCTGATTTGCGGCCAATTCCCACTAAAATCCCCCAACTGGCCATCACCTGCAACCCCATTCTCCTGATGCGCTGCCAATTCCCATCCACAGCTTCCCAGTCTACTGCCAACTCAAGTCTCTGCCCATCTACTGCCAACTCACATTCCACTCTTCCAGTCTACACCAACTCACATCCCATTCTCCCACTCTACTGTTACAAGCTCAGTGAGACTTTTAACATTAAAACATGAGGTATAAACTCCCCAGATCAATTTAAAGAATTACACAACAAGATTTCATGTTTTAGGACTTTTATCATAACAACTAAACTTAAATAGTACTTTGTCAGTAACTGATACCCCAAATTAGAGCGTGGTATTTTCTCCAGTTATTAAAACACTTGAAAACCTCACATCACACTTATACATTACACAGTCTTTCTTGATGCCAAAATCTTTGTAGCGAAAGGTCCCAAACTCCTACCAGTTGTAATGGTAGGATCTCCCAGACCTTTCCTAAAGTCAATGTCCTCTCTGCTCACTTCTTATGAGCACTTTCGATCTGGACTTCCGCGAATAAGGCAATCTCTGGTGATCCTGTTGGTTGTTTACTTCTCCGCAAAACTCAACTTTCAAAACAGGTTCAAGTCTTCACAGCCTTTTGCTGCATCAGTCTTCTGAGAGCTGGTGTTCCCTCTCTCCCTCTTCTGAGGCTACACCACTGATCTTCCTTACAGCCTGCTTACCTTCTGAAAATCTACTGAATTTATCTGGAATCAATAGTCGATAGCCATTTGTCTTTTCCAATATGCAAAGTCCACAAGTCTGGCTACAGCAGAGCCACTCAGGCTTTCCATTGGTTCCAGGTGTTAGCAACTGCCATTCGTCTTTACATCTTCAGAATCGCTGGCTCCTTGTTTACGATCTGAAAGTCTGAGAGGGTTGAACCCATTGTTCTTCAGGTGTTATACCCATGCAGTCTCCGATTTTCAAAAAGGTTTTTGATCTGGATTCTTTGTTGAGCTGGCAACCAAGATCCTTGTCTTGATTTTAAGCAGAGGTCACCTGACTTCTCTGACTCCATCTCAAACTACAGTAAAAATCGCAGTTTGTAAAACATAATCAGGCTGCAAAGTCCAGCGTTCATAACAGCCAACTTCCCTCCTGCTCCTCGATCTACCACCAACTCTCATCCAAATCTCCTGCCAACTCTTATCTACTGATCTGATGCCACCTCCAGATTCTCCTGCTCCTGTTTTTTGTACCAATCTTCTGGGAGTTGGTTGGGAAATATTGGTTCAGAAGAGTCTCCCAATCTGCCTGACTCCTCTGATTTGCTGGAGTCCAGCCCAATTCTCCATCCCTCGTAAATCCTCCACCATCTGTGGACATTTACCACTCTCCCAACCCAGCTTCCTGTGCAACTCTCCCAACCCAATGCCTTCTTCCAGTCACCCTTTAGGGCTGCTTTCTCCTCCAACATCTAAGACTCTGCTGATGGGTCACACCCTGACCAAGACTCCCACCAGACGTCCGCTGATTTTCTCAACCTGTTCACCCCACCCTATTCTATTAGAACTCCAAGTCATTACTGACTCCTGCCTGCAATAACTATGGCGTTTCAGCCACATTTTATATATATCTTAGTGTCTTGGTACAGGAGCATAGCAGTCACTTTAAATGTTAACTATTATTCATTGTTTCCTCCAGCAGCAGACCATTTTGGTCTGGTATGCAAAAGTCCAATGAAGCATTTCCTGATATCTATCCGCTTGTCCTATACAACGATGGTTACAGCACAGGAGGCTGCCATTCGGCCTGGCCACTGCATGCCAGCTCCTTGCAAGAGCAATTTACTTCCACCCTTTCCTCATAGCCCTGCAAGTTATTTCTCTTCAGGCACTCACCCAATTCTCTGTGGAAAGCCACAATTAAAATCAACATCCACCACATTCTCAGGCAGTGTATCCCAGATCTTAACCACTTGCTGTGTAAAACAGTTTTTCCACAGGTCGCTTTTGGTCCTTTTGTCAATCACCTTAAATCAGTGTCCTTTGGTTCTCTACTCTTTTGCCAATGAGAACAGTTTCTCTCTACTCTGTACAGACACATGATTTTGAACACCTCCATCAAATCTTCTCCCAACCTTTTCTTCTCCAAGGAAAACAGCAGCAGTTTCTCCAACCTCTCCACATCACTGAAGTCCCTCACTCCAGAACCATTCTTGTGAATCTTCTCTGCGCCCTCTCTAAAGCCTTTACATCCTTCCTAAAGTGTGGTGCCCAGAATTGGACACAATACTCCAGGTCAGGCCAAACCAGTGCTTTATACAGGTTTATAACTTCCTTGCTTTAGTACTCTATGCCTCTCTTTATAAAATCCCATATGCCTTTTTAACCACTTCTGCAACCTGTCCTGCTGCCTTCAATGATTTGTGCACATGTATCCACAGGTCTCCCTGTTCCTGCACCCTCTTTAGAACTACACCCTTTATATTGCCTCTCCTCATTCTTCCTACCAAAATGTATCACTTCACACTAAATTTCATCTGCCACATGTCTGCCTATTCCATAAGCATAAAATCATAAGGAAAAGGAGCAGGACTAAGCCAATTGGCCCCTGCTCCACTCTTCAATAAAATCGTGGCTGATCTGATCTGGCCTCAAACTCCACTTTCCTGCCTGCCCCCCATAACCCATGACTTCCTTGTAGATCAAAATTCTGTCTTAACTTAACCTTGAATATATTCAATTGACCCAGCCTCCACTGCTGTCTGGGGAAGAGAATTCCAAAGATTAACGACCCTCAGAGAAGAAATTCCTCATCTCAGTCTTAAATGGGAAACCCCTTATTTTGAAACTGTCCCCCCGGTTCTAGATTCCCCCATAAGGGGAAACATCCTCTCAGCATCTACCCTGTCAAGCCCCCACAGAATCTTATATGTTTCAATAAGATCACCTCTCATTCTTCTGAACTTCAATCAGTGTGGACCCAACCTGCTCAACCTTTCCTCAAAAGACAACCCCTTCCTCCCAGGAAACAACCTCGGGAACCTTCTCTGAACTGCTTCCAATGCAAGTACATCCCTCTTTAAATAAGGAGACGAAAACGATACACAGTATTCTAGGTGTGAGTCTCATCAATGACCTGTACAGTGTAGCAAGGCTTCCGACTTTTATACTCCATCCTCCTTGCAATAAAGACCAACATTCCATTTGCCATCCTAATTACTTGCTGTACCCTCATGTTAACTTTTTGTATATACAAGGATACCCAGACCCTTTGCACCGCAGCATTCTGCAGTCTCTCTCCATTTGAATAATATTCAGCTTTTCTATTTTCCCTACCGAAGTGGGCAACCTCACATTTTCCCACATTTATTCCATTTTTTGCCCACTCACTTAACCTATCTATATCCCTTTGCAGACTCTGTGTCCTCCTCACAACTTGCTTTCCCACTTATCTCTGTATTGTCAGCAAATTTGGCTACAATACATGCGGTCCCTTCATCCAAGTCATTAATATAGATTGTAAATAGTTGAGGCTCCGGCACTGATCCATGAAACCCAACTAGTTACAGTTTGCCAACCTGAAAATGACCCATTTATCCCGACTCTCTGTATCCTTTTAACTAATCCTTTATCTATGCTAATATATTATCCCCAACACCAGGAGTTCTTATCTTGTGTAGTAGCCTTTTATTTGGCACCTTATCGAATGTCTTTTGGAAATCCAAATGCACTACATCTACTGGTTCCTCTTTATCCAGCCTGCTTGTTAAATCCACAAAGAACCCTAATAATTTTTTAAGCACAATTTCCCTTTCACAAAACCATGTTGAATCTACTTGGTTGCGTTATGATTTCCTAACTGTCTTGCTACTTCCTTAATAATTGATGTTAAGCTAACTGGGTTATAGTTTCCTGCTGTCTCCCTGCTAGAGGTGTGCAAAGGAAACCAGTCACGAGCCCGAATTCTGGACCCGGAAGTCCAACCCCACCCGACCTGAACCCGACACACGTCGTCGGGACCCATCGGGGTTGGGTCGGGTGGCAGGCCTTTACATCAGTACATGGGTAAAGGCCTGCTACCCGACCTGACCCCGACACACGTCGTCGGGACCCATCGGGGTTGGGTCGGGTGGCAGGCCTTTACATCAGTACATGGGTAAAGGCCTGCTACCCGATCTGGCCCCGACGGGTCCAGCATTCGGATTTGGGTCGGGTTTCCTTTGCACACCCCTACTCCCTGCTTTCTTGAATAGAGGTGTTATATTTGCAATTTTCCAATTGACTGGGACCTTTCCAGAATCTAGGGAATTTTGGAAGATTACAACCAATGCATCTACTATCGCTGCAGCTTTTAAAACCCTAGGATTCAGGCCATTAGGTCCAGGGGACTTGTCAGTCTTTAGTCCCATGAGTTTTCTTAGTACTTTTTCTCTGGTGATAGTGATTGTCTTAAGTTCCTCCCTCCCTTTGGTCCCTTATAGGGTGATTTACAGCACAGAAGGAGGGCAATAGGCCCATCGAATCCACGTCAGCTCTCCGTGGAGCAATCCAGTCAGTCCCACTCCCCCGCTCGATCGCCATAATCCTGCAAGTTTATTTTTGATTTTCTACTATCTTGGGACATTATTTTGTATCTTTTTCCATGAAGACATACAAAATATTTCCTCAAAGTCTCTGCCATTTACTTGTTTCCCATTGTTAATTCCCCAGTCTCATCCTCTTAGAGACCAACATTTACTTTAGCTACTCTCTTCCTTTTTATATACTTGTAGAAGATCTTACTGACTGTTTTTAGATTCCTTGCTAGTTTACTCTCATATTCTAATTTCTCCCTTTTTAAAAAAACTTCATCCTTTGTTAGTTTCCAAAATTTTCCCAATCTTCAGGCCGACCACTAACTTTTGCAACATTTTCTTGCAATTTGATACCATCCTTAACTTCCTTATTTAGCTACAGATGGTGCATCCTTCTCAGAATCTTTGTCAATAGAATATATCTTTGTTGAGAGTTTAAAATATTTCCTTAAATGTCTGCCACTATTTAGCTACCATGTTACCTTTTAACCTATTTTCCCAGTCCACTGTAGCCAACGCTCTCTTCATACCTGTGTAATTGCCTTTATTTAAGTTTAAGACCCAAGTTTCTCACCCTCAAACTGAATGTGAAATTGTATCATGTTATGATCACTAATAGTCGTTTGGTAGTACAAAACTTGAGAATTGCTGAAAATAGAGACATGTCTAAGCTTTTCATCTTGAACTCATCAGGACAACACATAAGAATAACCAATGTAAGGGAAAACAACAATTTAGACTGCATGAGAAGAGTGCTGATTGGTTGGCAAGTGAACTCTGATTGGTAGAGGTGTTGCCATGGAGAATGCACCAGTTTACGGTGACTGACAGTTAACTACCAAGCTTTGTTTGCAATTTAAACCAGGCAGCTTAACTCTGATTGGTCAAGGTATTGCCCTGAGGAATGAACCAGCAAATGGCTGTCACTTATTTTGTTATGATCACTCTTGCCTGCAGGATCCCTTACTATGAGATCATTAATGAATCCTGTCTCACTACACATTACCAGATCTAAAATAGCCTGTTCCCTGGTTGGTGCCAGGATGTATTGTTCTAAGAAACTGTCCCAAATACACTTTGAACTCATCCTCAAGGCTACTTTGCCAATTTGATGTGTCTAATCGATATGAAGATTAAAATCACCCACGATTATTGCAGTACCTTTCTTATGAGCCCCTATTATTTCTTGATTTATACTCTATCCTACAGTGTGGCTACTGTTAGGTTACCTAAAAACTAATTCTAGTGACTTATTTCCTTTGCTATTTCTTATCTCTACCCGAACTGATTCTAAGGACTGAGATGAGGAGAAATTTCTTCACCCAGAGAACGCTGAGCCCTGTGTAATTTGCTACCACAGAAAGCAGTTGAGGCCAAAACATTGTATGTTTTCAAGAAAGTTAGATATAGCTCTTGGATCGAAAGGGATCAAAGGGCATGAGGCGAAAGCGGGAACAGGGTACTGAGTTGGATGATCAGCCATGATCATAATGAATGGTGGAGCAGGCTCGAAGGGCCGAATGGCCTACTCCTGTTCCTATTTTCTATGTTTCTATGTTTACATCTTGATCTTCTGAGTCAAGATGATTTCTCACTACTGTACTGATTTCATCCTTTATTAACAGAGCTATCCCAGCTCCTTTTCCTTTCTTCCTATCCTTCTGAAATGTCAAATACCCTTGAATACTCAGTTCCCAGCCTTTGTCACTCTGCAACTGTGTCTCTGTAATGGCTATCGTATCATACCATTTATTTCTATTTGCTATCAATTCAACCATCTTATTACAAATGCTGCATGCATTCAGAAGACGAACCATTCTATCTTTTTACCATTTTTCCCTAGTCTGACCCTATTTGCTGGTGCACTCTTATGTTTGTATGCTTTGTTCCTTCCTGTCACACTCTGGTTATCATTACCCGCTTCATTACCCTATTGCCTTGTCCTTTCTCATTAACTTTCTAAATCTCTGCTCGCGTGAATCCTCCCTCCCCACTATTTAGTTTAAAGCCTTCTCTACCGCCCTAGCTATATGATTCACCAGGACATTGGTCCCAGCATGGTTCAAATGAAGGCTGTCCCAACAGTACAGCTCCCTCTTTCCCCAGTATTGGTGCCAGTGCCCCATGAATCGAAATCCATTTCTCCCACACCAATCTTTGAACCACGCATTCAACTCACTGATCTTATTTACCCGATGCCAGTTTGCTCATGGCTCATGTAGTAATCCAGAGATTACCTTCGTAGTTCTGCTTTTTAATTTAGCCCCTAGCTGCTCATACTCCCTCAGCAGAACCTCTTTCTTACCGTTGGTACTCACATGGACGATAACTGGATCCTTCCCCACCCACTCCAGGTTCCTCTCTAAGGTGACGTCCTTAACCCTGACACTGGGCAGGAAACAGAACCTTCGGGACTCACGCTCTCAGTTGCAGAGAACAGTATCTATCCCCTACTACTTCCTTTCAACTCCCCCCACTTGAATGATCCCCTGTACCACTGTGCTGTGGTCAGTTCGCTCAAACTCCCTGCAGTCCCTGCTCTTGTCCACAGAGGTTGCAAGAATCTCAAGCCTTTTGAACAAGTGCAAGGGTTGAGGCCACCCCCACCCCTCAGTGCTACATTCTGGATCTCCATACCTGCCTCACTCTTAGTTACACCCTTTGCTCCTGACTACGGACCAAATCTGAAGTATCTAAGCTAAGGGTTTTAAATGTCTCCTGGAACAAAATTCCCAGGTAACTTTCTCCCTGCCTGATGAATTGCAGTGTCTGAAGTTTGGACTCCAGCTCATCAGCTCTGAAGTTCCTCGAGTTGCAGACACTTCCTGCAGATGTGGTGGTAAGTCGGGAATTTGGTGACTGTGAGAATTTTAAGGCTTTTAAGAGGTGATCTCGTTCTAAAATCTAATTCAAGTCCTGCATTTAGCATTCAGTGTCCACCAGCTCCCACATGCTAAAGCTGCAACAGATCACTTGCCTCGCCATCTTTATTGTATTTTGTTTAACTAATTAGGATTTCAAGTTTAGAAATATCAATGATAATTTGTAGTTATATTAAGTAGTTTAACTAGTTAATCTATAAATTTAATACAGCACTTGTATCTCCCCAGCCTAAGAAGGAGCTTCTGCTGAGGCAGTATGAGCAACTAGGGACTAAATTAAATAGCAGACCTCAAAGGTAACAATCGCTGGATTACTACCCGAACCTACTTGCCTTCATCGGTCGGGGCATAGAGTATAACAATTGGCAAGTCATGCTGCAGCTGTACAGAACTTTAGTTAGGCCACACTTAGAATATTGCATGCAATTCTGGTCGCCACACTACCAGAAGGACGTGGAGGCTTTGGAGAGGGTACAGAAGAGGTTTACCAGGATGTTGCCTGGTCAGGAGGGCATTAGCTATGAGGAGAGGTTGGATAAACTCGGATTGTTTTCACTGGAACGACGGAGGTGGAGGGGTGACATGATAGAGGTTTACAAAGTTATGAGCGGCATGGACAGAGTGGATAGTCAGAAGCTTTTTCCCATGGTGGAAGAGTCAGTTACTAGGGATCATGGGTTTAAGGTGAGAGGGGCAAAGTTTAGAGGGGATGTGCGAGGCAAGTTCTTTACACAGAGGGTGGTGAGTGCCTGGAACTTGCTGCCGGGGGAGGTGGTGGAAGCAGGTACCATAGAGACGTTTAAGAGGCATCTTGACAAATATATGATTAGGATGGGAATAGAGGTATACGGTCCCCGGAAGTGCAGAAGGTTTTAGTTTAGGCAGGCATCAAGATCGGCGCAGGCTTGGAGGGCCAAATGGCCTGTTCCTGTGCTGTTCTTTGTACTACCCCAGTTTAGAGAAAATAAAAGAAACCTTAAAACTCAACCACCAATCATCTACCTGCTTACTTAATTTATGCCTCTGGACTGTAGCTCAGATCTCACTGTGTCCTGCTCCCTCTCTTGGATCACTCTTTATTCTGTAAAAGACTAGAACACCACTTGCCTTACTGCACCGAATTCCCACACACACCAAATTGCCAACTTAACCAGGACTCTGTCAAGCTGGACTTTGTGCTTCTTCCACCAGTCTGTGTTTGTCCTCTTGAAGCTTGTCACTATCCTCTTCACAATTCATGATACTTCCAAGTTTTGTGTCATCTGCAAATTTTGAAGTTGTGCCTGGTACACCCAAGACTAGGTCATTTATATCAGGAAAAGCATGTTGCCCTGGCGAACCCCACTGTATACCTAACTACAGTCCAAAA
This sequence comes from Heterodontus francisci, assembly GCF_036365525.1. Lineage (NCBI taxonomy): Eukaryota > Metazoa > Chordata > Chondrichthyes > Heterodontiformes > Heterodontidae > Heterodontus > Heterodontus francisci. The sequence goes on from NC_090399.1 coordinate 27,819,574, forward strand.
CACAATCTTTCACTGCTAGTCTGTTTCCTGTCACTCACCCAACTTCGTATCCATGCTGCCAAAGTCCCTTTTATTCTATGGGCTTCAACTTTGCTGGCAAGCCTAATATGCCATTTTATCAAACGCTTTTTGGAAGTCCATATACACAACCGCATTACTTCAACCATCTCTGTTACCTCATCAAAAAACTCAAGTCAAGTAAAACATAATTTACTTTTAACAAATGCATGCTGGCTTTCCTTAATTAATCCACAATTGTCTAAGTGACCATTAACTTTGTCCTGGATTATCGTTCCTAAAAGCTTTCCCACCACTTTGATTAAACTGACTGGCCTGCAGTTGCTGGGTTTATCCTTGCATCATTTTTTTTGAACACGTGTGCAACATTTGCAATTGTCCAGTCCTCTGGAACCACCCCGTATCAAGGGAGGATCGGAAGATCATGGCCAGTGCCTCCGCAATTTCCGCTCTCACTTCCCTCAGCATCCATGGACACATCCCATCCAGTCCGGTGACTTAACTTCAAGTACAACCAGCCTTTCTAATAACTCATCATCAATTTCTGGCCCGTGTCTCAATTACTACTTCTTTCATTATGATTTTGGCAGCATCTTCTTCCTTGGTAAAGACAGATGTATTCATTTAGTACCTCAATTATATCTTCTGCCTCCATGCGTAGATCCCCCTTTTGGTCCAAAATTGAACCCACCACTCCTCTTACTATCATTTTACCAGTTATATACAGAGGGGTCTTTGAAGCCTACTGTAAGTGCCAGTTGTATTTCTGTGGGCAAACACCGTTTGGAATCCTGCAAATGATTGACCGTACAGACATTTACAGCACAGGAGGCGGCTATTTGACCCATCGGGTTCATGCCAGCTCTCCACGGAGCAATCCAATCAGTCCCACTCCTCCACTTGATCCCCGTAGCCCAGCAGGTTTTGATCCTTCAAGTGCCCATCCAATTTCCTTTTGAAACCACTGATCGTCTCTGCTTCCACCACCCTTGTGGGCAGCGAGTTCCAGGTCATTACCACCCGCTGCGTAAAAAAGATCTTCCTCACATCCTCCCTGCATCTTGCCCGAAACCTTCAATCTTTGTCTCCTAGTCCTTGTACCATCAGTTAATGGGAGGTTTTCCTCGACTACTGCATCTAAGCCCGTCATAATCTTGTTCACATCTATCAAATCTCCTCTGCACCCTCTCGAGGACCCTCACATCCTTCCTGAAGTGACCACTTAAATGTTGCGACAAGAGAATGGGAAGAGTTGAGCAAGAGCTAAAATAAAATTAGGATAATTTGAATCAGGCAAATTGGAGGGAGTCAGAGTCAGAGAATCCAGCAGTGTGTCATTAACAAAGTCACGGCCAAGAATCAATCAGGAGAGCCAGGGTTACTTTGTTTGGAAGCACCTTCACAGAATTTTAAACGGCAGATCCGAGGCAAGATATGGTATGGCATTCTAAGCCAACAGCCAATGACCATTTACAATGCAAGGGGCTGGTTTGTAAGGCCAAGCATTATGCTGAGTATTAGTGCAGTGTTTTGGATACTTGTAGGAGTGCAGTGAAGTTTGCAATTACAACCTCATCAAATTTTACAGCACAGGAGGCCATTCAGCCCATTGTGCTTGTGCCAACTCTTTGAAAGAGCAATCCAATGAGTCCCACTCCACCCCTGCTCTTTCTCTATAGCCTTGCCCTACAATGTTCACCCCTTTCAAGTATCTATTTAGTTCCCTTTTGAAAGTTACTATTAATTCTGCTTCCACCACCCTTTCAGGCAGTGCATTTCAAATCATAACTGGCTGTGTAAAAAATATTCTCCATCTCTTCTCTGGTTCTTTTTCCAATTACCTTAAAATAGCTACTGTTTGTTTTCAACAGTGGTGCAGCATCAGTTTACAAATCAATAAACCTGAAAAGTTAGTACACAGCTTAAGCAATACTCTGATAGTGTTATTCCTCCAACTTCTGCCATTGAGAAATCCATGAATCAAAAACAGTAATGGGGTCTCTGTTCCTCCACAGTTCACTACATTTACCCAATCTACTGCCGAGCCCCAATACAGGATGCACTGCAACAACTCGCCAAGGCTTCATTGGCAGCAACTCCCAAACCCGCCCCTGCACCGCCCACCCCCCCCCCCCCCCCACCACAGCCCCTGCTGCGCCCCCACCACCTCAAGGTTCCTCAAAGTGTAATACTTTAATGTAGGAAAAGCAGCAGGCAATTTATACACAGCAAGATTCCACAAATAGCAATGTCATAATGACCAGATCATCTTTTTTGGGGATGTTATCTGGAACACAAATGAAGCAGGGAGGACAGATAAAAGGGAGAAGCAGACTAGAGCAGTATGCAGGGAAAAGAGTTGAGAAAGAATGATGACCATGTCAGCCCGAGAGGGTCTTTTCTCTACAAATGTTGCCAATGTTGTTCCTTTGTTTAAGAAGGGTAGCAAGGATAATCCAGGAAATTATAGGTCGGCGAGCCTTACGTCAGTGGTAGGGAAATTATTAGAGAGGATTCTTCGGGACAGGATTTACTCCCATTTGGAAACAAACAAACTTATTAGCGAGAGGCAGCATGGTTTTGTGAAGGGGAGATCGTGTCTCACTAACTTGATTGAGTTTTTTGAGGAAGTGACGAAGATGACTGATGAAGGAAGGGCAGTGGATGTTGTCTACATGGACTTCAGTAAAGCCTTTGACAAGGTCCCTCATGGCAGACTGGTACAAAAGGTGAAGTCACACGGGATTAGAGGTGAGCTGGCAAGATGGATACAGAACTGGATCGGTCATAGAAGACAGAGGGTAGCAGTGGAAGGGTGCTTTTCTGAATGGAGGGTGTTCCGCAGGGATCAGTGCTGGGAACTTTGCTCTTTGTAGTATATATAAACGATTTGGAGGAAAATGTAGCTGGTCTGATTAGTAAGTTTGCAGACAACACAAAGACAACAAATGTTGATGGAGTTGCGGATAGTGATGAGGATTGTCAGAGGATACAGCAGGATATAGATTGGTTGGAGACTTGGGTGGAGAAATGGCAGATGGAGTTTAATCCAGACAAATGTGAGGTAATGCATCTTGGAAGGTCTAATACAGGTGGGAAGTATACAGTAAATGGCAGAACCCTTAGGAGTATTGACAGGCAGAGAGATCTGGGCGTACAGGTCCACAGGTCACTGAACGTGGCAACGCAGGTGGATAAGGTAGTCAAGAAGGCATACGGCATGCTTGCCTTCATCGGTCGGGGCACAGAGTATAAATATTGGCAAGTCATGCTGCAGCTGTACAGAATCTTAGTTAGGCCACACTTAGAATATTGCGAGCAATTCTGGTCGCCACACTACCAGAAGGATGTGGAGGCTTTGGAGTGGGTACAGAGGAGGTTTACCAGGATGTTGCCTGGTCTGGAGGGCATTAGCTATGAGGAGAGGTTGGATAAACTCGGATTGTTTTCACTGGAATGACGGAGGTGGAGGGGCGACATGATAGAGGTTTACAAAGTTATGAGCGGCATGGACAGAGTGGATAGTCAGAAGTTTTTTCCCAGGGTGGAAGAGTCAGTTATTGGGGGACATAGGTTTAAGGTGAGAGGGGCAAAGTTTAGAGGGGATGTGCGAGGCAAGCTCTTTAAACAGAGGGTGGTGAGTGCCTGGAACGTGCTGCCGGGGGAGGTGGTGGAAGCAGGTACGATAGCGACGTTTAAGAGGCATCTTGACAAATACATGAATAGGATGGGAATAGAGGGATACGGTCCCCGGAGGTGCAGAAGGTTTCAGTTTAGGCAGGCATCAAGATCGGCGCAGGCTTGGAGGGACGAATGGCCTGTTCCTGTGCTGTACTTTGTTCTAAATCTACCAGTACTGGCATCCAAAACTGGTGAAGGACAAGAAGGTGCTCACCTTCAACAAATTTGGGAACTATCTTTGTAACACAAGTTTAATTCTGCTCATATACCCATCTGCTTAACCGACTGCCAGGCCATACGTCTCCTGCCCTGGCCCCATGGCTGGGGTTTGCTCACACCAGCCAGCTTTCGAGTCACAGGTGGGTTCACACATCTATTTATGTTCAGCAAGACCATTTATTTCAATACGTCTGATCAGCGGAGGAACATCTCCTCCAGCATTAAATAACAAATCAGTAACAATGATCACCAGCAGAGCAGCATCACACCAGCCCCAGCCCTCACAGTACGAGCACAGGTCAGCTCATGGGAAGGCAATCCAGCCCAACCCTTCTCTAATGGCAGTAACTGAGAGTGGCCCACGCCCACAGAGACCACACCCATTCACACCCAGCAGAGAGAGTGCCCATACCCACCTACATACACACCCACACACAACCCACTCCCCTTCCCATCCCGGCAAAGAGTGCTCACCCCCTCCATACCCACCTACACACACAACCCTCATCCACAGACCCTATTACACCGGGACAGTGACCCTCACCCACAGACCCTATTACACCGGGACAGTGACCTTCACCCACAGACCCTATTACACCGGGACAGTGACCCTCACCCACAGCCCCTATTACACCGGGACAGTGACCCACACCCACAGACCCTATTACACCGGGACAGTGACCCTCACCCACAGACCCTATTACACCGGGACAGTGACCCTCACCCACAGCCCCTATTACACCGGGACAGTGACCCACACCCACAGATCCTATTACACCGGGACAGTGACCTTCACCCACAGACCCTATTACACCGGGACAGTGACCCTCACCCACAGCCCCTATTACACCGGGACAGTGACCCACACCCACAGATCCTATTACACCGGGACAGTGACCCTCACCCGCAGACCCTATTACACCGGGACAGTGACCCTCACCCACAGATCCTATTACACCCGAACAGTGACCCTCACCCGCAGACCCTATTACACCGGGACAGTGACCCTCACCCACAGACCCTATTACACCGGGACAGTGACCCTCACCCACAGACCCTATTACACTGGGACAGTGACCCTCACCCACAGACCCTATTACACTAGGACAGTGACCCTCACCCATAGACCCTATTACACCGGGACAGTGACCCTCACCCACAGACCCTATTACACCCGAACAGTGACCCTCACCCACAGCCCCTATTACACCGGGACAGTGACCCACACCCACAGATCCTATTACACCGGGACAGTGACCCTCACCCGCAGACCCTATTACACCGGGACAGTGACCCTCACCCACAGATCCTATTACACCCGAACAGTGACCCTCACCCACAGACCCTATTACACCGGGACAGTGACCCTCACCCACAGACCCTATTACACCGGGACAGTGACCCTCACCCACAGACCCTATTACACCGGGACAGTGACCCTCACCCACAGACCCTATTACATCGGGACAGTGACCCTCACCCACAGACCCTATTACACCGGGACAGTGACCCTCACCCACAGACCCTATTACACCGGGACAGTGACCCTCACCCACAGACCCTATTACACCGGGACAGTGACCCTCACCCACAGGCCCTATTACACCGGGACAGTGACCCTCACCCACAGACCCTATTACACTGGGACAGTGACCCTCACCCACAGACCCTATCACACCGGGACAGTGACCCTCACCCACAGACCCTATCACACCGGGACAGTGACCCTCACCCACAGACCCTATTACACCACGACAGTGACCCTCACCCACAGACCCTATTACACCGGGACAGTGACCCTCACCCACAGGCCCTATTACACCGGGACAGTGACCCTCACCCATAGACCCTATTACACCGTGACAGTGACCCTCACCCACAGACCCTATTACACCACGACAGTGACCCTCACCCACAGACCCTATTACACTAGGACAGTGACCCTCACCCACAGACCCTATTACACTGGGACAGTGACCCTCACCCACAGACCCTATTACACTAGGACAGTGACCCTCACCCATAGACCCTATTACACCGGGACAGTGACCCTCACCCATAGACCCTATTACACCGGGACAGTGACCCTCACCCACAGATCCTATTACACTAGGACAGTGACCCTCACCCACAGACCCTATTACACTGGGACAGTGACCCTCACCCACAGACCCTATTACACTGGGACAGTGACCCTCACCCACAGACCCTATTACACTAGGACAGTGACCCTCACCCATAGACCCTATTACACCGGGACAGTGACCCTCACCCATAGACCCTATTACACTAGGACAGTGACCCTCACCCATAGACCCTATTACACCGGGACAGTGACCCTCACCCATAGACCCTATTACACCGGGACAGTGACCCTCACCCACATACTCTATTACACCGGGACCCTGACCCTCACTCTACTAACCATGTTGTACCCACCTACCTGTGGCTCTCTTACAGCTATCATGCCAGACTCGAAGCATCTGCCTGTCCATTGCTTGACCATCCAGGCCGCATTTGACCGCCCAGGCTGCTTGCACTGTGTTTGGCAGCGGAGTGATTCATTTCCACCTGATCCTCCCACCGATTACAAATGTATTTTAGATTATCTGTATCGTGCAAACTTGATTGGCGGGTCTCGGTCGGGGCCTGTGCGCTGCACATACCCTCCCGAGGATCCGCAGAAAATGGCGAAAGGTTCCCACTTAAATAAATTTACAAATGCCATACAAATTTACAGATCTAGTTTTCTCCTTAAAAAAAACCTCTCCTCTAAAAGAAAAGCAAACGTCGCGATTGCATCGAGACCCTTCAGTTAGCGTGTTGAGTTAGAGAGAGTGGGTGGGGATGGCGGAGGGGGAGACCGTAGAGGGCGCTTCAAACTCAGGGAGAGGTGCGTCATCCCCTGGTTTGATCCGCTGCAGCTCCACCCCACCCCACCGCACCGCCAACCCCTTCAGTTCTCCGGGGGGTGACTGAGTCCGTGATTCGAGTGCTCCAGCTCATGGTTGTGGTCTGGCGGATGTGGACCGCTGCCCGAGAGCGGCTTCTTGTGGCCTCTGACGCAGTGAGCATTTCCGCAGCCAGCGTCTTCATCTTCGCTCTCCGATGAGCTTTCCCCAAAGGCCCTCGGCTTCTCGTAAATACAGCAGCCTGGAAAACAGAGAGGGAAATTTATTGTAGAGAGTGCACACCATCCGAGCCTGGGAATATCAAATGGAGCTCAGTATAGGGAGGGCACTCCCTCACTGCTCACACCCGGGGTCATCAATGGAGAGTCAGTATGGAGAGATCTCTCTCTCTCTCTCTGTCACTGCAAAGCATCTGTAACTGAGGAATGTCTATAGAAAGAAATGGGGTTGTCCCCTGCAGTTCAGCAGGTAAGCGCACTGAGTATTCCTCATAGGCAAGGTTTTAAGGATTACAAAACCAATCCAGGTAAATGAGGCAAGATATAGGATCAGGGGGAGCAGGCTCAAGGGCCTGAATGGCCTCCTCCTGTTCCTCTCAGGCAAGGAGAGAAGCAGGAGTTCGACAGCCCGTCAGATCCTGGGAGGCCGCCAAACATCTCCAGTAGCTCGGACGTGGCCTGCAGATACTGGCTGGGCTTTGCCAGAGCTTCCTGGGCTCGGCAGCTGCGGCACCGGAGCTCCAGGGCCCAGAGTTTGAATCCAGAGCCTTGACCGTTGCAGGCAGTGCTCTTCCTGTTTTGGTGGCATCCCCCCCCACCCCCCACCAGCAATGGCAGCGACCCAGGAGAGCTCCGAGGAGAACACTTTGCGGAGGCAGGTCAACAAGGATTGTCCATCCCAAGAAAAATTTGAAAGGACGTAGAAACTAAATGAACCTTAAATCATTAGACACTTTCGAGAGCGAGGATCTTGGCTAGGGGGTAGTGCATCATAGAATGGTACAGCACAGAATGAGGCCATTCATCCCATCATGCCTGTGCTGGCTCTTTGAAATTTGCAATTAGTCCCACTGCCCCCTGCTCTTTCGCTGCCGCCCTGCAATTATTCCCTTTCAAATGTCTTTCCAAATCCCTTTTGAAAGTTATTATTGAATCGGTTTCCACCGCCCTTTCAGGCAGTACATTCCAGATCATAACTCGCCGGGTGAAAAGAAACTTTCTCTTCACCTCCCTTCCAGTACCAGGATAGAAGGAGTGCAGTATTTCTGGAGCGTGGGCCCAACTGGATGCTGCCGGACCCGATACTTTCATACCTTGCAATCGTGACACTTACACTTGGAGGAACGACGACCGAGGTGCTCATTGTCCACAGTATCACTCGTCCACTCCACCTTCTTGTTGGTCTTGCGCTTCCTCAGTCTGATGGTGATGCTGCGGTTCTCCTGCAGAAGCGGAAGGGGGAAGAAAGAAAACGGAGGAGGAAAAGGAGCTCATTGATGCAGTAACGAGAAATGGTGAGAAAGTACCCAAAGTACGCGTGAACAGACTGAAAAAAATCACCCCCATAGTTTACAAGCTGCACTGCCCGTCAGCCTTGGCTCATGCATTCTTGCCTCAGTCAGAAGGTTGTGGGCTCAATCCCACTCCAGAGGCGAGCACAAACTCCTGGCCGACATTCCCAGTGGATTACTGAGGGAAGTACTGCACTGTGGGAAACGTTGTCTTCGCTTGATATCAAGACGAAGCTTCTACCATAAGGCCCAACTCGTGTCTCCGATTTGCTGCTTTTTTGCGATATTTAAGGTAAATGTGATCAGTTTACTGCCCTTCCCCCACCACTGCTGTGACTGAGAGACTTGGCTCTCCTGCTGAACCAGCGAATGGCCAATAGTTATACCGGTTTTTCAGCTTCAGTCTGCTTCCGGCCAGAATCTGACCCCCGAGATGAATTACAAACATCTACTGCTTCAGGATTTTAAGGTGTTCTCCACCTTCGCCATTATCTTTCTGATCCTGCAACTGACTCTGTACACCTCCTGCATCCTCATTCTCATGAAAATACCTCTGTCAGTGCATCTTCCAACATTCTACCCTCTGTACTTCACTCGATACACACACCTCTGGACTCAAAACAATGCTTTGTCAATGCACCATGCTGACTCTACCTTACCTACAATATTGTTATCCCACCACCAGACTTTAAACTCTAGTCTCCCCGCTGTTATCTCATATCTAGTTCCTCTTTTCCATTTGCTATCAAGTTTTTATGTACCCTAAGTTATATGCACCTAGACATATGTAACTTGAGCTCAGAGTCCATTCACATCTGCATTTTGGCTGGTGCTCTGGACCTGAGCCCAGCACATCGAACTCCTTTTCTAAAAAAAAAACATTTCTCCTTACCCCTCCTCGACCCCCGTATTCTATCTTCAAGCCTCCTTTCACTTCTCCACGCTTGGGTACTCTGTTTTCCCAATTCCCTACCCCAATCCTTCAGTACTCCTACCTCTTGATCTCTTGCAGCCCTCCCAGCCTTGACTCCTTCTTAGATAAGCCTCCAGCTTCCCTGTGTGCCTCTCTTGCCATGCACTGATGGGCTCATTGAGGCACTCAGCAATGGCTCAATGAGCAGCAACCCCAATTGCCCCATCCATCCCACTCTCCCTCATTGTCCTTCCCACCCAGCATGCCTGCTGGGGGGGAGGGGGGGTGCGGCTAATCGTGGCAATCTTCTTCCTGTCTAACTCATCCTTCCCACTGCTGACCCTGTTATCTCTGCCAGCGGATCAGCTCTCACCTCCCCTCTATATAGGTTTAAGGTGCGAGGGGCAAAGTTTAGAGGGGATGTGCGAGGCAAGTCCTTTACACAGAGGGTGGTGAGTGCCTGGAACTTGCTGCTGGGGGAGGTGGTGGAAGCGGGTACGATAGCGATGTTTAACAGGCATCTTGACAAATACATGAATAGGATGGGAAGAGGGATACGGACCCCGGAAGTGCAGAAGGTTTTAGTTTAGACAGGCATCAAGATTGGCGCAGGCTTGGAGGGCCGAATGGCCTGTTCCTGTGCTGTCCTGTTCCGAAGAAGGGTCACTGACCCGAAACGTTAAATCTGCTTCTCTCTCCACAGATGCTGCCAGACCTGCTGAGTATTCCCAGCATTTCTTGTTTTTATTTCGGATTTCCAGCATCCGCAGTATTTTGCTTTTATTTTACTGTACTGTCCTTCGTTCTATACATCTCAGTCCGGAATGGCTGTTTGCTTGTGAACAAGGCCTTACAATCCATGGACTTATTGTGGATGACTGCATCGACATCATGCCCTGAACAGAAACCTGGCTTTAATGAAACTTTTCTGCCTGGCTTTCTGTTCCACCACTGGCCCCATCAAGACCGCCACCGTGGTTGTGTGGTGCTCATCACCAGATCACACTTTGGCCTGACCCCCTACTCCTCTGGCACATTCTCTTCCTTTGAACATCTCACCTTGTTCCATCCCTTTCACCTCTCTCAAAATCTCATTCTCCATCGTCCTCCCAAATATATTAGAAATTTTCTTATTGAGATATCGTCACTGCTTTCCTCCCTCAGCCTCGGCACCAAGTGACTTCTCATCCGCTGATTTCAACCTCCATCAAATCATGGTCTCTCTGCTCTGAGCCGACGGCCCTCTTATCCTCCCTGAACCTCTCCCTCCATGTAAACTCCCCAACCCATTTTCACGACCGCCCCCTTGACCTTGCCATTCCATGAAGTCTTGCTAGTTCCACCATTTCAAGTAGAGATAAAGTCATCTCTGATCACTTCTTCGTATAACTGTCCACCCATAACCCCCTTTCAAGTCCCAACCCTACCTCCTTCTGTATCCACCCCTTCAAAAAAAAAGATTATCCTCCAATTCACTTACAACTGCACTTTCAAAATCCCAACGGTCAAGCCTCTGACCCTCCATCCACAACAATTCTGCAGCTACTGATTTGCTCAACCTTTGATGCCCTAGTTCCCAATAAAACCATTACTCTTTCTCTCTCTCACACCCTGGCTGCTCCCCTTGCCGTAAAGCCCTCATCTCCACTCCCTTAAGTCCATGGGACGCAAACTTGAAAGGAAATGGCGGATAACTGATTTAATCATTCACTGCCGGATTTGTTCGATGACATAAAACACTAGCAGGTCCTGTTCTCGTCTGCGAAAACTGCTCACTAATCCAGGATCACCTTGGAAGGATAGATAACACCCCAGCTTCTTCTCCTCTAGTGCAAACTGTCTTCTTAAACCCATCTCCCCTCCACCAATATATGCGAGGAGCTCATGGACCTCTGTCACTGGGAAGTCAAAGTTAAAGGACAAGGTAGGAGTGCAGGTTAGTGATGAGGCCGATTGTTACCAGAAAATAAAAGGAAGGGACAGAACGTGTGAACGTCATATTGCACTAAGGAATCGTACAAGAGTAGGGAAATTTAATAATAGAACAAACTTAAAGGCTTTGCATCTGAATGCACAAAGCATTCTGAATAAAATAAATGAGTTAACAGCGCAAATAGAGACGAATGGGTATGATTTAGTGGCGATTACTGGGACGTGGTTGCAGGGAAACCAGGTTTGGGAATTGAATATCCAAGGGTACTCAGTATTTTGGAAGGATAGGCAGGAAGGAAAAGGAGGTGGTGTAGCTTTCTTAGTAAAGGAAGAGATCAGTGCAGTAGTGAGAAATGATATAGGCACTGGAGATCAAGGTGTAGAATCAGTCTGGGGAGAAATAAGAAATAGCAAGGGAAAGAAGTCCCTGGTGGGAGTAATCTATAGGTCCCCAAACAGTAGCTCCGCAGTGGGGCACAGTATAAACCAGGAAATACTGGTGGCTTGTAAGAAAGATACGGCAATAATCATGGGTGATTTTAATATGCATATAGACTGGATTAATCAAATTGGTAAAGGGTAGCCTCGAGGAAGAGTTCAATGAATGTATTAGAGATTGTTTTTTGGAGCAATATGTTGTGGAACCAACCAGGGAGCAGGCTATTCTAGATTTGGTATTGTGTAATGAGGTGGGATTAATTAATGATCTCATAGTTAAGGATCCTCTAGGGAAGAGTGACCAGAGCATGCTCGAATTTCAAATTCAGTTTGAGGGTGAGAAGCTGGAGTCCCACACTAGCATTCTGGAGTTAAACAAAGGTAATTACATAGGCATGAGGACAGATTTGGCCCTAGTGGACTGGGCAGGAAGACTAAAAGGTAGGACATTTGATGAGCAGTGGCAGGAGATATTCAATTCCTCCCAACTAAAATATATTTCAGAGAGGAAGAAAGATTGTAGGGGGGGGGGGGGGGGTGGGGGAAGAAAACATCCATGGCTAAGCAAGGAAGTTAAGGATAACAAAGACAAAAACTAAGGCATACCATATTGCAAAGGCCAGTGGCAGGCTGGAAGATTGGGAAGCTTTTAAAGATCAACAAAGGATTACTAAAAAAGTAATAAAAAAAGCAAAGGTAAATTATGAAAGAAAACTAGCGCAAAATATAAAAACGGATAGCAAAAGCTTCTATAAGTTTATAAAAGGTAAGAGAGTAGCTAAAGTGAATGTTGGTCCCTTGGAGGATGAAACTGGCGAGTTATAAGAGGGGAAGACAGAAAAGGCAGAGAATCTAAATCAGTATTTTGCCTCAATTTCCACTGTGGAGGACACTAGTACCATCCCAATAATAACAGGTAATGCAGAGGTTATAGAAAGAGAGGAACTTAGAATTCATTATTAAGGAAGTAATAACAGGACATTTAGAAAGTCAAAACACAATCCATCAGAGTCAGCATGGTTTTATGAAGGGTAAATTGTGTTTGACTAATTTGCTAGAGTTCTTCAAAGATTAACAAGCAAAATGATAATGGGGATTCTGTAGATGTCGTATATCTGGACTTCCAGAAGACATTTGATAAGGTGCTGCACAAAAGGTTAATACACAAGGTAAGATCACATGGGGTTCGGGGCAATTTATTAGCTTGGATAGAGGATTGGCTAACCTACAGAAAACAGAGAGTCGGGATAAATGGGTCTTTTTCTGCTTGGCAAGATGTAACTAATGGGGTGCCACAGGGTTCGGTCCTTGGGCCCCAACTATTTACAATCTATATTAATGACTTGGATGCAGGGATAGAAGGTACTATAGCCAAATTTGCAGATGACACTGAAATAGGTGGGATAGTAAGCTGCAGCAAAGAAATAAGAAATTTACATATGGATAGGTTAGGTGAATGGGCCAAAATTTGGCAGATGGAGTTTAACATGGATGTGTGAGGTTATCCATTTTGGTCGGAAGAATAGAAAGGCAAATTATTTAAATGGAGAGAAACTACAGAGTGCTTCGGTGCAGAGGGATCTGGGTGTCCTCGTGCATGAATCCCAGAAAGCTGGTATGCAGGTACAGCAGGTGATAAGGAAGGCAAATGGAACTTTGGCACTTATTGCTAAAGGAATAGAATATAAAAGTAGGGAAGTGTTGCTGAATCTGTACAAGGCATTAGTGAGACTGCACCTGGAGTATTGTGTGCAGTTTTGGTCCCCTTACTGGAGGAGGGATGTAGTTGCATTGGAGACAGTTCAGAGGAGGTTCACGAGATTGATTCCAGGGCTGAGGGGTTTGTCTTATGAAGAGAGATTGAGCAGTTTAGGCCTTTACTCTCTGGAGTTTAGAAGAATGAGAGAAGATCTAATTGAGGTATATAAGATGATTAAGGGGATTGACAAAGTAGATAGAGAGAGGATGTTTCCTCTTGTGGGGCAATCTAGAACGAGAGATCATAGTTTTAGGATAAGGGGTAGCAGATTTAAAACAGAGATGAGGAGAAATTGCTTCTCTCAAATGGTCGTGAGTCTGTGGAATTCGCTACCCCAGAGTGCGGTGGATGCCGCGATATTGGGTAAATTTAAAGGAGGAGATAGACAGATTTTTAATTAGTAATGGGTAGAAGAGTTATGGAGAACGGACAGGAAAGTAGGGGTTGAGGCCAAGATGAGATCAACCATGATTGTACTGAATGGTGTAGCAGGCTCGAGGGGCTGAATTGCCTACTCCTGCTCCTAGTTCTTATGATTGAGACCATCCGATCAGCTGCCTCTGCCGCATCCCTCCCTTGCACTAGCCCACCTGACCAAACTTCCTCTAATGATCCTTCCTGCCCTAGCCCTAAGCTCGCATCTTTCTCTAGTTTCGCTATCACCCCTCATGCCCTCTCAGAGCTCATCTTGTCCACGAGACCCACCTCCCATTCCCTCGATCCTATTCCCACTAAACTGCTGACCAGCTAACTTCCCCTCCTGGTCCCCATGTGAGCCAATATTGTGAACGGTTTTCTCTCTTCCGGAGTTGCCCCCCTCGCCTCTAAATCTATCATCACCCCTCTCCTTAAAAACAACCCTTGACCCCACAGTCCTAGCAAACTACCACCCCCTCTTCAAACTCTTTGAATGTGTTCTTGCCTCCCAAATCCATTCCCACGCCTCTTCACTATTGTCCAGCTGGGTGGGACTGCTCTCCATTCTTATCTAATCAGAGCCAGGGTATCACTTGCAATGGTTTCTCTTCCTGCTTTTGCACCGTTACCTCTGGTGTCCCCCAAGGACCTATCTTTGTCCCTCTCCTACTTCTCATCTACACACTGCCCCGATCCAAAAACACTTAGTTTTCATATATATGCTGACGACACTCAGCTCTATCCCACCACCACCTCTCAATTCCTCCACAGTTGCTGAAGTATCAGACTACTTATCCGGCATCCAGTACTGGATCTGCAGAAATTTCTGCCAATTAGTTATTGGAAAGACAGAAGCCAAAGTTTTCAGTCCTCGCACCAAACTCCGTTTCCTAGCTATCGATTCCATTCCTCTCCCTAGCAATAGTCTGAGATTAAACCAGCCTGTTCACAACCTTCCGGTCACATTTGACCCGGAGATGAGTTTCCGACCTCATATTGGCGCGACACTAAGACAGCCTATTCCCACCTCTAACAACGTCCGCCTTTGCCCGGTCTCAGCTCCTCTGCTGCTGAAACCCTCATTCATACCTCCAGACGTCACTATTCCAATGCACTCCAGGCTGGTCTCCCACATTCCAAACCCACCCCCACCGTAAACACGAGTCAACCAAAACTCTGTTGCCAGTGTCCTGGTCATCCCTGTGCTCACTCACCTACACTGGCATCCGGTTCAAGCAATGTCATGATTTTAAAATTCTCATCCTTGTTTTCAAATCACTCCATAGCCTCACCCCTGCCCATCTTTAATCTCCTCCAGCCCCACCATCCTCGATTTTAAATCGCTCCACCCTTGGTGGCCGTGCCTTCAGCTGCCTAGGCCCCAAGCTCTGGAATTCCCTCCCTGCGCCTCTCCCTCCGCCTTTATGACACTTCTTAAAACCTACCTCTTTGACCATGCTTTCGGTCATCTGAGCCAATACCTTCATGTGTGGCTTGGGTGTCATATTTGTGTTTTATAATGCTCCTGCAAAGCCCTGGGAACATCTCATGTTAAAGGCTCTATATAAATATAAGTTGTTGTTGCTGTTCTGGAGGAGACATTAAACCGAGGCCCCGCATGCCTTCTCAGGTGGATGTGAAGGATCCCACGGCCACTGTTTCGAAGAGCAGGGGAGTTCCCGCCAGTGTCCTGGCCAATGTTTCTCCCTCAACCAGCCAGATAATCTGTTTTAGTGATGTTATCATGTTGCTGTTTCTGCACACAGTCACTGCCGCTTTTCCTACATCATATTTCTAAAAGGTTTCTAACATTCATTGGCTAGAAAGCACTTTGGCATGTCCAGAGTCATGAAAGGCATTACAGAAATCCAAGCCATTCGTTCTAGATTGTATCAGTTATAGATCAGTGTCTTTCAGGGCTGTGACAGTCTGGAGTGAATACTGGCGTCAGTATTATAAGACTCTTCCCCCACCACAGTGATCTGTCGGTGGGCGAACTAGGGTTGATATCTGCACGTCCGGTCTGCTGGTGTCCTGAGCCAATTATTGATCCTTCAACCAACAATCAAAAAAAACAATTACCTGGTCACTTGTCACATTTATGCTTGCAGGGCCTTGCTGTGCGTGAATTGGCTGCTGCGTTTCCTACATTCGGGGGGGGGGGGGGGGAAGATAGAGGCATAGTCATATCGTCACTAAACTAGTAATCTAGAGGCCCAGGCTAATGCCCTGGGGACAGGGGTTCAAATCCCACCACAGCAGCTGGTGGAATTTAACTTCAATTAATTATTTTAAAAAAGATGGAATTGAAAGATAGTCTCAGTAATGGTGCCACAAAAACTACTCGTGGTGGTAAGAGAGAGGTCACTGATGTCCTTTAGGGAAGGACATCTGCCATCCTTACCTGGTCTGGCCTACATGTGACTCCTGACCCACAGCAATGTGGCTGACTCTCAGCTGCCCTCTCAAATGGCCGAGCAAGCTACTCAGTTGTCAAAGACAATTCGTATCGGGCAACAAATGCTGGCCTTGCCAGCAACGCCCACATCCCACGAAAAGAATAAAAATAAAATTAGAACAGCGACGACACTTTGAAAAGTACTCACCACGTCCGCAGGCTGGTTTCCATCCACGGTCTCGGTGACGGTCGAAGACATGCTCGCTGCCTCCGCCATTGCGCTGCGTTCAGTCTCTCGCTCCATTTAAGCTCCTGGTTGGGTGAACGTTTCTGTGGCACGCTCCCCGGCTGCAGCAGATGGAAGGCGATGCTGAATTCGGCAGTGAAGAGACTTTGAAAAGCTGAACCCTGTCAGAGAGAAACACACTGAGCTAACCTTGACAGGAATGTGCCTGGATCTTAATGCAGGCTTCAAATCGATCAACGGATAGTCCTTTAAAAAGAAAATCAGCCACATCACGATTTAGAATGAGTAGCTCTCTCATGTAATGATTACACAGCAGGATTTGATTCCACATTGCACCCACAGAACAACCTATTCTAGTTCCAACGTGTTACCTTGCATTTATCCACACTGAAATTCATTGGATCTGTTGAGCTCAAGTGCAAAATTCTTGGCTCCCTTCTTACCATCTGCGAATTTAACATTCAGCTTGCGTTTCCAATCATATTATTAATTAATTATCAGGCCCCCTCATTATTCCATTATCCGTTCATACGATCATATAGATATAGTCATTTACAAACTAAAATATAATGTGACTTGCCAAAAACACTGGGCAGAGTTTCCATTTTGGGCAAAATCAGGCAACAGGGGTGCCAACGGTGCTAATTTTCCGAGACAAAATCATGCTTTCAGCCCAAACGGATTTGCCTAATCACAAACGTTAAATCTTCTGTAAAGTAGTGCAATTGCACAGTGTAATCATTTATTTTTCTCTGCGTTAAAATATGTCTTTAAGAGTGGTAACCAGGTGTCGTTTTATTAATACAATTGAAAATGGGTCTATCACAAATCAAGAAGCATTTTAATAAGGGTGTGCAGTCCTCCACTTGTGAGTAACACAGTTTTAAAATCACTGAAAATAACTTAAAAACTATACTAACCAGTTGTTCATTTCATTGGTGTACATTAGTCAGCTTCTTAGTAAACAGAATCAGTCATTTACAGCAAAGGAGGCTGCCATTCAGCCCATCGAGTCTATGCTGACTCTCCGTAGAGCAATCCAGTCAGTCCGATTCCCTTCCCCCAAGGTTGCAGAACATATTGAGAGGGTATTCAGCAAAGCATATGGGATCCTGGGCCCCTCAAATAGAAGCATTGAAGCACAAAAGCAGGGAAGCCAATGAAATACTTAACGTGTAAAAGCTTTTAAAACGGGACCTGTGCCCGTCTGCCTAGAAAAAGGAGCTCAATTTGAAGATCCCCCTCAAACAGCCACCTTGTTATTTCGATCTGGGGCTGTGGCCACTTTTGTGGGCGGGGCCAGCTTCAGGCAAAATGCTTTGTAAACCAGGTTAAAGATTACCGAAACCAGAATTACACTTAATGGAACTTGCATTTAAAAATCTCCCATTTTTGTGCTGGTTTGGCTGATAAAACCAGCGCAAACTCGAGGCCAAATGTTTTGACCGCTTTCTGTTCAAAAGTCCCTTACCAACACTGCATCTAAATTTAGAGACAATGTGTCAATTTTTTCCAAAAAAAAAAGGATTACCCAGTAATGGTCAGCCATGGTTCAATGGGCAGCACTCTCCCATCAGAAGGTTGCAGATTCAAGTCCCACTCCAGAGACCTGAGCACAAACATCTAGGCTGACACTCCAGTGCAGTACTGAGGGACCACTGCACTGTCGGAGGTGTCGTCTTTCGAATGGCACATCAAACCGAAGCTCCATTTGCCCTTTCAGGTGGATGTAAAAGATCCAGTAGCCACTGTTTCAAAGAGCAGAGGAGGTCTCCTCAGTGTTCTGGTCAATATTTATCCCTAAATTAACATCCCTGAAGAAAACCTTATCTGGTCATTATCACTTTGCTGTTTGTGGGAACAGGCAGTGCACAAACTGGCTGCTGTGTTTCCTACTCTACAATAGTGACTACACTTCTAAAGTACTTCATTGGGTGTAAAGTGCTTTGGGACGTCCTAAGGACATGAAAGGTGCTGTAGAAACACAAATCTGCCGTTCTTTATTAACTGTAGTTCCACGTTATGGTCACAGGTGATCTGGAGGTGAAAGCTTGCCAACTTTCATTTGAATATTTTTGACCACTATTTTACCTCAGTAACTGAAATTTCTAATTTCCAAAATGTGCAAAATTTAAAAATTCAAAAGGTTTACATCTGTAATATGCAATGTACCTACCGAATTGTCTTTTTAAAAATTCTTTGCATTAAAGCCTCGGCTTTTCACCGCACAGACAGAACTTGCACTCACAGCTGAAGCTTGCAATCTGTGTTTCAACAACAACTTGTATTTCTATAGAGAAATGTGCCATGCTGCTTCACAGAGGCATAATCAGACAAAAATTCAGCCTAAGGAGATATTAGAATGGGGTCAGCAAAGTTGAATACTTTGAGGAGAGAACAGACAGAGTAGAGGTAATGCAGAAGATGTAATTTATCTGCATTTTCAAAAGGCCTTTGATAAGGTGGCCCATAATAGACTAATGGATAAAGTCAGAGAACGTGCCAGTCAGGGGCCAAGTGGCAGAGTGGACTGCTCGCCGGCTTCAAGACAGAAAGCAGAGAGTGGAAGTAAAGGGTATTCAGAGTGGCAGAAGGCGGGAAGTGGTGTTCCACTAGGATCAATGCTGGGACCGCTGCTGTTCACAATTTACAATAACAATTAGGACTTTGGAATCAAAAATGCAATTTCTGAATTTGCGGACGATACCAAACTGGTTGGGGGGGGGGGGGGGGTGGAGGATAGCTAATCCTGAGGAGGACTGCAACATATGACAGGAAGACATTAATAAACTTGCAGAATGGGCAAATAATTGGCAAATGAAGTTCAACACAGATAAATGTGAGGTAGTACATTTTGGTAGGAAGAATAGGGAGGTCACTTAATACTTGAAAGATTCAAGACTAGGTGGAGTAGGGGAGCAAAGGGATCGAGGAGCACAAATACACCAGTCACTAAAAGATGCACCACAGGGTAGCAAGGCCATAAAAACAGCAACCAAACACCAGGCTTTATTTCCAGAGGGATAGAATTGAAAAGTAGGGAAGTTATGCTAAAGCTGTATGGAACCTTGGTTAGACCACACTTAAGAGGACTGCGTGCAGTTCGGGTTGGCATATTATAAAAAAGATATAGAGGCACTGGAGAGGGTGCAGAGAAGATTTACAAGAATGATACCAGAAATGTGTCTCCATATTAGGAAAAGACGAACAAGCTGGGTCTCTTTTCTCTTGAAAAGAAAGGTAGCTGAGGGATGACCTAATAGAGATCTTTAAAACTCGGAAAGGTTTTGATAAGAGTGGATACAGAGAGAATGTTTCCACTTGTGGGGAAGAGCATAACTAGAGACTACCAATATAAAATAGTCACCAAGAAATTCAACAGGAAATTCAAATGAAACTTCTTCACCCAAAGAGTGGTGAGAACATGGAACTCGCTACCACTGACAGAGTACAGATGCATTAAGGGGAGGCTAGACAAGCATATGAGGGAGAAAGGAATAGAGGGTTACAATGATAGATTTAGATGAAGAAAGATGGGAGGAGGCTTAAGTAAAGCATAACCATCAACATGGACTGTTTGGGCCAAAAGGCCTGTTTCTGTGCCATATATCCTACGGAATGTAATCCTATGTAAAAGGAAGGTCAGTAGGTGGAGGAACTTTCAGAGCATGGGGTCTGGAAGGCAGATAACACAGCTGGCAAAGGGAGGAGGACGCTCAAGAATAGGAGAAATGAGGATTTTGGGTGGGGGAGGGTGGGGTTGTAAGTCATTAGGGGCAAGGTCATGAAGAGATGCAAACATGAGGCTGAGAATTTAAAATGGAGTCATTGGGGGAGCAGGAGTCAATGTAGGGAAGCAAGTGGTAAGGATGGGTCGAATGGCCTCATTCTGTGTTGTAAATGCTCTATGACTCTACATCCTTCCTTAGGCAAGGAGACTAAAACTGTACACAGTACTCCAGGTGTGGTCTCACCAAAGCCCTGTATAATTGCAGCAAGACTTGCTTATACTTAAACTTTAATCTTGTTCTTCTTCTTTGGCCTCCTTGTCTTGGGAGACAATGGGTACGCGCCTGGAGGTGGTCAGTGGTTTGTGGAGCAGCGCCTGGAGTGGCTATAAAGGCCAATTCTAGAGTGACAGACTCTTCCACAGGTGCTACAGAGAAATTTGTTTGTCGGGGCTGTTACACAGTTGACTCTCCCCTTGCGCTTCTGTCTTTCTTCCTGCCAACTGCTAAGTCTCTTCGACTCGCCACTCTTTAGCCCCGCCTTCAATATCCTTACAATAAACACTAACATACCATTTGCCTTCCTAATTGCTTGTTGTACCTGCATGTTAACTTTGTGTTTCACGTACCAGGATCTGTAATACCTTACGTCAGTGGTAGGGAAATTATTAGAGAGGATTCTTCGGGACAGGATTTACTCCCATTTGGAAACAAACAAACTTATTAGCGAGAGACAGCATGGTTTTGTGAAGGGGAGGTCGTGTCTCACTAATTTGATTGAGTTTTTTGAGGAAGTGACGATGATGATTAATGAAGGAAGGGCAGTGGATGTTATCTATATGGACTTCAGTAAAGCCTTTGACAAGGTCCCGCATGGCAGACTGGTACAAAAGGTGAAGTCACACAGGATCAGAGGTGAGCTGGCAAGATGGCTACAGAACTGGCTCGGTCATAGAAGACAAAGGGTAGCAGTGGAAGGGTGCTTTTCTGAATGGAGGGATGTGACTAGTGGTGTTCCGCAGGGATCAGTGCTGGGACCTTTGCTCTTTGTAGTATATATAAATGAGTTGGAGGAAAATGTAGCTGGTCTGATTAGTAAGTTTGCGGATGACACAAAGGTTGGTGGAGTTGCGGATAGTGATGAGGATTGTCAGAGGATACAGCAGGGTATAGATCGGTTGGTGACTTGGGTGGAGAGATGGCAGATGGAGTTTAATCCATACAATTGTGAGGTAATGCATTTTGGAAGGTCTAATGCAGGTGGGCATTAGACCTTCCAGTAAATGGCAGAACCCTTAGGAGTATTGACAGGCAGAGAGATCTGGGCGTACAGGTCCACAGGTCACTGAAAGTGGCAACGCAGGTGGATAAGGTAGTCAAGAAGGCATACGGCATGATTGCCTTCATCGGTTGGGGCATAGAGTATAAAAATTGGCAAGTCATGCTGTAGCTGTACAGAACTTTAGTTAGGCCACACTTAGAATATTGCGTGCAATTCTGGTCGCCACACTACCAGAAGGATGTGGAGGCTTTGGAGAGGGTACAGAAGTGGTTTACCAGGATGTTGCCTGGTCTGGAGGGCATTAGCTATGAGGAGAGGTTGGATAAACTCGGATTGTTTTCACTGAAACGACGGAGGTGGAGGGGCGACATGATACAGTTATGAGCGGCATGGACAGAGTGGATAGTCAGAAGCTTTTTCCCAGGGTGGAAGAGTCAGTTACTAGGGGACATAGGTTTAAGGTGCGAGGGGCAAAGTTTAGAGGGGATGTGCGAGGCAAGTTCTTTGCACAGAGGGTGGTGAGTGCCAGGAACTTGCTGCCGGGGGAGGTGGAGGAATCAGGTACGATAGCGACGTTTCAGAGGCATCTTGACAAATACATGAATAGGATGGGAATAGAGGGATATGGGCCCCGGAAGTGCAGAAGGTTTTAGTTTAGGCAGGCATCAAGATCGGCGCAGGCTTGGAGGGCCGAATGGCCTGTTCCTGTGCTGTACTGTTCTTTGTACGTCCCCAGTTCGAGATTCCCTCGCCAATGGAAACATATTCTCAACATCTGCCCCCTCAGCATCTTATATATTTCAATAAGATCACCCCTCATTCTTCTAAACTCCAATCAATAAAGGCCTCACCTGTTTAGCCATTCTTGATAAGACAATCCCTTCATCCTAGGAATCAGCCTAGTGAACCTTTTCTAAACTGCCTCCAAGCTAGTATATCTTTCCTTAAATACGGGGATCAAAACTGTACACAGTACTCCAGGTGCGGCCTCACCAACACCCTGTACAGTTGGAATAAGACTTCCCTATTTTTAAACTCTAACCCCCTAGCAATAAAAGCCAAAATTCCATTTGCCGTCCAAATTACTTGCTGCACTTGCATGCTAACTTTTTGTGTTTCATGCACAAGAACACCCAGATCCCTCTGTACTGCAGTATTTTGTAGTCTTTCTTCATCTAAATAATTAACTGCCTTTTTATTCTTCCTACCAAAGTGGTGACCTCAACACTTTCTCACATTGAACTCCATCTGCCAAGTTTTTGCCCACTCACTTAACCTATCTATAATCCCTTTGTAGATTCTTTGTGTCCACATCACAACATACCTTCCAAACTATTTTTGTATCGTCAGCACATTTGGATACACTACACTCTGCCCCTTCCTCCAAGTCATTAAAATAGATAGTAAATAGTTGAGGCCCTAGGAACGATCCTTGTGGCACCCCACTAGTTATGGCTTTCCAACCTGAAAAAAATCCCGACTCTCTGCCTTCTGTGTGTTAGCCAATTCTCAATCCATGCCAACACATTATCCCCAGTTCTGGTGTGCAATAACTTTTTCGGAGGCTGTAGACAGACCGATGAAATGGACAGACAAATGGCAGGTAAAATTAATACAGAAAGGTGTGAACTGATAAATTTTGGTAGGAAGAATGAAGAGAGGCAATGCAAACCAAATGGCACAATTTAAAAAGTGGCACCTTATCAAAAGCCTTCTAAAAATCCAAATACACTGCATCTACCGGGTCCCCTTTATCCACTCTGCTTGTTATATCCTCAAAGAACTCTAACAAATTTGTCAAACATGATTTCCCTTTCATAAAACCATGTTGACGCCATTTGATTGCATTATGTTTTTCCAAATGTCCTGCTATTTCTTCCTTAATAATGGACTCTAGCATTTTCCCAATGACTGATGTTAAGCTAACTGGTCTATAGTTTCCTGCTTTCTATCGCCCTCCTTTCTTGAATAGGGGTGTCATATTAGCGGTTTTCCAATCCGCTGGTACCACACCGGAATCCAGTAAGCTTTGGTATATTATGACCAATGCCTCCACTATCTCTGCAGCCACTTCCTTTAAAACCCTTGGATGCAGGCCATCAAGTGTCTGCCTTCAGTCCCATCAGTTTGTCCAGCACCTTTTCCCTCGTGATAGAGATTGTTACAAGTTCCTCCCTCCCATTCACACCTTGCTAATCTATTATTGTTGGGATGTAATTGTGTCCTCCACCATGAAGACCGATGCAAAATATTAGTTTAAATTATCTGCCATTTCCCCAGTCTCATCCTCTAAGTGTCCCACACTTACTTTAACTACTCTCTTCCTTTTAATACACTCTTACTGTTTTTATATTTCTTGCCAATTTACTCTCAATCAATTTTCTCCCTCTTCATTAGTTTTTTAGTCACCCGCTGCTGGTTTCTAAAAAATTCCCAATCCTCTGGCCTACCACTAGCTTTCGCCACTTTGTGCGCCTTTGTTTTTGATTTGATACAGGTTTGGAAGGTGCTGTCGAAGGAGGCGTGGTGAGTTGCTGCAGTGCATCTTGTATATAGATAGAGTCATAGAGTTATACAGCACAGAAACAGGCCCTTCGGTCCGTCTGTGCCAGCCATCCAGCAGCCAACTATTCTAGTCCCATATTCCTGCACTTGGCCTGTAGCCCTGTATGCTATGGCGTTTCAAGTGCTCCTCTAAATGTTGTGAGGGTTCCTGCCTCCACCACCTCTTCAGGCAGTGCGTTCCAGATTCCAACCACCCTCCGGGTGAAAAGTTTTTTCCTCAAATCTCCCCTAAACCTCCTGCCCCTTACCCTAAATCTATGCCTCCTGGTTCTTGATCCCTCCGCTAAGGGAAAAAAATGTCTTCCCATCTAACCTATCAATGCCCCTCATAATCTTGTACACCTCAATCATGTCCCCCTTCAGCCTTCTCTGTTCTAAGGAAAACAACCCCAGCCTTTTCAGTCTCTCTTCATAGTTGAAATGCTCCAGCCCAGGCAACATCCTGGTGAATCTCCTCTGCACCCTCTGCAGTGCAATCACATCCTTCCTATAGTGTGGGTACCGGAACTGTACACAGTACTCCAGCGATGGCCTAACTAGCGTTTTATACAGCTCCATCATAACCTCCCTGCTCTTATGTTCCATGCCTCGGCTAATAAAGGCAAGTATCCCATATGCCTTCCTAACCACCTTATATACCTGTGCTGCTGCCTTCAGTGATCTATGGACAAGTACACCAAGGTCCCTCTGTACATCCTAGGGTCCTACCATCCATTGTGTATTCCCTTGCCTTGTTAGTCCTCCCAAAATGCATCACCTCACACTTCTCAGGATTAAATTCCATTCGCCACTGCTCCACCCATCTTACCAGCCCATCTATATCTCCCTGTAATCTAAGGATTTCCTCCTCACTATTTACAACACCACCAATTTTTCTGTCATCTGCAAACTTACTGATCATATCTCCTATATTCACGTCTAAATCATTAATGTACACTAGAAACGGCAAAGGTCCCAGCACCAATCCCTGGGGTACACCACTGATCACAGGCTTCCACTCACAAAAACAGCCCTCGACCATTATCCTCTGCCTCCTGCCACTAAGTCAATTTTGGATCCAATTTGCCAAATTGCCCTGGATCCCATCTTAATTGCCCTTCTTAACCAATCTCCCATGCGGGACCTTATCAAAAGCCTTACTTAAGTCCATCAACTGCTTTACCCTCATCTACACATCTAGTCACCTCCTCGAAAAATTCAATCAAGTTAGTTAGACACGATCTCCCCCTGAAAGCCATGCTGACTATCCCTAATTAATCCCTGCCTCTCCAAGTGGAGATTAATCCTGTCCCTCAGAATTTTTTTCAATATTTTCCCAACCACTGATGTC
Source organism: Heterodontus francisci (assembly GCF_036365525.1). Classification (NCBI taxonomy): domain Eukaryota; kingdom Metazoa; phylum Chordata; class Chondrichthyes; order Heterodontiformes; family Heterodontidae; genus Heterodontus; species Heterodontus francisci. The sequence goes on from NC_090399.1 coordinate 27,844,923, forward strand.
AGACTCACCGGCCTGTAATTACCTGGTTTATCTCGACTATCCTTCTTGAATAATGGCAACACATTCGCTGTCTTCAAGTCCTCTGTTACCTTTCCTGTGACCAGACAGGATTCGAAAATTTGTGTCAAAGCCCCTGCTATCTCCTCCCTTGCCTTATATGGGCAGCGCAGTGGTCAGCACCGCAGCCTCACAGCTCCAGCGACCCGGGTTCAGTTCTGGGTATTGCCTGTGCGGAGTTTGCAAGTTCTCCCTGTGTCTGCGTGGGTTTCTGCTGGGTGCTCCGGTTTCCTCCCACCTCCAAAGACTTGCAGGTTGATAGGTAAATTGGCCATTTAAAAATTGCCCCTAGTGTAGGTAGGTGGTAGGAGAATGGTGGAGATTTGGTAGAGAATATGGGATTAACGTAGGATTAGTATAAATGGGTGGCTGTTGGTCGGCACAGACTCAGTGGGCCGAAGGGCCTGTTTCAGTGCTGTATCTCTAAATAAAAAAATAAATATAACAGCCTTGGATACAGCTCATCTGCGCCTGAGGATTTATCCACTTTTAAGCCCGCTAAAACAGCTAATATATCCTCCCTTTCAATGCTAATATGTTCAAGTATATCACAATCCCTCTCCCTGATCTCTACACCTACATCATCCTTCTCCATAGTGAACACCGATGAAATGTAATCATTTAAAACCTCACCTATGTCCTCCGGCTCCACACAAAGATTGCCACGTTGGTCTGTTACTATCCTCCTCATTTTTTTTTTTAAAACATTTCTGAGTTTTGTATCACTTACAAACTTTGAAATTATGCCCTGTAAACCCAAGCCCAGGCAAAGTAATATATATCAAAAACAGCAGTGCTCCCAATACTGACTCCTCGGGAACACCACAGCAAACTTCCCTCCAGTCTGAAGTACAGTCAATCCTACTCTCTGCTTTCTCTCCCTTTGCCAATTTTGCAACCACACTGCCACTGTCCCTTTAATCACATGGGCTTCAGTTTTGCTAACAAGCTTATTACGCGGCACTTTATCAAAACACCTTTCCAAAGTCCTTACACACATCAACATCATTATCCTCATCAACCCCCTCCGTTACTTCAAAGAACTCAAACAAGTTAGTCAAACAAAATTATAGACTATTAATTAAGTTAGAGGTGAAAATGTACATTCATCTATTTATCAGTTTCTCTCTATTTTCTTCTTCTTCTTTGGCCTCCTTGTCTCGAGAGGCAATGGGTAAATACCTGGAGGTGGTCAGTGGTTTGTGAAGCAGCGCCTGGAGTGGCTATAAAGGCCAATTCTAGAGTGACAGACTCTTCCACAGGTGCTGCAGATAAAATTGGTTGTCGGGGCTGTTACACAGTTGGCTATCTCCCTGTGTTTCTGTCTTTTTTCCTGCTAACTGCTAAGTCTCTTCGACTCGCCACACTTTAGCCCTGCCTTTATAGCTGCCCGCCAGCTCTGGCGATTACTGGCAACTGACTCCCACGACCTGTGATCAAGGTCACAGGGCTTCATGTCTCATTTGCAGACGTCTTTAAAGCGGAGACATGGACGGCCGGTGGGTCTGGTACCAGTGACGAGCTTGCTGTACAATGTGACCTTGGGGATTCTGCCATCTTCCATGCGGCTCACGTGGCCAAGCCATCTCAGACGCCACTGGCCCAGTAGGCTTATAATGCTGGGGATGTTGGCCGCCTCGAGGACTTCTGTGTTGGAGATACGGTCCTGCCACCTGATCATTTTCAGTTCCTCTCTATTTTATAGTCTATTTAATAACATTATATTAACTTCCAGGAAAGATATACAGTAATGTTACCTGTTACTCGCAATTATACAGTATATATATTAGCTTATATCACCTATAAATTATGTATCATCTGCTCCTCTATTATAGTGTATATTAGTTGGATTATAGCATTATATTAATTTACAGGAGACAATACATATTAATGTATTACATTACAATCTATTATGTTGTATTAGTTTACAGATGAGAATGTATATTCCTGTATTTATTACCTGTGTCCCACTCACTCCGCCTCCATCTTCCAGACGTTTCCCTGTACGTCTCCTATTGTGCTTCCTTCCTCTCTGTTTCCGGTTCCGGCTGGTGTTCTCCTTTTCGAAGTCCCCCTCCTCTCCTCCTCCGCAAGGGCGCGGCACCATCACAGGAACGTCGCCATGTTTGATACAGTGCGAGAGGCAGCTCACCCGGCCGCCATCTTTGAAGCAGGAAAACATGTCCAGTCTGCCCAGTACTGAATCGAGCAAAGATGGCACTGTGGCCTTTCATGTCATTATGGAGGATGTAAGCAATACAAAGCCATGGGAAGCGACTGAAACCGGCAGGAAGTGGAAGGGACACGGTGAATGAGCCAGAAGAGCAAGTAAATAAATAAAAGTAAACTACTGCAGATGCGGGAAATCTGAAATAAAAACAAAAAGTGCTGGAAACACTCAGCAGGTCTGGCAGCATCTGTGGAGAGGGAAGCGAGTGAAGTAATGAATGGAAGCTCTTCAGTCCCGAATTGAGATGACCTGGACCTCAGTAGATGTACATAAACAACATGCATTTATATAGCACATTTAACATGATGAAGTGACTCAAGGCGTTTCATTGGAGCATTATAAAGTGTTCAGTACCATTCACGACTCCTCAGATACTGAAGTAGTCCATGTCCATATGCAGCGAGATAATGCAACCAAGAACCAGGCTGAATATAAAATCTTCAGAGGGAAAGTGAAAAAGCAAAGAAAGAGTATGAAAAGAGACCGGCAGCTCACATAAAAGGGAATCCCAAAGTCTTCTATGGGCATATAAATAGTAAAAGGGTGGGAAAAGGTGGAGTGGGGCCAAAAAGGGGATTTACGCATGGAGGCATGGCTGAGGTATTAAATGAATTATTTGCATCTGTCTTTACCAAAGAAGAAGATGCTGCGCACGTCATGGTGAAAGAGGAGGTGATTCAGACACTTGAAGGTTTTAAAGTTGATGAGGAGATATTGGATAGGCGTCTGTACCTAAAGTCGATAAGGCACCAGGATGGGATGCGATGCATCCAAGATACAGAGGGAAGTGGAAATTGTGCAGCCACTGGCCATAATTTTCCAATTTTCCTTAGACTCAGGAGTGGTATCAGAGGATTGGAGAATTGCAAATGTTCAAAAAAAAGGTGTAAAGATATGTCCTGCAACTACGGGCCAGTCAGTTTAACTTCGGTGGTGGAGAAACTTCTAGAAACGATAATTCAGGACAAAATCAATGGTCACTTGGGCAAATGTGGGTTAATTAAAGAAAGCCAGCATATATTTGTTAAGGGCAAATCGTGTTTCACAGACTCACTGGAGTTTTTTGATGAGGTAACAGGGAGGGTTGATGAGGGTAATGCTGTTGACGTGGTCTACATTGCTACAACTGAAGCAGGAGCAATGCAACATCAATTCAGTCCCATTAGTCCACAGGTCGCCGCATATTATTAAAGTTTCCCCACCCAACTGGAAAAACAGACAAATTAAACACTCTAGTAACCCCTGGAATAAAACAGACCAAACCAGGTATCTTTAGACAACAACAAACTTATTAAAAACTAAATCTTAAACACTATTAAGATAAACCTATGCCTAAAGACCTTACAACTTCTTATTTTAACCTAACTCCCCCATTCACACACACACGCATTCAAAACTAACAGTTAACCAGTTTTAAAAATTGGTGTTTTTTTTAAAATTAGCTGGTTCTTAAGAATAAATAAATAAGAAAGTCTTTGTGGGTTACGTTCCTGATGGTTGAGGTATTCTAATGGGAAAATCATCAAATGCCACTCAAAGTCTCCACGCGGATCCGATGAAGCGGTCTCCTAGTGGATAGACATCCAAAACACTTCGTCTGCAGCAGGCATCAAACAGATCTTTAACCAAGGAGTGTAGTAATGGGTCCACTCAGATTTTACATTGGACGAAACTTTACTGCAAATTCCAGAAAATACAATCAGTCGAGAGAGAGAGTCAATCTTGAAGCAAAGACTCTTAAGGTGGAAGTAAAGAAAAGGAATCTTGCTACCTCCAGCAATACAAATGGTCTCTTCAAAAGGGCATTTTTTCTCCTTAGGCAATTAACTCAGCCTGTAGCTCCTTGTAGAATTTCTGCTGAGAAAAAGACAGCTCTTTCCCTTCAGTATGTACACTTTGCTGGTGTCTGGTTCAGCCGGTTTTTGCCAGTTTTACAGTCAAATTGAAGCATTATATACCATGTGACCTCTCTACCTGTTGTGGCCTAGGTAACAAGTGCAGCTGGCACACTGTGCCTCAGAAATCCAGAAGCTTCTCCCTCTGTCTTAAAGGTGCACTGTTTTTAACAGAGTCTTAAAGGCACACTGTTTATAATCCGTGGAGAAAGAAAAAGAAACACTTCCGTGACAACATGGACCTCCAAAAGGCATTTGATACAGTGCCACATAACAGACTTGTGAACAAAGTTAGAGGTCATGGAATAAAAGGGACAGAATCCCAGAATTGTTACAGCGCAGAATGAAGCCATTCAGCCCATCATGTCCGCACCGACTCTCTGAAAGAGCAACTCTCTCAGTTCCATTCCCCTGCCTTCTCCCCATAACCTTGCACATTCTTCCTTTACATATAACTTTCTATTTCCCTTTTGAATGCTTCAGTTGAACCTACCTCCACCACGTTCTCAGGCAGCGCATTCCAGACCTTAACCACTCGCTGCGTGAAAAAGCTTTTCCTCATGTCACTTTTGCTTCTCTTACCAAATACTTTAAATCTGTGCCCTCTCATTTTCGATCCTTTCCTGAGTGGAAACAGTTTCTCTCTATCTACTCTATCCAGGCCCCTCATGATTTTGAATACCTCTATCAAATCACCTCTCAGCCTTCTCTTCTCCAAGGAAAAATGCCCTAACTTCTCCAATCTATCTTCATAACTGAAATTCCTCATCCCTGGAACTATTCTCGTGAATCTTTTCTGTACTCTCTCCAATGTCCTCATGTCTTTCTTCAAGTGCAGTGTCTAGAAGTGGACGCAATACTCCAGCTGAGGCCGAACTAGTGTCTTACACAAGTTCAACATATGTTCCTTGCTCTTGTAGTCTATGCTCCTATCAATAAAGCCCAGGATACTGTATGCTTTATTAACCACTCTCTCAACCTGTCCTGCCACCTTCAATGACTAATGCACATATACACCTAGGTCCTCTGCTCCTGCACTCCCTTTAGAATTGTGACCTTTATTCTATATTGTCTCTCCATGTTCTTCCTACCAAAATGAATCAGTTCACATTTCTTTGCATTGAACTTCATCTGCCACCTGTCTGCCCATTCCACCAACTTGTCTATCTATGTCCTTTTGAAGTTCTACACTATCCTCCTCAGTTCACAATGCTTCCAAGTTTCGTATTATCTGCAAACTTTGAAATTGTGCCTTGTACACCAAGGTCTAGGTCATTAATATATATCAGGAAAAGCAAGGGTCCCAACACTGATCCCTGGGGAACTCCACTACAAACCTCCCTCCAGCCCAAAAAACATTCATTAACCACTCCTCTTTGTTTCCTGTCACTCAGCCAACTTCGTATCCACGTTGCTACCGTCCCTTTTATTCCATGAGCTACAAGTTTGCTCACAAGTCTGTTGTGTGACAGTAGCAAGGATATTATGTTAAACTTGTATGAAACATTGGTTTGGCCTCAGCTGGAGTATTGTGTCCAGTTCTGGGCGCCACAATTTCGGAAAGATGTGACGACATTAGAGAGAATTCAGAAAATATTCACAAGAATGGTTCCAGGGATGAGGAATTTCAGTTGCAAAGATAGATTGCACCAATTGGGGCTGTTTTTCTTGCAGAAGAGAAGATTGGGAGGAGAGTTGATAGAGGTATTCAAAATCATGAGGGGTCTGCACAGAGTATGTAGGGAAAAACTGTTCCTACTTGTGGAAGGATCGAGAGCCACAGGGCACAGATTTAGGGTAATTGGCAAAAGAAGCAATGGAGACATGAGGAAAAGGTTTTTCATGCAGTGAATGGTTAGGATCTGGAATGCACTGCACTAGCGTGTGGTCGAGGCAGGTTCAATTGAGGCATTCAAGAGGGAAATAGGGTTATTATCTGGAAAGGAAAAATGTGCAGGGCTATGGGGAGAAGGCGAGGGAGTGGCACTAGGTAAACTGCTCTTTTGGAGAACCAGTGCAGACACGAAAGACTGAATAGCCTTCTTCTGTGCTGTAACAATTCTGTGATTCTGAAGACCTGGACAATATCCAGGCTTGGGCTGTTAAGGGGGAAGTAACATTTGCACCACACAAGTGTCAGGCAATGACCATCTCCAACAAGAGACAATCTAACCATCTCCCCATGATATTCAATGGCATTACAAGTGCTGAATCTCCCTCTATCAAACATCCTAGGAGTTACCATTGACCAGAAACTGAACTGGACTAACGATAAAATTACTGTGATTACAAGAGAAGGTCAGAGGCTGGGAATTCTACAGCCAGTAACTCACCTCCAGACTCCTCAAAATGTGATGGAACACTCTTCAATTGTCTGGATGATTGTGAAGCTCCAACAACACTCAAGAAGCTCAACAATATCGAGGAAAAAGAAACCTGTTTGATTGGCACCCCATCTACCACCTTAAACATTCACTCCCTCCACCACCGACACACTGTGGTGGCAGTGTATACCATATACTAGATGCACTGCAGCAACTCACCAAGCCGCCTTCAACAGCACCTTCCAAACTCATGATCTCTACCACCTAGAAGGGCAAGGGCAGCAGATGTGTGGGAAAACCACCACCTGCAAGTTCCCCTCCAAGCCACGTACCATTCTGACTTGGAACTAAATAGCTGTCCTTTCAGTGTCGCTGGGTCAAAAACCTGGAACTCCCTTCCTAACAGCACTGTGGGCGTACCTACACCACATGGACTGCAGCAGTTCAAAATGGTGGCTCATCACCACCTTCTTAAGGGAAATTGCCAGTGACGCTCAAAGTTTGATACAGCCACATAAGGAGATATTGGGGCAGATGACCAATAGCTTGGTCAAAGAGGTAGGTTTTAAGGAGTGTCCTGAAAGAGGAACGAGGTAGAGAGACAGAATTGTTTTTATTCTTTCATGGGATGTGGGCATCATTGGCAAGGCCAGCATTTGTTGCCCATTCCTAATGGCCCTTGATTTGAGTACTTTGCTAGGCCATTTCAGAGGGCAGTTAAGTGTCAACCACATTGCTGTGGATATGGAGTCACATGTAGGCCAGAACAGGACAGCAGATTTCCTTCCCCAAAGGACATTAGATTTTTTTTTTACAACAATCAATGATAACTTCATGGCACAGTTAGCCACAATTGAGTCAGTCTGCACCATGTTTTCAGGCCGTGCATTCCAGATTGTAACCACTCACTGCGTAAAAAAGTTTTTCCTCATGTCGCCCTTGCTTCTTTGGCCAATCACTTTAAGTGTGATTTAAGTGCCAATCACGGACTGCAGCATTTCAAGGCAGCTCACCATCACCTTCTCAAGGTCAGTTAGGGATGGACAGTAGATACTGGCCTTGTCAGCAATGCCCACATCCCAGGAATTAATTTATAAAATCTGTATCCTCTTTCCACTCTTCTGCCAGTGAGGACAGTTTCTCCCTATCTACTCTATCTAGTCCCCTCATGATTTTGAATACCTCTATCAAATCTTTCTCAACCTTCTCTTCTCTAAGGAGAACAACCCCAACTTCTCCAATCTATCTATGTAACTAAAGTCTCTCACCCCTGGAACCATTCTCGTAAATCTTTTCTGCTCAAGAGGCCAGAATTAGAAAGAGAATTCGATGAACGTAGAGATCTCAGAGGGTTGTGGGGCTGGAGGAGATTACAGAGATAGGGAGGGGGCGAGACCATGGAGGGATTGGAAAACAAGGATAAAATTTTAAAATCAAGGTGTTACTTAACCGGGAGCCAATGTAGGTCAGGGAGCACAGGGGTGAAGGGTGAACTTGGTGAGAGTGAGGACACAGGCAGCAGAGTTTTGGGTAACCTCAAGTTCACCGAGGGTAGAAGGCAGAAGGCTGGTCAGGAGTGCATTGTAACAGTCAAGTCCAGAGGTTACAAAGGCATGGATGAGGGTTTCAGCAGCAGATGAGCTGAGGCAGGGGCGGTGTTTTGCAGGTGGAAATGCGTGGTCTGAGTGATGCTGCAGACATGTGGCCAGAAACTCAACTCAACAGTTGAATAAAACTCAAACTCCCTGAGGGGTATCCCGTTTCAGTCACCCATATGAACAAACTCCGGAGGTGGTGCACAAGACTGATCTCGTACAGAAACTTACATCTGGAACACTAATTAAAAGCAAATAGGCTGAAGAAGAGAGCACAATTCTTCCAGAGTGACGAACACTAAGAACGGACTAATGGGAGTAGTGGAGGTGAAAATCCTGGTACCATTTTAGAGCAGCTTTAACATTGAAGTTCGGTTGCTAATGGAACCAGTGGCCAAATGACTGTGAACCTATAGGATTTTGTTACATCGACCGCCAGCAAGCTGTTCTTTGCGAATCAAATAACCAGTTGCTGGTCTAACTCTGGGGCTCAAAGGACTGCAGCGGTAGAGGTGTGGCCTGGAGGGGTTTTCAGACATTCCCTTTCCCCCTTACTCTCACGACATAACATGAAGAAATCTTGCAATGTTGCCACATCAGTCATGTTTAGGCTGCAGAGGCCAATTTGTCACAGCTGTTACTGCTCGGGCACTATTTCACAGGGAGACTGGCAACTTGAGTAAATTCAGGAAAGCTGTGCTCTTTTGAGTGGTATAAAAGGGCTGTCAGAAACAATTAGATGCTGCGGTGGAGGTGTTGCAATTCTGGTTGCATCCCGATAGAAGCTTGTACTCAGTGCAAATTGAATGAGATATCTGGGGTTTCAGCAGCATGTGTGGTAAACGATGAACCCTTACACCTCTTGCACAGTGTATGGGAAACACTCCTGATTAATACACTTCTGCTCTTAATTTGAGAAGGAAACGTCAAATGGTTCAAGACTGACGCCAATTTGCTTTATAATGGTTATTTTGTCAACAAATATTTAGTTACAGCCAGGTGAGAAGGGTGTCTAGGGGTCTCTTTCAGCCTTCACCTGGTCTTGCTGTAACAGGGTTTTGCTTTTTAAACACGGTGTTTTGAGCTCCCCCTTGCTGAATCCTTGTTCACCGCTTTCCAATTATAAGGCAAAGAAATAAGCACAAACAGGCCTTCTTAGGTTTAAAGAAAAATGAATTTTATTAAAACTTAAAACTCTAATTCGGTTAACGCCTACGGATACACGCTGCACCCCATGCTAGCATGCATACGCAATACGCACATGCAAATAGAGACAGAAAAGAGAAGAAAATCAGAGAGGTTTGAAGCAGTATCAGAAGAGTTTCTTGTTACTGTGCTTTGAGCTCACTGCAGTCCTTTTGTAGGTAGTTCTTGCTTGTAGGTAATTCTTGCTTTTCGCTGGGGCCCAGTATTCTTCTTAAACCTTGTTCACTGTAGGAGACTTTTCTCTGTTGGGGTTCATGTGTCTTCAGTTCCATGAGAAAGAAATGAGAGCAGACAGGAGAGAGATCTTTTCCAGTCCAGGAGCAAACAGCTTTCTGAGTTCAAATTCTCTGTGGCAAGTTCAAAAAACTCCTACCGCCAGTTAGTCATGTGATAAATTGGTCTGACCACATCTGTTTGTGTATTTGGCCATCTTAGCAGTTAACCTGGAATGCTAGCTTCTCCACCTTCAAAGTCTGGTAATCAAAGGTCCATTGTGGATTAAATTGTAGCAGAGAGTGACCCCTTTGTCCTTTGCAAATACTGTTACTATAGAAATATCTTTTCAGTCACAGGTCTGGTGTTTTTTTTTTAAACAAGATCTTTCTTAGCTCCAGTAAGTTTTAAAATCAATGTTCATGAGGCGAAATTATTGTCTCATTCTTGGCAAGTGGGGGGCTGCATGACAACAAAATTAAGCAAGAATCGATATTACCCTCTCTTATTCTGAATTCAGCCATGGGGAGATGATGGCGTAGTGGTAATGTCACTAGACTAATAATCCAAAGGCCCCAGCTAATACCCTGGGAAACATGGGCTCAAATCTCACTGAGGCAGTTGGTGGACTTTAAATTCAATTAATAAAAATCTGGAATTGAAAGCTACTATCAGTAATGTTGCCATCAAACATAAATGGCTGTAAAAATCACAAATGCCCTTTAGGGAAGGAAATTTGCTGTCCTTACCTGTTTTTTGATGTCATGTGACTCCAGACCAACAGCAATGTGATCGCCTCTTACCCGCCCTCTGAAATGGCATAGCAAGCAGTTGTCAAGGGCAATTAAGGATAGGCAACAAATGCTGGTCTTGCCAGCAATGCCTGCATCCCATGAAAGAATGAAGTCCCTTTGCTAGTTGCCCATCAAGGTGTGCTTTCCTCCACACTTGTTTCGGCGTGACTACTAGTTTTGATCCTACAACTTGGAACTGCAGCTTTTAAACCCAATGAACAAGTGAGCCGCAGACTGCATTCTCGCCCCCAGCAGATCAACTATCCTAGCGGCACAGTGGTTAGCACCGCAGCCTCACAGCTCCAGTGACCCGGGTTCAATTCTGGCTACTGCCTGTGCGGAGTATGCAAGTTCTCCCTGTGAACCGCGTGGGTTTTCGCCGGGTGCTCCGGTTTCCTCCCACAGCCAAAGACTTGCAGGTTGATCGGTAAATTGGCCATTAGGTAGGGGAATTTAGGGAAGGTGGGGATGTGGTAGGAATATGGGATTAGTGTAGGGTTAGTATAAATGGGTGGTTGATGGTCGGCAGACTCGGTAGGCCGAAGGGCCTGTTTCAGTGCTGTATCTCTAAATAAATAAATTTAAAAATAAACACCTCTATCCTCATCTACTGAACCCTTGAAAGTGTAGTTAGCACCTTTGTTCAACAAATAATGGCCACCTTGTTTAACCAAAGCAATCAAGATCATATTGAAACCATGTGAGAAGGTTGCTGTGATTCTGCAATTTCTGATTTAGTTTCAATGACTCCATTGTTCTGGCCAATCTGATATTAACATCACTACAGCAAGTAATGTTTATAACTCCCTTTCAATAAGTATGAGTGTGGACTACTGCCAGTCTCTATCCACTGCACTCTCTACAAGTGACCATGGCTGTCAGACACTGCCTTCACTTACCTATTGTTTTACGACACTTATTACAAAAAAAGCTACTCATCCCTTGCACTCTCGTACATTCAAACTAGGTGGCACCAGGCCTGCTTGTTAAAAGTCCATTCTTGCATCTTCACACTTTTGTCTGTCGCTAATTGGTTAGCTATTAAAATATCATACTGATATTGTGTCTGATCACTGAGCTTTCTTTGGGAATAGGAACCTAAACCTGCACTTATCTACCAATGCGAAGTACATTCACCTCTTCTGATATGGGTGGATAAGCTCAAGACAGCTCTTGCACAGCTTAATCTGCTAGTTATAGCATATATCTTGCTCTTCTTTCAAGTATATAGAAGATAAAGGGATAACGTAATTGAGGTGCTTAGGATGATTACAGGATTCCACAGGTTAAATAGAGGCTACTTCCTCCAGTTAGGGGGAAATCTGTAAAAATGGGGCATAACAGGCACATTTTGTTTTGTCACCCCAGAGCCAAAATAAAGGACTCAATTTGTAAGAAAATTTACGTGGAAGAGAATCAGTAGAGGTGAACAGGCACAATACTGTCGACAGCAGTGGTGCATCAAACTTTTATGAGCGTCAACTGGTCTCAATGATTACTTCTGGGTCAGAAGGGCATGACCCTTTTTTTTTTATATAAACTGTGCAAAGAAACTACCGTGCACTTCCCTCCAAAATAAGACTGATGGCAAAAAAACATTATACACGCACTCCGTGTCAGGTCAAATACTAATCTTTATTGCAGGGTTCTACAAGGAAGGGTGGCTATATTACAGCCACATTCACATTTAAACTAGAGGATAACTTCACGTCAGACAGAGCACTTAACCATCACAGAACAGCTACCAGTAACACAAAACCAAAAATATTTTATTCTTTTATTTGAAAAAGAAAATGCAACATATAGAGCTTCAAAAATAAAAGCAAAACGGTCACAGATCATCTTGGGAAATGGGGGGGGAAAATCAATTTTTGCATCTTTTTTTTTAAAAAAGAGAAACATCAATATTTAGTAATATAGATAGCATTTTCCCTGGTGTCCTCCGCGCTAAATCCCGACGGTGAATGTAATCCGCACAACGTACGACCCGAGTTTGTGTACACACCAAGGGAACCGCGGTTCTCATCAACGGGTATTACCAAACCTGTGAAAGGAAGCACATCACAAACTGTTCAAAGACATGCTGATTGCCACAGGCGGAGTACGCACACACAACTCGCGAAAGCGAGCGGCTTGGGCAACAATCACTGCCACTTAATACTGTGCCCGTTATGTTTTTTTAAAAAAAAGATATGATACCTGGGAGGGCGGGGGTAGGGGTGGAGGTTGGTGGGGAGAGAGGAGGGGAAAGAGAGATGATTAAAGAATTACTGAATGCTTTTTTTTAAAAAAAAATTTAGCCTCGCCCCTCCCCTCAGAGTCCTCTGGTAGCTCAGTTTCTGAGTGTACCACTTCAGCATAGTACAGATGAGCCAGGCAGAGTAGTCACCCAGGATCAGTTAGTATCTACAGGCCCAGGGCCAACCTTTTGGGGTGGGGGAAACGGGGTTATCAAGATTAGGGAAGGGGAAAACCCAGCTGGGATGTCCTGCTTCTGATCACTTAACCAGCAACTGCTGCAGGAGACGCATGTCTGGTGAAGACACGATTAAACCTGACTGAATAAACCGCGAGCACGCTCACTGACCAGGTTCACAAACAACTGATGCCTTTACGACCTCCAGAAACACCTGCAACCAAAGCTCTCCTAGCCAGCATCCCACCCTCTGTAAACTTGAGCATGATCAAAACTGCGCAGCCTGTATCCTAACCTGCACCACGTTTTGTTCACCCATCACCCCTGTGCTTGTTAATCTACATTGGCTCCCAGTCCAGCAATGCCTCGATTACAAAATTCACGTCCTTGTTTTCAAATCCCTCCAGGACCTCACCCCTTCCTATCTCTGTCATCTCCTTCAGCCCTACAACTCTTGAAAATCTTGGCGCTCCTCCAATCCTGGCCTCTTGCACATTCCTGATCATCATTGCCTCACCACTGGCGATCGTGCCATCATCATCCTGGGCTCTAAGCTCTGGAATTCTCTCCCTAAAGCTCTCCGCCTCTCTATCCTCTAAGTCACTCCTTAACACCAACATCTTTGACCAAGCTTTTGGTCGCCTGCCCTAATAATTTCATATAGCTCATCAAATTTTGATTGACAATCATTCCTGTTAAATGCTTTGGGAAGTTTTACTACATTAAAGGCACTACATAAATGCAAGATTTTGTGGAACTGCACAAACAGGAACACCTGTCTCCCGGAGCTGACAACACGGCAGCCTCCCACTGAAGTCCTCCTTAGATTGCGATCAGATTCACCACGCAGCAGTCAGTTTAATTTCCGTTTTTGGTGGAGCAGCTAACATTCTGCCTTCGCGCACACTCTGCACTTCCATCTTTGGAGCCTCAGCCGGTGGTGAAAATGGCGACTGGGAAGGGACAAGAGCAGGAAGTTAAATAGGCAGCCGCGTTGTCAGCGCGCCTGGGATGTTTTCCTTGTACTTGGCGCCTCTCCGCCGTATTAGGCCCGAGACCCTGGGGGAGGCGGGGAGGGGAGAAGCGTGCGTGTGCCCGCGCGCGCGTACGTACGCGTGTGTCGAGAGATCACGCACTTGACCCGCGCCGCGTCGCTCCGCGCTGCCGACACCCGCTGAACGGAGAAAAAAAAGGAAAAGGGTCACTCGGGACAGGCACCCATTGGAACCACATCCCAGTGAGAGTTGGGAGAGCGGGGCGGGGTGGGGAGGAATGGTTTAATGGGAGGAGGCAGGTGGGTGGAGGGGGTGGATAGGGGAGTGGGTAAAAAAAAAAAGTGGAACAATTCCAACAGAAACAAAAAAGAAAACGGACAAGAGAAACAGTTGCTGCGCCAGTTACCACAAAATGCAACCTGAAGCTAGTCTGAGAGTTGCTACTTTCCACTGGCTCCGATGGTGGGAACAGGAGCTGAGTTTCCAACAGGCACAAAACTGTTAAAGAGGAGGGGAGACGACACAGCATTTCAGTTCATTCAACAAACCTACAATCTCCGCGAGCTTCAAAGTGGCTTTTCTTTTTTAAAACACACACAAAATTGTTAGCAAGACTGTCAGACATTAAATGCGTTGACGCTCGTTATTCATCTCGGTACCACCGACAAAAGCGTTCTCTGCACTCTATGCAACTGGCCTTGTAACAGCTCATGCAGTTTGCTTGCTCCTGGCCTCTGCTTCCGTTGATGCCTTTTCCCTCCTGCCGCATCGCTGAGCGGGGAGAAGGACCAGGACTCTTGGATGCTTTCGCAACAGTTTGCCTCGAGATCGGCATCGAGTGGGTATTAGTTTAGGATTAGTACTGGAAGCAAAAAAGTTGGGGGGTGGGGGGTGAGAGGAGGAGAGTGGGCGGAGGCAGTAGGGTGGAGGGAAGCTTAGAAGTAGTCTTTTCCCCCCTCTCTCCCATGTAAAGAGATATCAGAGCACGGAAATACATTGCTGCGAATGGCCTTCGAAAGCAGGTAAACCGCATTGTTTATAGAAAATTAAAACACGAAAAAATGCCTACAATCTTAGCCGTGCACATAACACATCTCTTCATTTCTTCACGACGAGTGGTGAAAAGGGTAGAAAACAAAAAAAAAAGGACATTGCTAGTCAGGCAAAGGCCCAAATGGCCTCGCTATGCGGTCAGAAAATACTACTTACGCGCAACATGCCTCTGCACTGCTTGTTCTAGTTTTATCAGCTTTAGCAGTAGAACTAGCAACTGGCGAGGGAAGGTGGTGAACAAAAGGCTTTATTTCCCCAAAAAGTTTAACAAGAGCTGTGTCCCAACCCTGCTGGCTCAGTGTGAAAGTGTGCTGCCGAGTGTTGTATGCAGTCCTAAAGAAGGGGGAAGGTTTGAGGGTTCGATCTTGGATCCGTACTGTCACGGAAGTAGTTAATTTCAAATGGGCTGGGAGCAGGGCGAGAGAAAAAGGACAAATTGAGCACAGTTCCCAATCCTACAATGCTATTTACTGACCACTGCTGGAAAGTATGTAGGTAGGAATGTAATTGAGCTAGTCAGGAGTGGCCCTGCTGGTCAAAAAGCACATCAAAAAACTGCTAGACAGGCTGAAATATGCAAAATGGGTCAGGTGGGTACTGGAAAGGTGCCTGTAGACATATATTCATACAGGACTGAGTACCTTCTGGAGAGAAGAAAAGAATTAGGGCAACAAACATCAAAGAGTGCCAACTACATGTAGCCAGAGTGATGTGATTTTCTGGCCCATTTAAGGTACATACACACACACACACAAGCACACAGGTAACTCAACCTGGAACACACAGAAGGCAGAACAAATGCAACTGTGAACCAGCAGAATAGAGGACAGTACAGTAGCCAGCAGTGTTTAAAAAGTTGACAATGACAGATTGGTCAAATTGATCATTCGTGCCAAAGCAGCCACCACATGGACAGATCCAAGGGTAAGCTCTGACCACAGCCAGCTGACTCCTGCCACACAGTAGCACAGCAGAACTCAGCCTGGTCTTCAGAGGCTGGAAGAAAAGGAGATGCTCGCAGCTAAAGAGCACAGTGGATCGACCAGGTCAGAACTACTGTTGGCGGGCGGCCACACTCACCCTTTCAGAGGCAAAACTCTGAGTTAGGTAAGGGATGCACTAACAGGTCCTGCATCACAGTTCATTCACACAATTGTAGTCTCTACTCAGCTGCTTTTCCCATCTTACCTGGACTCACCTAACTCCCTTACATCAGCTCATTGCCTTCTGCTGGTCGGATCAACGACGTGAAGAAGATAAACGCCTCAAAGTCTTAATTTAAGGTCATTGGAAAAGGAACTGGGTGGGAAGGGGGAATGGGGAGATGAAATAGTTTTTAAAAATGTAGCAAGTTGTTGTGATATGAAATTCATTGCCTGAAAGAATGGTGGAAGCAAATTTAATTGTAACTTTCAAAAGGGAATCGGATCCCTACTTGAAGGGGAAGGAGTAGGGGAGTGGGACAAATTGAATAGGTTTTGCGAACAGCCAGCACAGACACGATGAGCTGAGTGGCCTCCTTCTATGCTCTGAGATTTTAAAAGATTCCATTTACTTCCTCACTGCTCTTACCCAACCCTGGTCAGATTGTACAAAACTCCGAGGGGGTTGGGGGTCTGACAAAGTGGATGCAGAGAGATATTTTCCCCCGGCTGGAGTGCCTGGAGCACAGTCTCGGGATAAGGGGTTGGCCATTTATGACTAAGGAGGAGAAATTTCTTCAGTGTTGTGAATCGTTGAATGCTCTAACCACGAGGACTGCGGATGCTCAGTCGTTGAGTCCATCTAAGACAGATGGACAGATTCTTGGGAACTAAGGGAATCGAGGGATATGAGGACAGTGCAGTTAACTGGTGTTGAGGTAGAAGTTCAGCCTTGAACTTACTGAATGACGGAGCTGTTTCAAGGGGCTGTATGGCCTACTCCTGTTTCTTAGTTATGTTTGCAGCAATTCCTCTATATTCTCTTTGGACTGCTGAGAATCGCCCTCGCGATGGGGAGTAGCGACACACATTAGTCAGGGGGTGTGGGGGGTGGAAAGTGGTCCTATGTATAAGGAGTTGGATGCTGTGGTACAATGACTTCAGAATTCAGAGGAGCGCAAGTGCCACACCTGTGATAAGTAACTGAACATTCAGAGTAGGTAGGAATGAAGGGGGGAAAAAAAGTTACACCCGAACTTTGTCAGGACATGCACGGAACTAAATACTACAGCCACCTCGCGCACATTGGAGCTACAAATGAAAGCAACACAAATGCTGGAAATACACAGCAGGCCAAGTCAGCATCTGAAACAAGGAAAAGACGGGTTTGTGTGCGGTGAGATCTTTGACCATGGGACGGAGATCCTGGATCACAGCGGGAACCCGTCCTTCTCTTTCCAAGATGCCAATTGATCTGAAGTGCACTTCCGGCATTTTCAGCCTCCACCTCAGGAAAGGCGCAGTCACTTATTTTTTGGCAGCGGCCAGAGATCCTGCTGCATTCCCAGTGGCCCCACTCAAACCAGCTCGAGATTGGCGGCGCACTGCTTAAACTAGACAGAATTCGCCCCGCGAAGTAGACACAGGCCGCGTAGTCAACGAACCGCAAACAGTGAGAAAAGCCGGTCTTTTCTTTTCTTAAGACGGAAGGCGTCAACCTACCGAACAGGACGCAAATTTACCCGGGGAAGAAATCTGAACTGTAGCCAGGCCGCTGGGAGGTGCCGTGCGTACAGGCACGATGTCAAAGGAAGAGCACGATCCAACAGTGTAGATGTGTGGGGGGGAGCTTCCCCCCCCCACTGCTGGCCCTCTCCTCTCCCTCCTAGTCAGGTAGGCAGCGGAAGGAAAAGACCCATGTGTATGGAGAGGACCTGAGGATGAGAAAGCAGGCACCAACACCGCGAGAGCTTCGATTCTCAACACCATAAAAAGCAGTTTAAAAACAAGAAAAAACACACGCGCACAAACAGGAAGGGCGTTCCAAGGACCCGCTCAAAAACACTGCACCACCTCTTAGAGCAGTAACCTTAAATCGGAACAGTAAATACGGAGAAGAAAAGGCGGAACCAATTCACGGAATCTATAAGCCGCCCAATTATAATTCCAATACAAGATTACAAAAGGTGCAGCCTATCTATATATGTATAGATTTTAAAACGAATCAGATGACTCTCACTCACCTTTTGGTTAATAAGCAGAGTACTGTGTCTGCTCTGCATAGGCTTCAGTCGTTGTACCTGAAGAGGTGTAGGCAGCACTGTTGCTTGTTGAGTATTCGTACCCGTAAGCATTGGCGTAGTCAGCAGTGGTATAGCTGGCACTGGTGTAGTCGGAGGTCGTGGTGGCAGTGGCATAGTTGTTAGCATAGTTGGCTCTGGCATAGTCTTGGGCGTAGCTGGCAGCAGCAGCAGCGTAGTCGGTATAGTCAGCAGTGGTGGTGGCAGTGCCATACTCATTGTTGGCAGCAGCGGCGGCGGCGGCAGCAGCAGCATATTCGGTAGCAGCGGTGGCATAGTCGGTGATTGTCGATGCCGTAGGCCGCCGGAGTGGGCTCCGGTCACGGGTGTAATAGGTTGGGGGATGGGAGATGGAGCTTTGGCTGTACGCCTCCAATGCTTTAGGCATACGTTCTCTCATGGCAGAGCCATAGGCGGCTAGCGGAGTGCCCCAGCGGTCAGGGTACGGCGTGCCCACTGCTCCATAGGCCCCCGCCCGGTACTTCTCATAGTAGTCGACATACCGGCTGTCGTAAAAGGGCTGCTCCCCATACCGGTGGTGGATGGCGTAGGGGTCAAGGTAATCGTGGGCGAATCCAATGCCCAGGTCCTGCCGGTCTGTTGGGCACTCTTTGGACCAATGGCCATCTTTGCCGCACCTGAAGCAGGTGTTCTTCTCGCCCATCCCAGGCTGTACCCGCAGCCGACTCTTGGACAGTTCAACGTGAATCCGTTTGCCTTTAGTGAAACAAGAGAATATTCGCAGTTAATGATACGACACAGATTTAAGGAAATAGATTTAAGGTCATCGGTAAAAGAACCAGCAGCGGGGAAAATTACACGGTGAGTTGTTGTGATCTGGAATGACAGCCTGAAAGCATGGTGAAAACAGATTCAACAGTGATTTTTTTTTTTAAATGGGTAAATAATTGAAGGGAAATAAAAATTGCAGGGCAATAGGGTAAGGGGACTGGAGTGTGATTTTTTCAATGATTCTGTCCAAAGAGCCAGTGCCGGCACAATGGACCAAATGGCCTCTTTCTGTGCTGTATGACCCTGTAAAGAGAGAAAGTAGAGGGACCCGAGCTTCTGTTGACCGAGTTAATCGGTGACATGCTGCTATGTACTGATTTTAAGTGGTCGCCTCACATAAAATCAGTACATTACTCCCCCTCCACGTCCAAACCACGACTACCTTGTTCCCTATAGGACAGCTGTGGATCAGTGGGTAAAACTCTCGCCTGCAAGTCCAGGACCCACTCCAGATGTTTGAGCTAAAAATCTATGCTGACATTTCTAGTGCAGTACTCACGGAACACTGCACTTTGAGATGCTGACCTTCAGATAAGATGTTATGGCAAGGCCTCGTCTGGCGCCTCAGGTGGACTGAAAAGATCTCAAGGCACTATTTCGAAGAAAAGCAGACGAGGTTTCCCCGTGTCCTGACACCATGACTCTCAGCTTATCTGGTCACCATCTTATTACTATTTGTGGGATCTTGCAATTGGTTGCTAAATTTCTATAACAGTGGCTACTTCAATGATTGTCAAGCACTTTGTGACATCCTGAGGTCAGGAAAGATAAGAGAGGAATGCAAGTCTTTCTTTTCCTACAGCAGCAAATACACTCACAACCCAAGTCTGGATGGACCCATTTATAACGGGACCACTGGGTGTTTTTACAGTTCAACTGGACAAAGTATGTACATCTCTGTAAATGTTAATGCACCATATTTAAATCCCAGCGACAGCACCCATGATGATGGTGCAGCGGGGGCTGGGGTGGGCGGGGATGTACAGAGATGGAGGGGAAAGATTAGCGTTGCAATCAGAGGGTCTTCTCTTCAAGTTACAACAATATCAGTCACTCTCAAAATGGTCAGATCGACTTATATTTAGGAGTGCGCTTGTTCTCTGATATCTAACTGTACGAGAATATAATTCAGGAGGGTTAACAGTCATCGCCTCCTTGCAATCTGAATTGGATATTCATTTCTTCTACACATTTTCCTTTTATCCTTTCGAATGCAAACAGAAACCATACAAAGGAGGCCAAATATGAATCATTTAGCTGTTTTATGTCATGTCAAGCGAACATAGATCATTGGTAATGATCAGACATTTAGCGTCTGCACGTTACAAGAGAAAGCCATGCTTTTGCACTCACGGGAGGTGGTCTTACTTTAAGTTAAAGTAAGTCTGTGGCACCTTCCTGCATTCTACTTCTTTAGCCTTGCAACTTTCTGCTTGAAATATTTTGTTTTATAATGCTCCTGTGAAACGCCTTGGGATGTTTTATTATGTTAAAGATGCTATACAAATAGAAGTTCTTTATGTATTTGACTTGACTGGTTATGCGTTTTTTTTCATATAACCCTATGTTACTCGTTCTAAAGGATCGGAAACTCCCCACACACTAGGTGTGAGGACTAATCACCGAGACAACCTAACATTTCTTATTAAAAGGGGAAACAACATTACAATGCTCACATTGGTATTTTAAACCAGCTATCATCTGTGTCTTATTGCAAACCTGTATGAATACACTTTGCTTGCATGGTTACCTAGGTATCTCTTTCTTTTAAAAAAGTGTTCCCACCTGCCAAGAATGAGGCACATTGATTTCACCACATGGACATTAGATTTCAAATTGTTGCTAGGAAGAGGAGAAGGCCTGTGACAAAGGGTTGCCAGGCCCCAGGCTGGAAAGACATTTTTGCATATTAGACTGCTTGGAACAAAGGAGCAAGCCCCTGCTCCAATACAATCCAGAAACAGCCTTGGTCAGATCAGTTAGTCACATGACTAACTGGCTGCTGCAGAGTTTGAACTGAGTGGTTAAATTGGAGAGAGAGTGTTTGAACTGGCAGAAAGCTCTTTGCTCCTGGATTGAAAAAGCCCTCTCCTGGCTGGCTCGTCACAGCCTCTCCTGTCTGCTCCCATCTCTTTCTCACAGAACTCCCAAATCCACTGAAGACACATGAACCCCAAGAGAGAAAAGTTTCCAACAGTGAACAAGGTTTCAGAAGAATACTGGGCACCAATGGAAAGCAAGATCTACCAACAAGCAAGGACTCTACCGTGAGCTTGAAGACCTGTACAAAAACTCTTCAGATATTGCCTCAAACTTTTCCACTTTATTTGTTCTGCTCTTTTCTGTCCCTATCTGCATGTGTGTATCGTATTTGCATGCTAGCGTGGGCACGTAGTGTATCCGCAGGCATTAACCGAATTAGAGTTTAAGTTTAATAAAATTTCACTTTTCATCTTTAAACCTAAGAAAGCCTATTTGTGCTGGTTTCTTTGCCTTATAATTGGAAAGCAGTGAACAAGGATTCACCAAGGCAGACCTCAAAACATGGCACGTTTAAAATTAAACCTCGTCACAACAGGACCAGATAAAGGCTGAAAGGGAACCCTAGACCTCTTTCTCACCTGGTCGTAACATCAGTCTGATTTATGGGGGGGGGGGGGGTCAGTGTTGACACTTCAACAGGGAATACCAAGAGGAACTAAGAGTCTGATATTAGAGGCTCTGCACTAACAGAGATATTTGCTGATTTCTATTCTGTGCTGAGGTTGAGGGATGATTTTTATTGTCCCATCCCTGCTGATAATCTGTTCCACAATTCTACCTCTTCTTTACTAAACAAAAAAGTTGCTGAAATTGCTTATTTTCCTTTGGCATTCTTAATTTTGACATGGTGTCTCCTCATCCTTTCCTGCATTAAAATTAAGAATATGGAATTTGAAAGACCTCTATCAACCCACACTCTACTCCCAAACCTTCCATTATCCTCTTCGTCAGCAGACAGTTAAATCCCCAGGGTGGACAATGCTTCCTCGTCATGCCACCCTCTAAGTTTAGGAGTCAGCAACCTTGTAGCTTTTCCCCAACAATTTTATATGTTCATTGTAACATAGAAGACAAATGTCCAGATACGGGCTCACCAAAGCCAGATATAACTTAAGCAACACCTCTTTAGACACACGTCATACCGAGATCAGCATCCCGGCATTTCATCTGCTTTCTTCCCTGCTTGCAATGAACAGTTCATTCATCAAAATCCCCAGATCTCTCCTGCCATTATCTCAAGTACACTTAATATGGAGTCAACATCGTTTTTATTTTTAAAAATAAAAACATTTATTCTCCTGAACCACCGCCTCTGCCCAATGCCCACCTCCTTTTGGATTTCTGCTGATTGGCCCCTGCATCCAATTTGGTCTCTTTTGGCTCAGTTGGCAGCGCTCTCACCCGAGTCAGAAAGTCTTGGGTTCAAGTCCCACTCCAGAGACTTGAGCACAAAAATCAAGGCTAACACTCCCAGTGCAGCACTAAGGGGGTGCTGTACTATTGGAAGTGCGTCTTTCCGATGAAATGTTCAACTGAGGCCCCATCTGCCCCGAGGTGGATGTGGCATTATTTGTAAGAGCAGGGGAGTTATCCCTGGTGTCCTGAGCCAATATTTATCCCTCAATCAACATCACAAAAACAGATTATCTGGTCATTATTACATTGCTGTTTGCGGGACCTTGCTGTGTGCAAATTGGCTGCTGCATTTCCTACATTACAGTAGTGACTACACTCCTAAAGTACTTCATTCGCTGTGAGTCATGAAAGGTGTTATATAAATGCAAATCTTTCTCTTTCACATTTTTCTTATCCGTAAAATTATGACTCATGGGCAACATTTCAGCCTCCAAGTCATTTGTAATAATTCAAAATAAAACATTACTCTTTTTCCTCATTTCCGACATACACTATTGAGTATTATTGCTAATGCTTTTTAAAACCAATTTAAGCCAAATAACAGGCAAAAATTGGGCTGGGCCCCCATCCCTGTCAAATCTGTGTTGAAACAGCCCACTTGTCTCTCACAGAAGCCTTACAACTAGCAAACAATCTCTAAAGCCTAGAGCATATTAAGGGAAACTACTGAAGTGTACAAGCATTCAATTTGTCAGACGGGACAAATCCTGAATATTACCTCAATGTGAAGCAAGATGGTAAAGTGGTAATGCCAGAAGTCATTACCAATCAAAAATAAACGTTCAGCAGATACCAGAAAGAGCACCTTCAGAAAATGGGTGGGTATTGGTTGGTCTGTCAGTCAAGATAGTAGATATATAATCAATAAGAGCACCCAGAACAGCTGGATGGTACTCGGAGAATGATGGAATACTGTAAGAGGTGAGGTGTGGGGGCCTTTTCTCATTCTTTAATAAAAAAGACCTGCAACTAACACTCCATCTAATTTATTTGGGAGTGTGTACAGCCTTTGGGGGGGGAAAGAGGGGGGAAGAGACAGACAGAGAAAAACAGGGGGAGAAACAGAAACACAGAGAGGGAGAGAGAAACGGTGGAAGACAGAGACAGGGCGGAAAGAGAGAGAATAACAGAGACAGACAGGGAAGGGAGGGGAAGAGAGAGAGAGAGAGAGATAAATATCACTGGTTCTGTCTTAAATCCTGATTGTAGCAGTGAAAGGAGTGTCTGATCCACTATCTCAGCTGCCTAGAAGCACCAGTAATAATTCAAAACCCCATGAAAGGGAGACTAGTCACGTTGACCTCTAACCCCCTGCACCATCAAAAACATGGAGCGCTATCACCTGCAAGACTAAGCAGCTCAACAGTTAAGCTCAATGGCTTGCAGCAACTGCCCGCCATTAATTTCACCTTTGAACTCTGTGCCATCCAGCCCCTTGATGGCTGCCATGGCATCCTCTCCCCTCTCCATGTGTACGAACGCGTAATCTTTGATGATGTCACACTCGAGGACGGTTCCGTACTCCTCGAACTTGGCCTGCAACTCCTGGCTGGTGCAACTGGAGCTCACTTTACCCACATGGAGTTTGGTGGAGGATTTGGTCATGCTCTTGCTGGCCTCCACATTGATTGCAACCCCATGCAACTTATAGTGATGCAGGTGCTCGATCGCCTCCTTTGCTGCTTCCTTGTTGTCCATATGGACAAATCCATAGTTCTGTTTTAAAAAAATAATTTACAGCAGTCAGTAATGAAATTAGAAGACTAAAAAAAAAATCAAAAAATAAAACTTTGTGGACATACCACCTTCCAACATGGAACCGAGCCACAGAGATCAGGATAATCCCAGGCTCAGCGTCTGTGTTTTTTTTTAAATCTAGCCTTTCACAGGATGTGGGCATCACTGGCAAGGCCAGCTTTCATTGCCCATCCATGGCTGCCCTTGGGAAGATGGTGATGAACCACTGCAGTTCTTGTGGGGAAGGTAATCCTGCAGTGCTGTTAGGGAGGATGTTCCTTCATTGTCACTGGGTCAAAATCCTGGAATAGCTGATATATTTACAGTTCAGGACAGTATTTGTTTGCTTAAATCAGCTCATCACACAGCCAGGCCAGCAAAATGTGTGCCAGATTTGGTCTCAGCCTTGACTCAGTCAGATGATTGTGGGTTCAAATTCCACAACAAAGCCTTCAGCACAAAATGCAGGCTTTTTTTCTTTGTTCTTTCATTGGATGTGAACATCACCAGCAAGGCCATCATTTGCGCCAATCTCTAACGGCCCTTGAACTGTGGTTTGCTAGGCCATTTCAAACGGCAGTTAAGAGTCAACCACATTGCTGTGGGTCTGGAGTCACACGTAGGCCAGACCAGGGAAGGACAGCAGATTTCCTTCCCTAAAGGACATTCGTGAATCAGATGGGTTTTTACAACAATCGATGATAGTCTCATGGCACCATTACTGAGACTAGCTTTCAATTCCAGATTTTTATTAATTGAATTTAAATTCCAACCGCCACGGTGGGATTTGAACCTATGTCCCCAGGGCATTAGCCTGGGGCTCTGGGTTGAGCTCAGTGACATTACCTCTACACTGCTATCTCCCCGATTACAGTGCTGAGCGAGTGCTGCACTTTTTGAGGCGCTGTCTTTCTGGCAAGATGGTAAACCGTGGCCACATCCGTCCTCTCATGCGGACATAAATAATCCCATGGCACTAGTTCAAAGGGGAGACTGGGAGTTCTTCCAGTGTCCTGGCCAATACTTATCCCTCAACTAAAATCATCAAAAAAAAAAAATTCTGGTCAAGATCCCATTTCTGTTTGTGGGACCTTACTGTGGACAAATTGGCTGCCACATTTGTTACAATAGTGGCTACACTTCAAAAAGCACTTAATGGGATGCAAATCGCTTTAGTGAGCCCAGAAATTGTGAAAGGCTGCAAAAGCAAATTAGCTAGTCCGACGACACTTCTCTTTCCCCATGGCCCCGCTATTTTTCTCTCTTTGACAAATTAACCAATCACTTTAAATCATTGCCCTCCGGTTCTCAACTCTTCTGCCAATGAGAGCACTTTCTCTCCATCTACTCTGTCTGGACCCCTCATGATTTTGAACTCTATCAAATCTCCTCTCAACCTTCTCTTCGGAGAGAAGCCCCAGCTTCTCCAATCTATCCAGCTAACTAAAGTCCCTCATCCCTGGAGCTAGAGGCCTGCTCAGGTCGGGAAAAAGGAACCCGACTGAATCACAGTGGACCCGAGCCCGACCCCGACCCGGCCTGAGTCCCTCTGATTTAGCCCCGGGCCTGACCCGACCCCGCCCTGACTCGACCCAACCCAACCATTCGTTTACTTACCTTCCTGACACTGAACCTGCAAGAAGCTGCAGCGCGCTGCGCAGACTCAGTTTCGCCTAGACTCCAAGCTCAAGTAAGTTTTTAAAATTTCAATAACTTACCAGCAGAGCACTTACCGTGTGTGTCCGGCCTGGCCTGACCCCGAAAGCCGGACCCGACCCAACACGTCACCGGGTCCCATCGGGTTCGGGAGCAGGCCTCTACCTGGAGCCATTCTTATCTGCAGCCTCTCTAGATCCTTCACACAGTTCCTAAAGGGTGGCACCCAGAACTGCCCAGTTGAGGATGAAGCAGTGATTTGCAAAGATTCACCATAACTTCCTTCCTTTTGTACTCTATCCCAGTCTCAGTTCCTTGTTCAGAGAACCACAGAATGATTACAACGTAGGTGACGACCATTTGGCCTCCTGTGCCGACTCTCTGCAACAACAATTTACCTCGTCCCCCTCCTCGGCCTTTTTCCCGTGACCCTGCAAATTTTCTCTCTTCAGATAATTGTCCAATTCTATTTTGAAGGCCCCGATTGAATCTTCCTCCACCACACTCCCAGATCTTAACCACTTGCCCAATAAAAAAGATTTTTTCCTCATATTACCGTTGCTTCTTTTGCAAATCACCTCAAATGGGTACCCCCTGTTCTTGATCCTTCCGACAATGGGAATAGTTGCTCCCTATCTACTCTGTCAGACCACTCATGATTTTGAACACCTCTATCAAATCTCCTGTTAATCTTCTCTTCGTCAAGGAGAACAGACCCATTTTCCTCATCCCTGGACCCATTCATAAATCTTTTCTGCAACCCTTCCAATGCCTCAACATCCTTCCAAAAATGTGGTGCCCATAACTGAAAACAATAGTCCAGTTGAGGCCAAATCAGTGTTTTATACAGGTTTATCATAGCTTCCTTGTCTTTGTACTTTATGCCCCTACTTATAAAGCCCAGGATCCTGTATGCTTTATTAACTGCTTTTTTAACCTGTCATTCAACTTTCAAAGATCTGTGCACATATCCCCCCCAGGTCCATCTGCCCCTGCATCCACTTGAGAAGTATACCCATTATATTGCCTCTCCTCATTCTTCCAACCAAAATGAATCGCTTCACACTTTTTTGCATCTAATTTCATAACACAAGAACATAAGAAATAGGAGCAGGGATAGACCAGCAAGCCTGCTCTGCCAGTGAAAATGATCATGGCTGATCTGGAGACTGAACTCCACTTTCCCGTCTGCTCGCCATATCCCTTGATTCCCTGAGACACCAAAAATCTGTCCATCTCAGCCTTAAACATACTCAACGATGGAGCATCCACAACCCTCTGGGGTAGAGAATTCCAAAGATTCACAATCCTTTGAGTGAAGTAATTTTGCCTCATCTCAGTCCTAAATGATCAGCCCCTTATCCAGAGACTATGCCCCCATGTTTTAGATTCCCCAACCAGTGGAAATAATCTGAGTGTCTACTCTATCCAGCCCCTTTAGAATCTTATATATTTCAATGAGACGAGTTCTCATTCTTTTAAACTCCAGAGAATATAGGCCCAATTTACTTAGCCTCTTGTCTGCCCATTGCACCAACCCAGTCAGTTACTACCCTCCTCACATTTCGCAATACTTACAAGTTTTGTATCATCGGCAAATTTTGAAATTGTGCCCTGTACACCCCAGTTTAAGCCGTTCTCAGAGGTCAAGAAAAGCTACATTAGCCGACAACAGCATGCGGGCTTGGTTCGGTCTCGACCACTTCCATCTCCCACCCCTACTACAATGAGCACCGCTGGAAAATGTTTGTGGTGGGTGGGGGGAGGGCGCTGGGAGAGAAGGAAGCACGCCCGCGATGTCACCCACAGTCAAATAGCAATGGCCAGGCTCACTGGCTCATGAATGAGGGTCAAGGCTCTCCCTTACTGTCAATAATGAGCGTTCCCCCGGTAACAACCTCTGACCTTGTCCCCTTGCATGGTGTCAGTCCGGCAGTTGCCCCCGGCGACGGCCCTCCTCCCCCCCCCCTCCCTCTCTCTCCCCTCACCTTGATCAGGTCGCACTCGCTCACTTCGCCGTACTTCTCGAACAGGGCCCGGATTTCTTCGGACGTTGCCGGCCGCGGCAAGTTCCCAACGAAAATTTTAACCATTTTTAAAAATCCCCACAGAAAAATAAAGTTCTGAAATGGAAATACTATATTTCCGAAGGTCGGGTTGAAGTTGGACGCTAGGGGGGGGGAAGGAATCCGACTCCAATCAAACTCGCGCTCCTCCACTCTCTCGCTGCGACATAAAATGGCGGCGGCAAAGGGCGAGAGCTGGCGGATGAACCCGCCCTCCCTTAAACCCATTGGACAACCGCACGGCACGGTCGGCGCTGATTGGTGCCCGCTCACGTCAGTCAGGGCTTCGACCGTCGCGACGTGCCTGAGGGCGCTGCTTGCGGGTCATTGGCTCCTTTGAAGGTGTCAATCAATTGGCAGCCCCGCCCACAGCCTGCGTCGGATTGCGTCAATTGCAGCCGCTTCATAATTTGGGCTCCACTTCCCGCCCCTCAGGTTGGGCGATTTCTGTGCTGGTTAGAGCGCCGCCATCTTTGGTACTGGCTGGACAACCTCTATGGAGAACACGTGTGGCTGGGAGGAAACGGGATAAAGTAACAGAAAAAGCAAATAAAATCTGCACATACAGAACACGTTAGAAAATTGATATGCTCGTATTTGTGTCGCACATTATCACCTTGAACAGTTTCACATATAATTAATTGCTTTTGAAGTGAAGAGTTTTAGGTTCTGAACAAGGGTCACTGACCTGAAACGTTAACTCTCTCTCCACAGATGCTGCCAGACCTGCTGAGTATTTCCAGCATTTCTTGTTTTTATTTAAGAGTTTTATAGAGTCATAGAGTCGTACAGCATAGCCCACTGCGTCCATATCGACCATAATGCCTATCTATACTAATCCCACCTGTCTGCATTAATTCCATATCCCTCTATACCTTGCTCATTCAAGTACCTGTCCAGATGCCTTTTAAATATTGTTACTGTTCCTGCCTCCACCACCTCCTCTGGCAGCTCATTCCAGATACCCACTATTCTTTGTATGAAAAATTTACCCCTTTGATCCCCTTTAAACCTCCTCCCTCTCACCTTAAAGCTATGCCCTCTAGTTTTAGTCACCCCTACCATGGGAAACAGACTCTGGCAATCTACCCTATCTGTGCCTCTCATAATTTTATATACCTCTATCATGTCCCCTCTCAGCCTCCTTCGCTCCAGAGAAAACAGACCCAGCCTATCCAATCTCTCTTTATAACTCAAGCCCTCCAAACCAGGCAACATCCTTGTGAAACTTTTCTGCACCCTCTCCAGCTTAATCACATCTTTCCTGTGGTGCGGCGACCAGAACTGCACACAGTACTCCAAATGCGGCCTAACCAACGTTATGTACAACTGTAACATGACGTCCCAACTCTTGTACTCAATGCCATGGCCGATGAAGGCAAGCATGCCATAGGCCTTCTTCACCACCCTGTCTACCTGTGTTGCCACTTTCAGGGAACTATGTACTTGCACCCCAAGGTCTCTCTGCTCAAGAACACTCCCCAGGGCCCTACCAATCACTGTATATGTCCTACCCTGGTTTAACTTCCCTAAATGCATCACTTCACACTTGTCTGCGTTAAATTCCATTTGCCAATCCCTTGCCCACTTTCCCAGTTGATAGATATTCTGTTGTAACCTTAGACAACCTTCTTCACTGTCCACTATACCACCAATTTTGGTGTCATTTGCAAACTTACTAATCATGCCCCTTACATTCACATCCAAGTCATTAATATATATGACAAACAACAGAGGGCCCAGCACTGATCCCCGCAGCACACCACTGATCACCGGCCTCTAATCTGAAAAACAACCCTCCACTACCACCCTCTGCCTCCTATCACCAAGCCAATTTTGTATCCAATTTGCTAGCTCACCCTGGATCCCATGTGTTCGAACCTTCTGGACCAGCCGACAATGCGGGACCTTGTCAAAGGCCTTGCTAAAGTCCAGATAGACAATGTCCATTGCCCTGCCCTCGTCAATCCTCTTGGTCACCTCCTCAAAAAACCCAGTCTAATTTGTGAGACATGATTTCCCACGCACAAAGCCATGCTGACTATCCCTAATCAGACCTTACCTTTCCAAATGCATATAAATCCTGTCTCTCAGAATCCCTTCCAATAGCTTTCCCACCACTGATGTAAGGCTGACTGGCCTGTAGTTCCCTGCTGCCCTTCTTAAATAAAGGCACAACATTAGCTATCCTCCAGTCTTCCAGTACCTCACCCGTGGCTAACGAAGATACAAAAATCTCTGCCAGGGCCCCTTGCTTCCCATAGCATCCTAGGATACACCTGGTCAGTCCCTGGGGATTTATCCACCAGGATATCGCTGTTCCCTCCCTTGAACTCACTAGCTTCCATGACCTAGTGTAGTCAGAGCTAAGCGATCCCACAACCAACAGTTAAGATCAAGCTCTGCAGTTCTGCCGCATCCAGTCGTGAATGGTGGTGCACATTTAAACAACTAACAGAAGGAGGAGGCTCCACAATCATCAGCAGCCTCAATGATGGGGGAGCCCCGCACATTAGTGCAAAAGAGAAGGCAACCATTTGCAACCATCTTCAACCAGAAGTGCCGAGTGGATGATCCATTTCAGCCTCCTCCTGAAGTTCCCAGCATCACAGATGCCAGTCTTCAGCCAATTGAATTCACTCCGGGTGATATCAAGAAATGGCTGAAGGCATTGGATACTGCAAAGGCTATGGGCCCTGACAACATCCCGGTTGTAGTACTGAAGACTTATGCTCTAGAACTAGCCGCACCCCTGGCCAAACTGTTCCAGTACAGCTACAACACTGGCATCTACCCGGCAATGTGAACACAAAATGTCTGCAAAGAAATATAGATAGGTTAGTGAGTGGGCAAAGACCTGGGTGTCCTCGTACATGAATCACAAAAAGTTTGCCAGTACAACAAGTCATTAGGAAGGCAAATGGAATGTTGGCCTTTATTGCAAAAGGGATGGAGTATAAAAGTAGGGAAGTCTTTCCACAACTGTACAGGGCATTGCTGAGATCGCATTTAAAGTACTGTGTACAGTTTGGTCTCCTTATTTAAGGAGGGATATACTTGGATTGGAAGCAGTTCAGAGAAGGTTCACTAGGTTGATTCCTGGGATGAAGCGTTTGTTTTATGAGGAAATGTTGAGTAGGTTGGGCCTGTACTCATTGGACTTTGGAAGAATGAGAGGTGATCTTACTGAAACATATGATTCAGAGTGGTCTTGACAGGATAAATGCCGAGAGGATGTTTCCCTCGTGGGGGAATCTAGAAATAGGGGACAACGCTTCAAAATAAGATGGAGATGAGGAATTTCTTCTCTCAGAAAGTCGTCCAGCTTTGGAATTCTCTTGCCCAGTGGAGGCTGGGTCATTGAATTTATTCAAGGCTGAGTTAGACAGATTTTTGCTGTATAAGGGAGTTAAGGGTTATGGGGGGCAGGCAGGAAAGTGGAGTTAAGGCCATGATCATATCCGCCACGATCTTACTGAATGGTGGAGCAGGCTCGAGGGGCTGAATGGCCTACTGCTCCTATTTCTTAAGTTCTTATGTTAAAATTGCCCAGTTATGTCCTGTCCACAAAAAGCAAGACAAATCCAATCTGGCCAATTACCACCCCATCAGTCTACTCTCGATCATCAGCAAAGTGATGGAAGGTGTCGTTGACCATGTTATTAAGCGGCCCTTACTCAACAACAACCTACTCGGAGATGCTCAGTTTGGTTTTGGCCAGGGCCACTCAGCTCCTAACATCATAACAGCCTTGGTGCAGACATGGACAAAAGAGCTGAATTCCAGAGGTGAGATGAGAGTGACTGCCTTTGATATCAAGGCAGCATTTGACTGAGTGTGGCATCAAGGAGCCCTAGCAGAAATGAAGTCAATGGAAATCAGGGAAAAATTCTTCACTGGCTGAAGTCATACCTAGTACAAAGGAAGATCGTTGTGTCTGTTCGAGGCCAAACATCTCAACCTCAGGACATCGCTGCAGGAGTTCCTCAGGGGAGTGTCCTTCTCCCAACCACCTTCAGCTGCTTCATCAATGTCCTTCCCTCCAACATAAGATCAGAAGTGGAGATGTTAGCTGCTGATTGCACAGAGTTCAGTAAAATTTACAACTACTCAGATACTGAAGCAGTCCCTGCCAGCATGCAGCAAGACCTGCAAAACCTTCAGGCTTGGGCTGATAAGTGGCAAGTAACATTCACTTCACACAAGTGCCAGGCAATGATCATCTTCAACAAGAGAGAATCTAACCAACTCTCCTTGACATTCAGAGCATTAACATCACTGAATCCCCCATTGGGCATTACCATTGACCAGAAACTGAACTGGATCAGCTGTATAAATACCGTGGCGCCAAGAGCAGGTCAGAGGCTAGGAATCCTGAGGCGAGTAACTCACCTCCTGACTCCCCAAAGCCTGTCCACCATCTACAAGGCACAAGTCAGATGTGTGATGGAATACTCTCCACTTGCCTGGATGGGTGCAGCTCCAACAACATTCAAGAAGCTCGACACCATCCAGAACAAAGCAGCCCGCTTGATTGGCACCCCATCCACATACATTCACTCCCTCCACCACCGACGCACAGTGGCAGCAGTGTGTACCATCTATAAGATGCACTGCAGCAATGCACCAAGGCTCCTTAGACAGCACCTTCCAAACCCACGACCTCTACCAACTAGAAGGACAAGGGCAGCAAATACATGGGAACACCACCACCTGCAAGTTCCCCTCCAAGTCACACACCATCCTGACTTGGAACTATATCGCCGTTCCTTCACTGTCACTGGGTCAAAATCTTGGAACTCCCTTCCTAACAGCACTGTGGGTGTACCTACCTCACATGGACTGCAGCAGTTCAAGAAGGCAGCTCACCACCACCTTCTCAAGGGCAATTAGGGATGGGCAATAAATGCTGGCCTGGCCAGCGATGCCCACATCCCATGAACGAATAAAATAAAAATGGGCTGAATGGCCTCCTGTGCTGGTATGACTCTATGATTCTATGATAAAGGTGTTAACCCATTTAAAATACATGGCTTAGCACTTCTGTTAAAATAGCAAACAAGGCGAAAACCCATTCTTGATTCAGCTAATATTATCACAAGCAATAACACCTAACCTATAAAGCTGTTTCATCCCTTTCAATACTGTATCATAAATCATAGAATCATACAAGTCAAAGGTGGCCATTCAGTCATCACACCTGTGCTGGCATCTTGAACGAGCCACCCAGTAAGTCCCACACCCCCGACCTATAAATCTTTCTTTTCAGCAACGACAAACTGCACAAAGTTGTTCCCAAAACCTCCCAGGGGCATCTTTTAAGACCCTAGGATTCAGGCCATCAGGTCTGGAGGACTTTCCAGCCTTTGGTCCCATCGGTTTTCCCAGTACATTTTCTCTAGTGACAATGATTATTTTGGGTCCCTCCCTCCCTTTTGCCTCTTGATTTTCTCCTATTTATGGGATGCTTTATGCGTCTTCTACTGTGAAGTAAAGCGTGGCTACCTGACCTGAACCCGACCAGACCCGACGACAATGTGTCAGGTTCGGGTTGGGTCGTGTCTCTCTTCCAGGTCCAGCATTCGGGCTCAGCTCGGTTGGGCTGGATGTGGACAGTGCTGCCTTGCTCCGGGAAGTAATCTTCAAATGAACATTCAGGACGTCAAGGCGGGAAACGTGCAGTCCGGACTCCGCACTCTCCGGTAAATCCTGGTTACCCGACCAAACCTGACTACGTGTGTCAGGTTCAGGTCAGGTCGGGCTTTCAAAAAAAATTAAAGGACTCGGGGCCGGGTCGGGTTCAGGTTGGTTGTTGTCGGGTCAGGCCACGGTCGGGTTTTAATTTTATACCCAAGTCAGGCTTTACTGTGAAGAGATGTACAAAATATTTGTTTAAAGTCTCTGCCATTTCCTCGTTTCCCATTATTAATTTCCCAGTCTCATCCTCTAAGGCACCAACACTTACTTAGGAACATCGGAGCAGGAGTAGGCCATTCGGCCCATTGAGCCTGCCCCACCATTCAATATCATCATGGCTGATCATCCACTTCAATGCCTTTTTTCCCACTCTATCCCCATATCCCCTTATGTCATTGGTATTTAGAAATCTGTCAGTCTCTGCTTTAAACATACTCAATGACTGAGCTCCCACAGCCCTCTGGGATAGAGAATTCCAAAGATTCACAATCCTCTGAGTAAAGAAATTTCTCCTCATCTCGGTCCTAAGTGGCTTCCCCCTTATTTTGAAATTGTGTCCCCTGGTTCTAGACTCCCCAACCAGGGGAAACATCTTAGCTGCATCTACCCTGTCTATCCCTTTAAGTATTTTGTAGGTTTCAATGAGATCACCTCTCATTCTTCAAAACTGTAGCGAATACATGCCTAATTTCCTCAATCTCGCTTCATAGGACAGTCCCGCCATCCCGGGAACAAGTCTGGTGAACCTTCTTTGCACTCTCTCTCCGGCTATAATATCCCAAGGTAAGGGGACTAAAACTGCACAAAGTACTCTAAGTGTGGTCTAGCCAAGGTTCTATACAATTGAAGCAAGACTTCATTACTCCTGTGCTCAAATCCTCTTGCAATAAAGATTAACATACCATTAGCCTTTGTAATTGTTTGCTGCACCTGCACATTAGCTTTCAGTGACCTATGGACAAGGACACCCAGGTCCCTTTGTACATCTACACTTACTAATCTCTTACCATTTAAGAAATACTCTGCACATCTATTCCTCCTACCAAAGTGGATAACCTCACATTTTTCTGCATTATATTCCATCTGTCACGTTCTTGCCCACTCACTAAGTCTGTCCAAATCCCCTTGAAGCCGCTTTGTATCTTCCTCACAACACACATTCCCACCTAATTTTGTGTCATCCGTGAACTTGGAAATAATACATTTGGTCCCCACATCCAAATCATTGATATATATTGTGAACAGCTGGGGCCCAAGCATTGATCCCTACGGTACCCTACTGGTCACAGCCTGCCAATGCGAGAATGACCCATTTATTCCTACTCTCTGCTTTCTGCCTGTTAACCAATCCTTAATCTATGCCACTATATTACCTACTATCCCATGTGCTTTAATTTTGCTAATCAACCTCCTGTGGGGGGCTTTATCAAAAGCCTTCTGAAAATCCAAGTATACTACACCCACCGACTCCCTTTTATCAATTTTGTTAGTAACATCCTCAAAAAACGTCAACAGTTTCGTCAAACATGATTTCCCATTCATAAATCCATGTTGACTATGTCCAATCAGATCATTATTATCCAAGTGTCCATTATCACATTCTTTAGAATAGATCCTAGCATTTTCCCAACAACTGATGTAAGGCTAACAGGTCTGGAATTCCCTGTTTTCTTTCTCCCTCCCTTCATAAATAGTGGGGTGATAATTGCGACCTTCCAATCTGCAGGAACCGCTCCAGAATCTATAGAATTTTGGAAGATGATCACCAATGCATCCACTATCTCTATAGCTACCTCTTTCAACACTCTGGGATGTAAAATATCAGGTCCTGGGGACTTATCAACCTTCATCCCCATTAATTTCTCCAATACAGCCTTCTTACTAATACTAATTTCCATCAATTCCTCATTCCCCTAATCCCTTGGATCTCTAATTCTGGGAGATTTCTTATATCTTCCTCAGTGAAGACAGACACAAAGTAATCATTTAGCTTCCCTGCCATTTCTCTATTCCTCATTATAAATTCTCCTGACTCTGCCTGTAATGGACCCACATTTGTCTTAGCCAAACATTTCCTTTTTACGTACTTATAGAAGTTTTTATATTTTTTGCTAACTTACATTCATATTCTAATCTCCCTTTCTTTATCCGTTTCTTCATCCTCCTTTGCTGTATTCTAAAATCCTCCCAATACTCAGGTTTACTACTATTTCTGGCAACTTTATAGGCCTTTTCTTTTAGTCTTATACAATCCTTAACTTTCTTTGTTATCCAATGTTGACTGCCTTTACGTTTGGGGTTTTTGTACCTTGAAGGAATGTATAGTTGCTCTAAACTATGTAATATTTATTTAAAGACTATCCATTGCCAATGTACTGTCACACCTTTTAATTTATTTTCCCAATCCACCTCAGCCAACTTGCCTCTTGTACCGTCATAATTTCCTTTGTTCAAATTCAACACCCTGGCTTCAGATTGAACTACCTCACTTTTAAACATAAAGTAAAATTCTATCATATTATGGTCACTCATCCCTAAAGGTTCTTTTACAAGAAGATTATTAATCAGCCCTTTCTCATTACATAAAGCTGGATCTAAACTAGCCTGTTCGCTTGTCGGTTTCTTAACATACTGCTCTAGAAAACCATCCCTAAAAGGTAGAAGAAAGAAAGAAACTTGTCCTCCACAGCATTAGTGCTCATTAGGTTTACCCAGTCTAGATGCAGATTGAAGTCACCCATGATTACCGTATTACCCATGCCACATGCTTCTCTGATCTCCTAATTAATACCATGCCCCACACTACCACTAGTGTTTGGTGGCCTATAAACAACTCCTACCAATGTTTGCTGCCCCTTGCTGTTTCTTAGCTCCACCCAGATTCCACATTTTGTTCTTCCGATCTGAGATCCTCCTTTACTAATGTAATGATCCCATCCCTTATTATCAGCGCAACACCACCTCCTTTTCCTTTTTGCCTGTCCTTCCTAAATGTCCTTGAATATTCAGTTCCCAGTCTTGATCACCCTGTAGCCACGTTTCCATTATGGCAATTAGATCATACCCATTTACCTCTATTTGGGCCTTTGAATCATCTCCCTTGTTTCGAATGCTGCGTGCATTAAGGTACCTTGTTGTCTTGACATTCTGCATTCTAAGCCTAGTTGATGCTCGCCTTTGTTTTGCCTACCTTCTAATGTCACTTGCTACTTTTCTACCTCCTGTTACCAGCTTTACTTCCTTGCAATTTGATCTACCTCTCAGGTTCCCATCCCCCTGATAAGCTAGTTTAAACCCTCCCAACAGCACTAGCAAATCTCCCTGCAAGGATATTAGTTCCGGTCCTGTTGAGGTGTAGCCTATCCATCTTGTACAGGTCCCACTTGCCCCAGAACCAGTCCCAATGCCTCAGAAATCTGATGCCCTCCCTCCTACACCAGTTCTCCAGCCATGTGTTCAATCGATCAATCCTCCTATTCCTATGCTCACTAGCACTGGGACTAATCCTGACATTACTGCTTTGGAGGTCCTGCTTTTTAATTTCCTTCCTAACTCCCTAAAATCTGCTTTCAGAACCTCATCCCTCTTCCTACCTATGTCATTGGTACCAATCTGGACCATGACCTCTGGCTGTTCACCCTCCCCCAGAAGAATGTCCTGCAGCTGCTCCGTGACATCCTTGACCCTGGCACCAGGGAGGCAACATACCATCCTGGAGTCACGTTTACTGCCGCAGAAACACCTGTCTGATCCCCTGACTATCGAATCCCCTATCATTATTGCTCTTCCACCCTTCTTCCTCCCTGTGCAGCTGAGCCACCCGCGGTGCCACAGTCTTTGCTCTCTCTGCACTCCCCTGAGGAACCATCGCTCTCACCAGTATCCAAAATGGAAAACTGATTAGCAAGCAAGATAGACTCAGGGGACTCCTGCACTGCCTACCTGGCTCTCTTAGACTGCCTGGCAGTCACCCATTCCCTCTCTGCCTGCATGCTCCTAACCTGCGGTGTGACCACCTCCCTAAACATGCTATCCACATAGTCCTCTGCCTCATGGATGCACAACAGTGACTCCAGCTGCCGCTCGAGTTCTGAAACTCAGAGCTCAAGCTTCTACAGCCAGTGACACTTCCTGCAGATGTGTTCGACTAGGACATGTGGTGGATCCATGACTTCCCACATACCGCAGGATGTACATTCCACTTGGCCGAGCTGATCTGCCATAACGTAACTTTACCAGTTACTCACCAATCAACTTCTTCCCCTGTACCGAAGAGAGAGGCAGCTACTGGAGGCTGAAAAAGGTAGAAGAAAGAAAGAAAGAAAGGAGCCCCTCCCTCATGCACCAAACTCCCACTTTACACTCTGTGCACGCAAATTTATTTTCTTCTTAATTTATAGTTCCCTTCCTTACTGAATTCCCTCAATTCCCAAACTCCCTTTTTAACACTCTGTGTCCTCCAGCATCACTCAATGCAGAGCTTTAGCTACTCTCTTCCCTTTTGTATATTTGTAGAGGCTTTTACTGTCTGTTTTTGTATTTCTTGCTAGTTTTCTCTCATACTCTAATTTCTCCCACTTTATTTTTTTTGAGTGATCCTCTGCTGGTTTCTATAATTTTCCCAATCTTCAGGCCTATCACTAATCTTTTCAGAATTGTCCACCTTTACTTTCAATTTGATACCATCCTTAACTTCCTTAGTTAGCCACGATGGTGCATCCTTCTCGTAAAGTTTTTCTTTGTCAATAGAATATATCTTTGTTGAGAGTTTTGAAATATTTCCTTAAATGTCTATCACTGCTTCTCTACTGTCTTACCTTGATACTCATTTTCCCAGT
This sequence comes from Heterodontus francisci, assembly GCF_036365525.1. NCBI lineage: Eukaryota > Metazoa > Chordata > Chondrichthyes > Heterodontiformes > Heterodontidae > Heterodontus > Heterodontus francisci. The sequence goes on from NC_090399.1 coordinate 27,883,169, forward strand.
CCACTTTAGCCAACTCTGTCTTCATACCTTTGTAATTGCCTTTATTTTATGTTTAAGACACCAGTTTCAGGCCAAAACTTCTCACCCTCAAACTGAACGTGAAATTCTATCATGTTATGATCACTCTTGCCTAGAGGATCCTTTACTATGAGGTCATTTATTAATCCTGTCTCAGTACACATTACCATGCCTAAAATAGCCTGCTCCCAGGTTGGTTCCAGAATGTATTGTTCAAAGAAACTGTCCCTAATACACTCTATGAACTCATCCTCTAGGCTACCTTCGCCAATTTGATTAGTCCAATCTATATGAAATTGCCTATGATTATTGGGGTAGCCTTCCTACAAACCCCCAATTACTTCTTGATTTATATTCTGTCCTACTGTGTAACTCATGTCAGGTGGTCTATAGACTACTCCCACCAATCACTTCTTTCCTTTGCTATTTCTTATCTCCACCCAAACTGATTTTACATCTTGATCTACTGAGCCAAGATCATTTCTCACTATTGTACTGATTTCATCCTTCATTAACAGAGCTACCCCTTCTCCTTTTCCTTTCTTCCTATCCTTCCAAAATGTCAAATACCTTTGAATATTCAGGTCACAGCCTTGGTCACCTTGCAACCATGCCTCTGTAATGGCTATCATATCATACCCATTTATTTTTATTTGTGCTCTCAATTCATCCATCTTGTTATGAATGCTGTGTGCATTCAGATAAAGAGCCTTTAATTCTGTCTTTTTACCATTTTTCCCTACTCTGACCTTATTTGCTGGTGCACTCTTACGTTTGTACGCTCTGTCCTTTCCCGTCAACTCTGGTTACCATTAGCTGTATCGCTACCCTGCACTATTGCTTTGTCCTTTATAGCTAATTTTCTAAATTTTCCTCGCATGAACCCTCCCTCCCACCACTTAGCTTAAAGCCATTTCTACAGCCCTTGTTATATGATTCACCAGGACACCGGTCCCAGTCAGGTAAAGGCCGTCCCAACGGTACAGCTCCCTCTGTTAAAGGAAAATCATGTTTGACTAACTTGATTGAGTTTTTGATGAGGTAACACAGAGGTTTGATGAGGATAATGTGGTAAATGTGGTGTACATTAACATCCAAAAGGCATTCAATAAAGTGCCACAGAGAAAGCTGGAAAGCAAAGTTGAAGCCCATGAATAAAAGGAACAGTGGCAGCAGGAAATATGAAGTTGGCTGAGTGACAGGAAGCAGAGAGTCGGTTGTTTTTCGGACTGCGGGAAGGTACACAGTAGGGTTCCCCAGGGTCGACTCTAGGACCATGGCTTTTCTTGATATATATTAATTACCTAGACTTGGGTGTATAGGGCATCATTTCAAAACTGGCAGATGACACAAAACTTGGAAGTATTGTGAAATGTGAGGAGGATAGTGATGAACTTCAAGAGGACAGACAGGCTGGTGGAATGGGTGGACACATAGCAGTTGAAGTGCAGTGAAGTGTCAAGTGTCATTTCAGGAGGAAGGATGAGGAGAGGCAATATAAAATAAAGGGTACAATTCTAAAGGGGGTTTAGGAGCGGAGGGACCTGGGGGTATATGTGCACAAATCCTTGAAGGTTGCAGGGCAGGTTGAGAAAGTGGTTAATAAGGCATATGGGATCCTGGGCTTTATAAATAGAGACAAAGAGTACAAAGCAAGGAGGTTATGATGAACCTTTATAAAACACTGGTTCTGGGCAGTAAACTTTAGGAAGGATGTGAAAGATTTAGAAAAGGTGCAGAAAAGATTTACGAGCATGATTCCAGGGATGAGGGATTTCAGTTATGTTGGGCAATTGCAGTGCTGTGGCAGAGGCAGAAACCTGAATCGAGGGATTCAAACATAGAGCTCTGGGAAAGATGGGCACAGATCTCAGAACTGGCAAAGGTTAGAAATGTAATAGGTGTTAGGCAAGTGAAGCGGCGGGGGTGGGGGGGGGCGCGGTGTGTGATAGGGCAGAAAGCCATAAATGACAAGGTGGTCATGGGGAAAAGGCAAAGAGAATGTACTAATATTGTGGTGAAAGACAAGGCATTAGTGCAGAGAGAGTATTAATGACAGAATAATGAACAGCCCTAGCCAAAAGCACAAACATGAAAAACCAAGTTTAAGGCAGGCACCTGGTAAAAAAAAACGATAAAACAAAATAAAATAATAACAAAAAAAGGGCCAGTCATGCTCTCAAGTTATTGAGCTCAACGTTGACCATGATGAAAGGTCACAGACCTGAAACATTAACTCTGCTTCTCTCTCCACAGATGCTGCCTGACCTGCTGAGTATTTGCAGCACTTTCTGTTCTTATTTCAGATTTCCAGCGTCTGCAGTATTTTGCTTTTATTATCCTGTGCGTTTTAACAGCTTTGTCAACTTGTCCTGCCACCTTTAAAGATTTGTGCGCACACAAGCCTGCACCCCATTTAAACTTGTACCATTTAGTTTATAATTGTATCAGTAAACTCACTTCACACTTCAATTCAAAATCACTACGTGGTACAATCACTAAAGAACAGGTGCACAGAGACATGCATGGGGAGCTGAAGTTTTGTGTGGACTGACTGCCCCCATTCAGAGATTTGCAGTCTGTAAAACTCATTGATCATTCCCATCCTCACATTTCCCCATGGCTCTGACACAGATGATGGGAGATCTCTCCTCGGTTACTGCAAGGTAACAAGGTGACCTCCTGCATTGAGTGAGGGAACAAACCTAAAGCAGCTTTCAAACGTTCACCCTCCTAACAGGTCTACCCTGCACATCACACCTCAAAGCAGTGCACTGGGCAAAAACCTATCGGATTCAGTGTACTTTTTAAAATTACATAAAAGTTATCACAGTTCCCACTCCATTTCCTATTTTTATTTCGAACGTCTGGCAATTCAACAAGTGCAATGGCAGAAAGATTCAAATTCAGCTGGTCAATGCACACAAAGAACAACCTTTCTTTCAACATTATGGGATTTTGGGAATGCCCTGCTTTTTTAAAAGCAAAAGTAACAGGTGCCTTCCATGGGGAAGAACATTAGGGAATCCACTTCAAAAATCCGGTTCCGGCCAGGAACGGGTTGTCCAAATGCAACCCGGAGCAGGCAGGTGGAGCCTTAGCCATGAACTCACATCATTCCCGAGTTTCTTCCCGATCTCCCGTCATGCCCTCTCCGAGCTCACCTTGCCCATTAGATCCATGTCCTGTTCTCTTGACTCTATTCCCACTAAAGTGCTGACCGCCCAACTTCCCCTCCTGGACCCCATGTAAATGGTTGCCTCTCCTCTGGCACTGCCCTCCTACCTGAGAACTGGAGTGGCGGTAGGTGGACCTGGGATGAGGCGGATCCGGAGCGGGACCCCTGTGTAAAAAGAGAGCGGGGCTCGAGGCCCTTCCCTACCTGAAGACTGGAGCGGCGGCAGTCTCCCTCTCTCTCTCTCTTTGTGTCTCTGTGCGCTGAGTTTCAATAGAGGAAAAAAAAGACTTACAGTGACATCCGGGAAATCTGTAAGCTGATTGACTGGATAAGTAACAGCTGCTAGTGCCTGTTAATAGCTTTAAAAAAATCAGGGGAGAGAAAGCTCTTTTTTTTGAAAAAACTCAAAACATACCTTATAATTGATAAGGTTGGTACTACTAAAGCGTGTTTTTAAAATTAGTGTAATTTATTAATAATTACAAGTAATTATTATTAATTTTTTTAGATAGTATGTAGTGTTTTTTAGGGAATCAAGGTCCCTGGTGTAAATAATCTCTAATTTTTGGTTAATTTAAGGGAATAAATTTAAGAGTAAGTCATGCCAGGGCAGCTCGGCAGTGTGGAGCGTTCCTGTTGTGCAATGTGGGAAGTCAGGGACACTTCCAGTGTCCAGGGTGGACATGTTTGCATCCGTGTTTCGGATCTGGAGCAGCGGCTGGGGACACTGTGGAGCATCCACGAGGCTGAGATCATCGCAGATAGCACATACAGGGAGGTGGTCACACCGCAGGTAAAGACTGCTCAGGCAGAAAGGGAATGGGTGACCGCCAGGCAGAGTAGAAGAACTAGGCAGGTAGTGCATGGGTCCCCTTGGTCCATCTCCCTCTCTAACAGATTTTCCACTTTGAATACTATTGGGGGAGATAGCATCTCAGGGAATGCAGCAAGATCCAAGTCTGTGGCACCACGGGTGGCTCAGCTGCACAGGAGGGGAGGAAAAGCGGTGGGAGAGCAATAGTGATCGGGGATTCTACTGTAAGGGGTACAGATAGGCATTTCCGTGGCTGCAAACATGACTCCAGGATGGTATGTTGCCTCCCTGGCGCTAGGGTCAAGGATCTCACGAAGCGGCTGCAGGACATTCTGAAGGGGGAGAGTGAACAGTCAGAGGTTGTGCTTCACATTGGTACCAACGACATAGTCAGAAAAAGGGATGAGGTCCTGCAACAAGAATTTAGGAAGCTAGGTATCAGATTAAAAAGAAGGGCCTCAAAGGTTGTAATCTCTGGATTGCTTCCGGGATTGCCACGTGCGAGTGAGTATAGGAATAGGAGGATAGAGCAGATGAATGCCTGGCTGAAGAGATGGTGCAGGAGGGAGGGCTTTAGTTTCCTGGATCACTGGGTCTGTTTCTGGTGAAGGTGGGACCTGTACATGTTGGATGGGTTGCACCTGAACCGGAACGGGACAAACATCCTTGCTGGGAGGTTTGCGTGTGCTGTTGGTGGGGGGGTTTAAACTAATTTGGCAGGGGAATGGGATACAGAGTGGAGGTACAGTAGGGGGTGATGCACAGTCAAATATTGAAGAGAAATTAAATCAGTCTGGAAGGCAGAGCAAATATAGACCTGTTAAGACACAAGCGAATAGTGCAAGGCTGGATTGCATCTATTTCAATGCAAGGAGTCTTACAAGTAAGGCAGATGAATCCAGGGCATTGATTAACACATGGGAATATGATATTATTGCTATCACAGAGACATGGTTGAGGGAAGGGCAGGACTGACAGCTCAATATTCCAGGGTATAGAATCTTTAGGTGTGACAGGGCAGGGGGTAAAAGAGGAGGTGGCATTGCACTGTTGATCAAGGAGTCAATTACTGCAGTAAGGAGGGATGATATCTGAGAAAGTTCCCCAAATGAGGCTATATGGGTAGAACTTAAAAACAAAAAGGGGCCAATTACTTGGCTGGGAGTGTACTACAGGCCTCCAAACAGTCAGGGAGAGATAGAGGAGCTGATATGTAGGCAGATCTCAGAGAGGTGTAAGAATAATAGGGAAATAATAATAGGGGATTTCAACTTCTCCAATATCAACTGGAATAGTCTTAGTGCAAAAGGCTTAAAGGGGGCGGAATTCTTAAAATCCATACAGGAGAGCTTTTTGAATCAGTACGTAGAAAGTCCAACAATGGAAGGGGCAGGACAGGACCTAATCCTAGGGAATGAAGCCGGACAAGTGGTAGATGTGTCAGTGGGGGGAGCATTTCGGGGATAGTGACCATAACTCTGTAAGATTTAAGGTAGTTATGGAAAAGGACAAAGATGGACTGGAAATAAAGGTATGAATTGGGGGAAGGCCGATTTCAATATGATAAAACAGGATCTGGCCAAAGTGGACTGGGAGCAGCTACTTGTAGGAAAGTCTACCTCAGACCAGTGGGAGTCATTCAAAAAGGAGTTCAGGGCCGACATGTTCCCGTAAAAGTGAAGGGTAGGACCAACAAGTCCAGGGAATCCTGGATGTCAAGGGATATAGAGGATTGGATAAGGGAAAAAAAGGAGGCTTACGGCAGATTCAGAGGGCTGAAAACAGTGGAGGCCCGAGAGGAGTATAGAAAGTGGGGGGGGGGGGGGGGGGAGGGGGGTACTTATAAAAGTAATTAGGAAAGCGAAGAGGGGGCATGAAAAAACACTGGCGGGCAAGATAAAGAAAAATCCCGAAGCATTTTATAAGTATATTAAGGGCAAGAGGATAACCAGGGAAAGAGTAGGGCCCATTAGGGACCAAAGTGGCAATCTGTGTGTGGAGCTGGAGGACGAAGGTGAGGTTTTAAATGATTACTTTTTATCTGTGTTCACATTGGAGAAGGACGATGTAGGTGTAGAGATCAGGGAGGAGAACTGTGATACACTCAATCAAATTAGCATTGAAAGGGAGGAGGTATTAGTGGTTTTAGCCGGCTTAAAAGTGGATAAATCCCCAGGCCCAGATGAGATGTATCCCAGGCTGTTATGTGAGGCAAGGGAGGAGATTGCAGGGGCTCTGACACAAATTTTCAAATCCTCTCTGGCCACAGGAGAGGTGCCACAGGACTGGAGGACAGTGAATGTGGTACCATTATTCAAGAAGGGTAGTAGGGATAAACCAGGTAATTACAGGCCAGTGAGTCTAACATCAGTGGTAGGGAAACTTTTGGAAAAAATTCTGAGGGACAGGATTAATCTCCACTTGGAGAGGCAGGGATTAATCAGGGATAGTCAGTATGGCTTTGTCAGGGGGAGATCATGTCTAACAAACTTGATTGAATTTTTCGAGGAGGTGACAAGCTGTGTCGATGAGGGTAAAGCAATTGATGTAGTCTACATTGACTTCTGTAAGGCTTTTGATAAGGTCCGAAGAAGGGTCACTGACCCGAAACATTAACTCTGCTTCTCTTTCCACAGATGCTGCCAGACCTGCTGAGTGATTCCAGCATTTCTTGTTTTTATTTCAGATTTCCAGCATCCACAGTATTTTGCTTTTATTTTCATAAGGTCCCACATGGGAGATTGGTTAAGAAGGTAAGAGCCCATGGGATCCAGGGCAATTTGTCAAACTGGATCCAAAATTGGCTTAGTGGCAGGAGGCAGTGGGTGAATGTCGAGGGCTGTTTTTGCGATTGGAAGCCTGTGACCAGTGGTGTACCACAGGGATTGGTGCTGGGACCCTTGCAGTTTGTAGTGTACATTAATGATTTAGACGTGAATATAGGAGTAGGTTCTCAGATGACATGAAAATTGGTGGTGTCATAAATAGTGAGTAGGAAAGCTTTAGATTACAGGACGATATAGATGGGCTGGTAAGACGGGCAGAACAGTGGCAAATGGAATTTAATCCTGAGAATTGTGAGATGATGCATTTTGGGAGGACTAACAAGGCAAGGGAATATACAATGGATGGTAGGACCCTAGGAAGTACAGAGGGTCAGAGGGACCTTGGTGTACTTGTCCATAGATCACTGAAGGCAGCAACACAGGTAAATAAGGTGGTTCGGAAGGCATATAGGATAATTGCCTTTATTAGCCGAGGCATAGAATATAAGAGCAGGGAGGTTATGATGGAGCTGTATAAAATGCTAGTTAGGCCACATCTGGAGTACTGTGTACAGTTCTGGGCACCACATTATAGGAAGGATGTGACTGTACTGGAGAGGGTGCAGAGGAGATACACCAGGATGTTGTCTGGGCTGGAGCATTTCAGTTATGAAGAGAGACTGAAAAGGTTAGGGTTGTTTTCCTTAGGGCAGAGAAGGCTGAGGGGGGACCTGATTGAGGTACACAAAATTATGAGGGGCATTGATAGGTTAGATAGGAAGAAACTTTTTCCCTTAGCAGAGGCGTCAATAACCAGGGGGCATAGATTTAAGCAAGGGGCAGGAGGTTTAGAGGGGAGTTGAAGAAAAATGTTTTCACCCAGAGGGTGGCTGGAATCTGGAACGCACTGTCTGAAGAGGTGCTAGAAGCAGGAACCCTCACAACATTTAAGAAGTATTTAGATGAGCACTTGAAACACCATAGCATACAAGGCTATGGGCCAGGTGCTGGAAAATGGGATTAGAATAGATAGGCTTGATGGCCGATACGGACACCATTGCCCAAAAGGCATATTTTTGTGCTGTATAACTCTATGACTTCCTCCCTTTCAAATCTGCTGTCATCACCCCACCCCACCTCAAAAAAAAAACCCTTGACACCACTGTCCTAGCAAACTGCCGCCCCCCTCCCCCTCTCCAACCTCCCTTTCCTCTCCAAAGTCTTTGAACATGCTGCTGGCTCCCAAATCTGTGCCCATCTTTCCCAGCGCTCCACATCTCAATCCCTCGATTTAGGTTTCTGCCTCTGCCACAGCATTGAAATTGCCCGTATCAAAGTCACATCCTGCGCAACTGTGACTGTGGTAAACTCTTCATCCGACTTGACCTGTCTGCAGCTTTCCCTCGGGAATTCCCTCCCTAAACCTCTCTACCTCACTTTCACCCTTTACGACGCTGCTTAGAACCTTCCTCTTTGACCAAGGCTTCGGTCACCTGCCCTAATATCGCTTTACGTAGCTTGGTGTTTAATGCTGCTTTATAATGCACCTGTGAAGGGCTTTGGGAGGTTTAAAGTCACCATATAAATATGTTAATAAAAATAAAATACTGCAGATGCTGGAAATCTGAAATAAAAACAAAAAGTGCTGGAAATACTCAGCAGGTCTGGCAGCATCTGTGGAGAGAGAAGCAGAGTTAACTTTTCAGGTCAGTGACCTTTCATCAGAACTGGCAAAGGTTAGAAATGTAATAGGTTTTAAGCAAATAAAGCTGGGGTGGGGGGAAAGAGAACAAAAGGGAAGGTGTTGATAGGACAGAGGGTCACAGAGAATAACTGACAAGGAGATCATGGGGCAAAAGCAAAGGCAAAGAGTGTGTTAATGGTGTGGTGAAAGGCAAAGCGTTGGTGCAGAGAGGGTGTTAAATGACAGAATAATAAAAGCCCAAGCCAAAAGCACGAACATGAAAAAAAAACAGTGGGCAGGCACATGGTAAAAAAAAATTGAATGATGAAACAAACTAAAATAAAAATAAAAAAGGGGGCCAGTCAGTCTGGTAGGCTGTTTTAAAATGTTTACTTGCAGTAAAAAGTGTTAGACCGTGAGAACAAACAGTGAACACAGCCTCTGCATAGATTTGTCTCTTGTGAGATAAGGCATCCTTGGAAAAGTACAAGCATTGAGATAAGGGAGTTAACACAAGGACTCTTTCTATGTACTTCTTGCGTAAACGCTGAAGGTAAGCAACCATCACAAAACGATCCTTGGTTGGCTAAGAAAGACATCCTTTAACACAAGACTGATCACTGATTGGTATGAGGGGAGGGTTAACTGTGAAGCTGCCAGGATAAACTGAATCCTGACTTCGCCACAATGTGGCAGAGATTTTGAACATCAACAAGGAGCGATGAGAGAGAGAGGGAGCCAAACGTTTGAAGACCACAAGCTGTAAGAAGGAGAGTCGTGTGCTTTGTCATGCAGTCTCTAGTATGGGTGAGACTGTTAATTACTGCCTGAGTTTGTGACTATGGCTTATCTGAGAACTTAACAAACTTGTCCTTACCTTTATATCAATAAAGTCGATTCACAACAAGTTGTTTGCTGCCAAGTCAGTTCCTACCTTAGAAGAGAGTTTGAAACGTCCTTATCTTATCAAAAATCTTACAGTGCCTAATCGGTAAATGAGATGCTGTTCCTCGAGCTTGCGTTGATGTTCTTTGGAACACTGCAGCAATCCCAGGACAGAGATGTGAGCATGAGAGCAGGGGGAAGTGTTGAAATGGCAAGCAACCTGAAGCTCGGGGTCATGCTTTTGGACTGAGCTGAGGCGTTCTGCAAAGCGGTCACCCAGTCTGCGTTTGGTCTCCCCAATGGAGAGGAGACCACATTGTGAGCAGCGAATACAGTATATACTAAATTAAAAGAAGTACAAGTAAATCGCTGCTTCACCTGAAAGGAATGTTGAGGGCCTTGGATAGGGAGGACAGAGGAGGTAAATGGGCAAGTAGTACACCTCCAACGATTGCATGGAAAGGTCCCGTGGGAAGAGGAAGAGGTGTCAGGGGTAATGGAGGAATGGACCAGGGTGTCACGGAGGGAACGATCCCTTCGGAATGCTGACAGGGGAAGGGAAGGTAGATGTGTTTGGTCGTGGCATCACGTTGGAGGTGGCAGAAATGGTGGAGGATGATTCTCTGGATGTGGAGGCTGGTGGGGTGGAAAGTGAGGACAAGGGGAACCCTGTCGCGGTTCTGGGAGGGAGGGGAAGGGGTGAGGGTAGAGGTGCGGGAAATGGGACGGACACGGTTGAGGGCCCTGACAGTGGGGGGAATCCTCAGTTGAGGAAAAAAGAAAACATATCAAAAGCACTGTTGTGGAAGGTAACATCATCAGAGCAGATGCGTCGGAGACAGAGAAACTGGGAAAATGGAATGGAGTCCTTACAGGAGGCAGGGTGTGAAGAAGTGTAGTCGAGGTAGCTGTGGGAGTCGGTGGGCTTATAATGGATATTAGTAGACAACCTATCCCCAGAGATGGAGACAGAGAAGTCGAGGAAGGGAAGGAAAGTGTCGGAGATGGACCATGTAAAGGTGAGAGAAAGGTAGAAATTAGAAACAAAGTTGATAAAGTTTTCCAATTCCGGGCAGGAGCAGGAAACGGCACCGATACAGTCATCGATGTACCAGAAAAAGAGTTGGGGGAGGGGGCCTGAGTAGGACTGGAACAAGGAATGTTCAACATATCCCACAAAAAGACAGGCATAACTAGGACCCATTCAGGTACCCATAGCAACACCTTTACTTGAAGGAAGTGAGTGGAGTTGAAGGAGAAATTGTTCAATGTGAGAACAAGTTCAGCCAGGCGGAGGAGGGTGGTGGTGGATGGGGACTGGTTGGGCTTCTGTTCAAGGAAGAAGCGGAGAGCCCTCAAACCATCCTGGTGGGGGATGAAGGTGCACAGCGATTGGACGTCCATAGTGAAGAGGAGGTGGTTGGGGCCAGGAAACTGGAAATTGTCAAAATGACGTAGGGCATCGGAAGAGTCACGGATGTAGGTGGGAAGAGACTGGACCAGCGGAGAAAAGATAGAGTCAAGATAGGAAGAAATAAGTTCAGTGGGGCAGGAGCAGGCTGACACAATGGGTCTGCTGGGACAGTCCTGTTTATGGATTTTAGGAAGGAGGTAGAAGCGGGCTGTCCGGGTTTGTGGGACTATGAGGTTGGATAGAGAATTCCACAGATTCACCACCCTCTGAGTAAAGAAATTCTTCCTCAGCTCAGTCTTAAATGGCCTGCCCCTGATTCTGAGACTGTGTCCCCTTGTTCTAGACTCACCAGCCAGAGGAAACATCCTATCCACATTCACCCTGTCACACCCTGTAAGAACTTTTTAAGTTTCAATGGGATCACCTCTTATTCTTCAAAACTGTAGAGAATACAGGCCCAGTTTCTGCAATCTCTCCTCGTAAGACAATCCTGCCATCCCAGGGATTAGTCTGGTGAACCTCCATTGCACTCCCTCTATGGCAAGTATATCCATCCTTAGATAAGGAGACCAAAACTGTACACAATACTCCGGGTGTGGTCTCTCACCAAGGCTTTATACAATTGAAGCAAGACATCTTTACTCCTGTATTCAAATCTTGTAATGAAGGCCAACCATCCATTTGCCTTCCTAATTGCTTGCTGCATTTGCATATTAGCTTTTAGTGACTCACGAACAAGGACACCTCTTCGGACATCAACACTTCCCAACCTCTCATCATCTAAGAAATACTCTACCTTTCTGTTTTTCTACCAAAGTGGACCCCTTCACACTTATTCACATTATATTCCATCTGCCATGCTCTTGCCCATTCACTTAGCCTGTCCAAATCCCCTTGAAGCCTCCTTGCAACCTCCTCTTAACTTACATTCCCTCCTAGTTTTGTGTCATCCGCAAATTTGGAAATATTAGTTGCCCCTGTATCCTCATGTACACGACAACAACTAGCTCGACCCCTCCACTACCTCTGATTTGTCACACTGCTTGTCTAGCATCCAGTACTGGATGAGCAGAGATTTGCTCCAATTAAATAGTGGGGAGACCGATTGCATTGTCTTTGGTCTCCAACACAAATTCCGTTCCCTGGCCACCGCCTCCATCCCTCTCCCTGGCCAGACTGTGCACACCCCCAGTGTCCTACTTGACCCTGAGCCTCCATATCCATGCTGTCACTGAGACTGCTTACTGCCATCGTTGCAGCAGTGCCCAACTCAGCCCCTTCCTCAGCTCATTTGCTGCTGAAACCCTCATCCGTGCCTTTGTTACCTCCAGTCTTGACAATTCCAACACAATCTGGCTGGCCTCCTAACCTGCAGCCTCCGTAAACTCGAGCTCATCCAAAACTCTGCTGCCAGTATCCTAACTCGCCCCAAGTCCTATTCAACCATCACCCCCATGCTTGCTGACCTGCAGTGGTGCCCAGTCTGGCAATGCCTCGAAGTTAAAATTCTTGTGTACAAATTTCTCCATGGCATTTTCCCTCCCTATCTCTGTAACCTCCTCATATTTTGGCCTTTTGTGCATCCGTTGTATAGCTGATTTTCTTAGTTGCTTCATTGGCAACCATGCCTTAAGCAGCCTGAGCCCTAAGATCAGGAATTGCCTCCCTCTCCTTCCCCCTTTAAGGCACTCCTTAAAACCTTCCTTTTTGATCAAGCTTTTGATCACCTGTCCTAATGTTTCCTCATGGGTTTCGGTGCCAATTTTTGTTTCATATCACCCATGCGAAGCACCTTGGGACGATTAAATATGTTAACGGTGCTATGGAACTACAGGTTGTCATCGCCAAGAAGCTATGGGGTCAAAGGTCACGACGATGATATTGGGCCGGGAAATGTTAGGTGCTGGCAGAAAAGGGCGACAGAGCTGCGAATATCAGAAAGAGCTGTAGTTGTGGCAAGTGGGGTCAGCCGTGGGAGTCAGACTACTTCTAAATATGGGGCGGGGGGCAAGAGTGGCAGCCCCTCCCCTCAGAAAGCAAAGCAGAACTGAGCCAGTGTAGTAAATTTGACAAGAGGACCTGGGATTAAAGCAGAGGAGTGAACACTGTACCACACCCGGGGAGAATTGGGGTCAGGGCAAGAGGGAGGAGGTTGGGGGCTGTTGACGTGAAGAGGCCCAGCAGTGAGGGAGCTGGGAACAGAGAGGCTTCACAGTACTTCTCCAGCCTTTCTAGGTCTCTGGCCTCCTCCAATTCTGGCCATTTGAAAATCGGGGATGCACATCGCTCCATCATTGGCAGCTGTGCCTTAGGCCAAGGCCCAAAGCTCTGGAATTTACTCCATAAACCACTCCGCCTCTCTACCTCTCTCTCTGTCCTCCTTTAAGATGCCCCTTAAAACCTACCTCTTTGACCAAGATTTTGACCACCTGTCCTAACATCTTTTTATGTGGTTCAGTGTCAGATTTCATCTGATAATCACTCCTGTGAAGCTCCATGCGCTGTTTTACTACATTAAGGGCGTTATATAAATGTAAGTTATTGTCGATGTTGGTCTCCCAAGGTGCAATGAGAGTGTGACAGATAAATATATACATTTAAAAGTCTCATAATAAATGTTTAGACAGGCAGTTTCAATCGTAGTTTATGCAAGACCTTTAATGCATAATTTTTTTTGAGGGGGGGGGGCAACATGAATAAACACAACTGTTACTGTGACTATCAGAAATCAGCAGCTCACCTTAAAGTTTATCCACTGAAAGTTCACTCGTAAACATCAACGGGAGAAAATTAACAAGCTCTTGACTGGTTCTGATGATCTCAAATTCCGACCTTCAACCAGTCTGGTTTCCTTGGTTCCACTCTGCCCTGCGATTGACCTGATTGGTCCCAGACTTTCACTCATGAAAGGTTTGGCTCCAATGTTTAGACTTACCCCCATCCTCCTTGACTCCCCAAACAGCAGAAATAGTTTCTCTATATCTACCTTTTAATTTCCCTTTAATAGTTTTAAAGATTAATCAAATCAGCCCTCTAAATTACAGGGAATCTCTTCTCTTGCAAACTAACCCTTGGAGTCCAGCTATCATTCAGGTAAATCTACACTGCACCCCCTCCATGGCCAATGTATCCTTCCTAAGGTGTGGTGCCCAGAACTGCTCACTGTGCTCCAGCTGTGGTCTAACCAGGGCTTTGTAGAGCTGATACATGACTTCTACCCCTTTGTATTCTAATCCTCTCGATATAAAGGTCAGCATTCCATTAGCCTTTTTGATTATTTTCTGTACCTGTTCATGACATTTTAATGATCTGTGTATGTGGACCTCCAAGTCTCTCTGGACCTCCACTATTTCTAGCCTTTCCCCATTTAGGAAGTACCCTATTCTATATTTTTTGAGTCCAAAGTGGATAACCTCACATTTGCCTACATTGAAATTCATTTGCCAGTTTTGTCCAGTCACTTAATCTATCCATATCTCATTGTAATTTTATGCTTGCATCTACGCTGCTTACAATATCACCTATCTTTGTGGCAACGGCAAATTCAGATAAATGGGTTTTCTAACCCATCGTCTAAGTTGTTAATGAATGCAGTGGTTAGTTTAGGCCTGAACACAGATCCTTGCGGGATAACACTAGTCACATCCTGCCAATTAGAATACCTGCCTATTATCCCTACTCCTGTTCTCCTTCCACTCAGCCAATTTCCTAACCAGGTCAACAACTTGCCTTTAATTCCAAAAGCTTCAACTTTAGCTAACAGTCTCTTATGAGGCACTTTCTCAAATGCCTTCTGGAATTGCACATAATTAACATCCATAGACTTTCCTCTGTCTGCTTTTTGATCACCTCTTCAAACATTCAATCAGATTCTGCAGGCATGACTTACCTTTTATGCTGGTTCTCTCTGACCACCTGAAAATTTTCAAGGTGTGCAGTCACCCTATCCCTAATGATAACTACTAGTAATTTCCCATCAATCTCCATTAAGCTAACTGCTCTATCATTCACTGGTTTCCCTCTTTCACCTTTCTGAAGTAGCTGAGCGCAATTTTCCAATCTAAAAGAATGGTTCCTGAATCAAGCGAAGTTTGGAAGATTACAGTTAGGGCATCGGCAATGTTCTCACCTACTTCCTTTAAATTCCTGGGATGGAAGCCATCTGGTCCTGGAGATTTGCCATTATTTCTTCATTACTGTTATTTTGCTTATGTTAAATTTTGGAGAGTCTCTTATTCAATATTCACGTCCTTGGGATGCCTGGCATGCTGAACTCTTCCCCTACTGTAAATAATGATGCAAACCAATTATTCAGCGTGCCCGCTATTTCCTTATTTTCGTTGACAATATCACCAATCAGTTTTCAAGGGGTCCACATTGCTCCCGACAACCTTTTCATACACCCTTTATCTTTACTCCTCTTACTATCTGCTTTTGCTGCTCTTTGTATCTTGTCCATTTGCCAGGATCTGTGCTGCTTTTGCATCTTTGTAAGCTTTTTCTTTCAGTTTCATGTTGCCTCTTACCTCTTTATTTGTCCAGGGCTGTCTTTTTTGGCAAGTAGAGTCCTTGTTCCTTAGGGGTATAAACTAGTTCTGTATCAAATTCTTTTTTGAATACCTCCTACTGATCTTCTGTAATTTTACCTATTGACAGATAGTTTAGTTTAGAGATACAGCACTGAAACAGGCCCTTCAGCCCACCGAGTCTGTGCCGACCATCAACCACCCATTTATACTAATCCTACACTAATTCCATATTCCCACCACATCCCCACCTGTCCCTATATTTCCCTACCACCTACCTATACTAGTGACAATTTATAATGGCCAATTTACCTATCAACCTGCAAGTCTTTGGCATGTGGGAGGAAACCAGAGCACCCAGAGGAAACCCAAGCAGACACAGGGAGAACTTGCAAACTCCACACAGGCAGTACCCAGAATTGAACCCGGGTTGCTGGAGCTGTGAGGCTGCGGTGCTAACCACTGCGCCACTGTGCCGCCCTAAGTATTAGCTAAGTAGATAGTAGGAGGTTCAAAATGAGAATTGCCTAGGCCTCCTTCTGCCTCATCCTCACTATCCCTCTCATCCTTCACTGTCTTTACTACCTGACATACCTGTGTTTGCTTATCCTCCTCCTGGCGATGATATTGTTTCAATATATTGATATGACACAACTGATTCTTCTTCTGGCAATTATGGGTATCAATCAAATCATTTACTTTATCAATTCTTTTGACCACTTTGTATGGACCACTGAACCGTGCTTTCAGCAGTTCACCCTGTAAAGGCAGGAATACTAACATCTCATCCCCTGGTTGGAATGTTCGTGTCTTGGCATGCTTGTCTGCCCATTTCTTCACAGTTGTTTGGGAAGCTTTGAGGTGTTCCTGAGCCTCTTTGCAGGCTCTCATGTGCCGTTCCTGGAACACGGATACATAATCTAGCACAGAAGATTCATCTCTCTGTTCTAAAAACCTTTCCTTAATTATTTTTGAGGACCTCTTACTGTATGCCCATAAACTAATTCAAAAGGACGAAAACCAGTCGACTCATTAGGTGAATCCCTAGTGGCAAACAAAAGAAATTCTAGCCCTTTATCCCAATTATGGGGATATTCATGACAGTAAGCCCTGATCATCGTTTTGAGGGTATGATGGTAACTTTCTAAAGCCCCTGTGTCTGTGGGTGGTATGCTGAAGACTGTAACTGTGTTATATCAAATTATCCATAACTTCCTGGAAAATTTTAGACATAAAATTGGAACCTTGATCCTCAACCTGAATCTCAATCGGTAATCCATATCCAGTGAAGAACTGGGTTAACTTCTCTACCACTACCTTAGCAGAAATTGTTCTCAAGGGAATGGCCTCCGGGAAGCGAGTAGCCATATCCATGACAGTGAGTGTAGATTGGTGTCCCGCTTTTGTTTTCAGTAAAGGTCCTACACAGTCTACCAACACCCTACTCAATGATTCCCCAAAAGCTGGTATGGGAATTAGAGGTGCCGGTTTTATGTTAGGTTACGGTTTTCCTACAATCTGGCATATACGGCCCACTTTACAAAACTGCACCACTTCCTTGGAAAGACCTGGCCAGTAAAAATGTCAACTGATACGTGATTGGGTCTTCCGGATCTCCACATGTCCCGCTATGGGAATTTCGTGAGCTATCCTTAATATTTCCTGGCGATACTTGGGTGGTACCACTATCTGGTGAACAATCATCCATTCTTCGTCCGCAGGTTTGTGAGGAAGTCTCCACTTCCTCATCAGAATCCCATTTTTAATGGAGTAGCCTTCTGGAACTCCTTTTGCCTCAGCTTCAGTTAGAGCTGATTGTGCCACTTTATTTAACTCTGGATAAGCTTGCTGAGCCTTGATCAGAGAAGATTTATTGAACATTTCCTTCGGATTATCCAAACCCCAATGAAAGTTTCAGATATTCAACTATCTGACTGTGGTGCCAATTTCATCTCTGACAATGGAACTTGTTTAGCCATTGCTCAAGTCACTACACATGAAGGAAAAATTCCTGGAACCTTTTCCTGCGACTGTTCTGTCTCTTTAACGTCACTTACTACCTTCAGTCTGGCCAAATCATTCCCCAGGTGTAGGTCAACTCTGTCTCCAAGCAAACTATGAACAACTCCTACAGCTACCATTCAAGACATTTGGTCACACTCTAGGCGCACCCAATAAAAAGGTATGGGTATATACTCCCCACCAAAACCTTGGCATTCAGTGCGCTCTCTGGTGGAAAAGTTATGTCTTTTCCCAGCAAGAGAGTTTGGGTGGCTAACTATGGGTTTACCTGCCTCACTTGAGGGCTAAGGAGTTATTTTTCCTTTTGACAAGAATTCCCTATAACTCTCAGGTATCTTGTTCACGCCCCCGCACTCACAGCGGTTTTAGTACTTGGCCGTACAGCTGCAGTCAGAGCTACAGCCTGATCTGTCATACTCTTGGTCAGGGTCCCTTTCTCTGCATTGATTTTGTGTACCCCAATAAATCCCATGGGTCTACCCTGAAACTTCCACGAAGGTGTCCCACCTTGTGGCAATGGTTACACTTAGGCTTACAGACCTCACTTCCACCCTCAGCATCTTCCTTTCTGGTCTGAGGAGGAGATCCCGGGGCATTCCCAGCTGTCCTTTCTTGTCCCCGGCTACTTGCCTTTCCTGTGGACAGTCTCTGTCTCATCCCATTGAAGTCTGCCTCATCTAAATCGAGAAACTTACTAATTTTCTGCATCTGTAGATTTTGATTGCAAAGTCAGAATCGAGGGCCCAGGCAGACAGACTTTCATTCATTCATGAGATGTGGGCATCCCTGACTAGGCCAGCATTAGAAAGGATTCTTCGGGACAGGATTTGGAAACAAATGAGCTTGTTAGCGAGAGGCAGCATGGTTTTGTGAAGGGGAGGTCGTGTCTCACTAACTTTGATTGAGTTTTTTGAGGAAGTGACGAAGATGATTGATGAAGGGCAGTGGATGTTGTCTATATGGACTTCAGTAAAGCCTTTGACAAGGCCCTCATGGCAGATGGATACAAAAGGTGAAGTCACACGAGATCAGAGGTGAGCTGGCAAGATGGATACAGAACTGGCTCGGTCATAGAAGACAGAGAGTAGCAGTGGAGGGATGGAGGGATGTGACTAGTGGTGTTCCGCAGGGATCAGTGCTGGGACCTTTTCTGTTTGTATTATATATAAATGATTTGGAGGAAAATGTAGCTGGTCTGATTAGTAAGTTTGCGGACAACACAAAGGTTGGTGGAGTTGTGGATAGTGATGAGGACTGTCAGAGGATACAGCAGGACGTAGCTCGGTTGGAGACTTGGGCGGAGAAATGGCAGATGGAGTTTAATCCATACAAATGTGAGGTAATGCATTTTGGAAGATCTAATACAGGTGGGAAGTATACAGTAAATGGCAGAACCCTTAGGAGTATTGACAGGCAGAAAGATCTGGGCATACAGGTCCACAGGTCACTGAAAGTGGCAACGCAGGTGGATAATGTAGTCAAGAAGGCATGATTGCCTTCATTGGTCGGGGCACAGAGTAGAAAAATTGGCAAGTCATGCTGCAGCTGCACAGAACTTTAGTTAGGCCACACTTAGAATATTGCGTGCAATTCTGGTCGCCACACTACCAGAGGACGTGGAGGCTTTGGAGAGGGTACAGAAGAGGTTCACCAGGATGTTGCCTGGTCTGGAGGGCATTAGCTATGAGGAGAGGTTGGAAAAACTCGGATTGTTTTCACTGGAACGACGGAGGTGGAGGGGCGACATGATAGAGGTTTACAAAGTTATGAGCGGCATGGACAGAGTGGATAGTCAGAAGCTTTTTCCCAGGGTGGAAGAGTCAGTTACTAGGGGACGTAGGTTTAAGGTGCGAGGGGCAAAGTTTAGAGGGGATGTGCGAGGCAAGTTCTTTGCACAGAGGGTGGTGAGTGCCTGGAACTTGCTATCGGGGGAGGTGGTGGAAGCAGGTACGATAGCGACGTTTAAGAGGCATCTTGACAAATACATGAATAGGATGGGAATAGAGGGATATGGTCCCCAGAAGTGCAGAAGGTTTTAGTTTAGACAGGCATCAAGATCGGCGCAGGCTTGGAGGGCTGAATGGCCTGTTCTTGTGCTGTACTGTTCTTTGTTCTTTCATTCATTGCCCATCCCTAATTGCCCTTGAGAAGGTGATGGTGAGCTGCCTTCTTGAATACAACCTTGTGGCTTGCTAGGTCACATTTCAGAAGGCAGTTAAGAATTAACCACTTTGCTGTGGGACTGGAGTCATGTCGACCCGACAAGGTAAGGATTTCACATTCCCTTCCCTAAAGGATATTAGTGAACCAGATGGGTTTTTAATGACAATCTTATCATTAATGAGACTAGCTTTTCATTCCAGATTCTATTTGAATATTTTAAGTTCCCCAGCTGCCATAGTGGGATTTGAACTCAAGTCTCTGGATTAGCGCAGGCTGCTGGACTACTAGTCATGTGACATAACCAGTGTGCCAGCTTCAGATCAGAGTAACAGATCTGTCAAGTCCTACAACTGATTATGGAAAGGTGGGGGGGCTTATCGACAGTGCAATCAAGCAGCACTTGCTCAGCAATAACCTACTCACTGATGCTCAGTTTGGGTTCTGCCAGGGCCACTCAGCTCCTGACCTCATTACAGCCTTGGTCCAAACATAGACTGAAGAGCTGAACTCCAGAGGCGAGGTGAGAGTGGCTGTCCTTGACATTAAGGCAGCATTTGACCGAGTATGGCATCAAAGAGCCCTAGCAAAACTGGAATTGATGGGAATTGGGGGAAAACCCTCCGCTGGTTGGAGTTATACCTAGCGCAAAGGAAG
Organism: Heterodontus francisci; assembly: GCF_036365525.1. Lineage (NCBI taxonomy): Eukaryota > Metazoa > Chordata > Chondrichthyes > Heterodontiformes > Heterodontidae > Heterodontus > Heterodontus francisci. The sequence goes on from NC_090399.1 coordinate 27,903,292, forward strand.
ATGGTTGCAGTTGTTGGCGGTCAATCATCTCAGCTCCAGGACATCACTGCAGGAGTTCCTCAGAGTAAGTGTCCTCGGTCCAACCAGCTTCAGCTGTTTCATTAATGACCTTCCCTCCATCTAAGGTCAGAATTGGGGATGTTCGCTGGTTATTGCACAATGCTCAGCATCATTTGTGACTGCTCAGATAGTGAAGCAGCCCATGACCAGATGCAGCAAGACCTGGACAACATCCATGGTTGGGCTGATAAGCGGCAAGTAACATTCGCGCCACCTAAGTGCCAGGCAATGTACATCTCAAACAAGACAGAATCTAACCATCTCCCCTTGATGTTCAATGGCATTACCATCATTGAATCCCCCCACTATCAACATCCTGGGGAGTTACCATTGACCAGAAACTGAACTGGACCAGCCACATAAATATTGTGGCTACATGAGCAGGACAAAGGCCAGGAATTCTGCGATGAACAACTCACCTCTTTACTCCCCAATTCATGTCCACCATCTACAAGGCACAAGTCAGGAGTTTGATGGAATACTCTCCACTTGCCTGGATGGGTGCAGCTCCAACAACACTCAAGAAGCTCGACACCATCGAGGACAAAGCAGCCTGCTTGATTGGCACCCTATCCACATACATTCACTCCCTCCACCACCAACGCACAGTGGCATCAGTGTGTGCCATCTACAAGATGCCCTGCAGCAACTTGCCAAGGCTCCTTGGACAGCACCTTCCAAACCCCCGACCTCTACCACCTCGAAGGACAAGGGCAACTGATGCATGGGAACACCACCACCTACAATTTCCCCTCCAAGCCAAATATCATCCTGACTTGGAACAATATTGCTGTTTCTTCACTCTCGCTGGGTCAAAATCCTGGAACTCCCTTCCCAACAGCACTGTTGATGTACTTACACCCAAAGGACTGCAGCAATTCAAGAAGGCAGCTCACCACCATCTTCTCAAGGGCAATTAGGGATGGGCAATAAATGCTGGTCTGGCCATCGACGCCCACATCCCATGAATGAATAAAAAATAGTTTTGCAAGCACGGGCTGGTTGGGTACAGCCAGTCCTGATGACTGCAAGACAAAAAGCTTCAACAACAGGACAGCAATACTGAGGTTCTGTATAACCATATGAAGTAGGAGCAGAAGGAGATCATTCAACCCCTCGAGCCTGCTCTGCCATTCAATAAGATCATGGCTGATCTGTTTGTGTCTCGAATTCCATACCCCCATCTACCCCCGATAATCTTTGATTTCCTGGTCTAACAAGAATCTATCTCCATCCACCTTAAAATTATTCAATGACCCCGCCCTCCACCACCTTCTGAGGCAGAGAATTCCAAAGTCGCACAAGCCTCAGAGAAAAAGTTTCTCCTCATCTCTGTCCTAAAAGGGTGACCTGCAATTTTAAAGCAGTGCCCCCTAGTTCTGGACTCACTCACAAGAGGAAACATCCTTTCCACATTCACCTTGTCGAAACCATTCAGGATCTTATGTACTTCAGTCAAGTCTACCCTCACTCTTCTGTGTGATAACAAGCCCAGTCTGTCCAACCTTTCCTCATAAGACAACCCACTCATTCCAGTGGATTACTGGTAAATCTAGTAAACCTCCTCTGAACCACCTCCAATGCATTCACATCCTTCCTTAAATAAGGAGACCAAAACTGCATATAGTATGCGAGATGTGAACTCACCAATGCCCTGTATAACAAATATAACATCCTTACTTTTATTTTCAATTCCTCCCGCAATAAAGGATAGCATTCCATTTGCCTTCTTTATTACTTGCTGTACCTGCATACTAACTTTTTGTGACTTATGCACTAGAACACCTAGATCCCTCTGCATCCCGGAATTCTGAAGTCATTCTCTGTTTACAACCAAATGAGTATGAGGAACATAGGAGCAGGAGCAGGACATTCAGCCCATCGAGCCTGCCCCGCCATTCAATACAATCATGGCTGATCTTCCACTTCAATGCCTTTTTCCCACACTACCCTCCTATCCCCTTATATCATTTGTATTTAGAAATCTGTCAATCTTTTTGCAGCAGCGACAGGGAGAGCGAGGTGGCAGCTGGGTAAGTAAGTCCTATATATTTGGGCAGCGGCTGAACCCGAGACACTACACCTGTAGTGTCTCCCACCCGCCCTCCTCCTCTAACCAAAGAAAAAGGACTTGGTGGTGTGCAGATAAGGTAAGGCTTTTTCTATTTATTGTTTTTTTCGTGTGATTGGGAAGAACTTTTCGTTCCTTTTTCATTTATCTAAGTTAAGACTAACTTAAGCTTAAGATTGAAAATGGCAGGAGATCTCAGACCCGTGTTATGCTCCTCTTGCTCAATGTGGGAGCTCAGGGACACGGCTGATGTCCCTGACTCCTTCACGTGCTGGAAGTGTGTCCAGCTGCAGCTCTTGTTAGACCGCATGACGGCTCTGGAGCTGCGGATGGACTCACTTTGGAGCATCTGCGATGCTGAGGAGGTCGTGGATAGCACGTTTAGCGAATTGGTCACACCGCAGATTAGGATTGCTGAGGGTGAAAGGGAATGGGTGACCAAAAGGCAGAGAAAGAGCAGGAAGGCAGCGCAGGTGTCCCCTGCAGTCATCTCCCTCCAAAACAGATATACCGTTTTGGATACTGTTGAGGGAGATGGCTCACCAGGGGAAGGCAGCAGTAGCCAGGTTCATGGCACCGTGGCTGGCTCTGCTGTTCGGAAGGGCGGGAAAAAGAGTGGAAGGGCTATAGTTATCAGGGATTCGATTGGAAGGGGAGTAGATAGGCGGTTCTGTGGTCGAAAACGAGACTCCCGAATAGTATGTTGCCTCCCAGGTGCACGGGTCAGGGATGTCTCAGATCGGCTGCAGAACATTCTGAAAGGGGAGGGTGAACAGCCAGTTGTCGTTGTGCACATAGGCACCAATGATATAGGTAAAAAACGGGATGAGGTCCTACAAGCAGAATTTAGGGAGTTAGGAGCCAAGTTAAAAAGTAGGACCTCAGAGGTAGTAATCTCAGGATTGCTACCAATGCCACGTGATAGTCAGAGTAGAAATGAAAGAATAGTCAGGATGAATGCGTGGCTTAAGAGATGATGCAGGAGGGAGGGGTTCAGACTTTTGGGACATTGGGACCGGTTCTGGGGGAGGTGGGACTATTACAAATTGGACGGTCTACACCTGGGCCGGACTGGAACCAATGTCCTTGGGGGTGCTTTTGCTAACGCTGTTGGGGAGGGTTTAAACTAATGTGGCAGGGGGATGGGAACCAAATGAGGAGGTCAGTGGACAGTAAGGAGGTAGTAACTAAAGCCTGTAAGGAACTAGATAATGAAGTCAGCGTGACTAAGGAAAAGAGTAGACAGGGAGCAGATGATGAAAGCAAAGGGACTAGTGGTCTGAGGTGCATTTGTTTTAATGCAAGAAGTGTAGTAGGTAAAGCAGATGAACTTAGGGCTTGGATTAGTACCTGGGAGTATGATGTTATTGCTATTACTGAGACTTGGTTGAGGGAAGGGCATGATTGGCAACTAAATATCCCAGGATATCGATGTTTCCGGCAGGATAGAGAGGGAGGTAAAAGGGGTGGAGGAGTTGCAGTACTGGTTAAAGAGGATATCACAGCTGTGCTGAAGGAGGGCACTATGGAGGACTCGAGCAGTGAGGCAATATGGGCAGAACCCAGAAATAGGAAGGGTGCGGTAACAATGTTGGGGCTGTACTACAGGCCTCCCAACAGAGAGCGTGAGATAGAGGTACAAATATGTAAACAGATTATGGAAAGATGTAGGAGCAACAGGGTGGTGGTGATAGGAGATTTTAATTTTCCCAACATTGACTGGGATTCACTTAGTGTTAGAGGTCTAGATGGAGCAGAATTTGTAAGTGCTAAATTGGGGGAAGGCCAACTATACCAAAATTCAGCAGGAGCTGGGGAATGTAGATTGGGAGCAGCTGTTTGAAGGTAAATCCACATTTGATATGTGGGAGGCTTTTAAAGAGAGTTTGATTAGCATGCAGGAGAGACATGTTCCTGTGAAAATGAGGGATAGAAATGGCAAGATTAGGGAACCATGGATGACAGGTGAAATTGTGAGACTAGCTAAGAGGAAAAAGGAAGCATACATAAGGTCTAGGTGGCTGAAGAAATACAAAGCTTTGGAAGAATATCGGGAATGTAGGTCCAATCTGAAACGAGGAATTAAGAGGGCTAAAAGGGGTCATGAAATATCTTTAGCAAACAGGATTAAGGAAAATCCCAAAGCCTTTTATTCATATATAAGGAGCAAGAGGGTAACTAGAGAAAGGATTGGCCCACTCAAGGACAAAGGAGGAAAATTATGCGTGGAGTCAGAGAAAATGGGTGAGATTCTAAATGAGTACTTTGCTTCGGTATTCACCGAGGAGAGGGACATGACGGATGTTGAGGTTAGGGACAGATGTTTGATTACTCTAGGTCAAGTCGGCATAAGGAGTGAGGAAGTGTTGGGTATTCTAAAAGGCATTAAGGTGGACAGGTCCCCAGGTCCGGATGGGATCTATCCCAGGTTACTGAGGGAAGCGAGAGAGGAAATAGCTGGGGCCTTAACAGATATCTTTGCAGCATCCTTAAACACGGGTGAGGTACCGGAGGACTGGAGAATTGCTAATGTTGTCCCCTTGTTTCAGAAGGGTAGCAGGGAAAATCCAGGTAATTATCGACCTGTGAGCCTGACGTCAGTGGTAGGGAAGCTGCTGGAGAAGATACTGAGGGATAGGATCTATTCCCATTTGGAAGAAAATGGGCTTATCAGTGATAGGCAACATGGTTTTGTGCAGGGAAGGTCATGTCTTACCAACTTAATAGAATTCTTTGAGGAAGTGACAAAGTTGATTGATGAGGGAAGGGCTGTAGATGTCATATACATGGACTTCAGTAAGGCGTTTGATAAGGTTCCCCATGGTAGGCTGATGGAGAAAGTGAAGTCGCATGGGGTCCAGGGTGTACTAGCTAGATGGATAAAAAACTGGCTGGGCAACAGGAGACAGAGAGTAGCAGTGGAAGGGAGTTTCTCAAAATGGAGACGTGTGACCAGTGGTGTTCCACAGGGATCCGTGCTGGGACCACTGTTGTTTGTGATATACATAAATGATTTGGAGGAAAGTATAGGTGGTCTGATTAGCAAGTTTGCAGACGACACTAAGATTGGTGGAGTAGCAGATAGTGAAGGGGACTGTCAGAGAATACAGCAGAATTTAAATAGATTGGAGAGTTGGGCAGAGAAATGGCAGATGGAGTTCAATCAGGGCAAATTCGAGGTGATGCATTTTGGAAGATCCAATTCAAGAGTGAACTATGCAGTAAATGGAAAAGTCCTGGGGAAAATTGATGTACAGAGAGATTTGGGTGTTCAGGTCCATTGTTCCCTGAAGGTGGCAACGCAGGTCAATAGAGTGGTCAAGAAGGCATATGGTATGCTTTCCTTCATCGGACGGGGTATTGAGCACAAGGGTTGGCAGGTCATGTTACAGTTGTATAAGACTTTGGTTCGGCCACATTTGGAATACTGCGTGCAGTTCTGGTCGCCACATTACCAAAAGGATGTAGATGCTTTGGAGAAGGTGCAGAGGAGGTTGCCTGGTATGGAGGGCGCTAGCTATGAAGAGAGGTTTAGTAGATTAGGATTATTTTCATTAGAAAGACGGAGGTTGAGGGGGGAACCTGATTGAGGTGTACAAAATCATGAGAGGTATAGACAGGGTGGATAGCAAGAAGCTTTTTCCCAGAGTGGGGGATTCAATTACTCGGGGTCACGAGTTCAAAGTGAGAGGGGAAAAGTTTAGGGGGGATATGCGTGGAAAGTTCTTTACGCAGAGGGTGGTGGGTGCCTGGAACACGTTGCCAGCGGAAGTGGTAGACGCGGGCACGATAGCGTCTTTTAAGATGTATCTAGACAGATACATGAATGGGCAGGAAGCAAAGAGATACAGACCCTTAGAAAATAGGCGACATGTTTAGATAGAGGATCTGGATCGGCGCAAGCTTGGAGGGCCGAAGGGCCTGTTCCTGTGCTGTAATTTTCTTTGTTGTTTAATCTCTGCTTTAAACATACTCAATGACTGAGCTTCCACAGCTGTCTGGGGTAGAGAATTCCAAAGATTCACAACCCTCTCAGTAAAGAAATTTCTCCTCATCTCTGTCCTAAGTGCCCCCCGCCCTTATTTTGAAATTGTGTCCCCTGGTTCTTGACTCCCCCACCAAGGAAACATTTTACCTGCATCTACCCTGTCTATCTCTTTAAGTATTTCGTCGGTTTCAATGAGATCACCTCTCTTTCTTCAAAACTCTACAGATTACAGGCCCAGTTTCCCTAATCTCTCCTCATAGGACAGTCCCACCATCCTGGGAACAAGTCTCGTGAACCTTCGTTGCACTCCCTCTAGGGCAATAATATCCTTCCTAAGGTAATAATACCAAGTTTGCTTACAGTACCCCAGGTGCAGTCTAACCAAGGTTCTATACAATTGAAGCAAGACTTCACTACTCCTGTAGTCAAATCCCCTTGCAATAATTAGCCTTCCTAATTTCTTGCTGCACCTGCATGTTAGCTTTTAGTGACTTATTGACAAGGTCTCCCAGGTCCCTTTGTATATCGACACTTTCTAATCTCTTACCATTTAAGAAATACTCTGTATATCTATTCCTCTTACCAAAGTGGATAACCTCACACTTTTCCACATTATATTTCATCCATCACATTCTTGCCCACTCACTAAGTCTTTCCAAATCCCCTTGAAGCCGCTTTGTATCTTCCTCACAACACACATTCCCACCTACTTTTGTGCCATCTGTGAACTTGGAAATATTACATTTGGTCCCCACATCCAAATCATTGCTCTATATTGTGAACAGCTGCGGCCCAAGTACTGATCCCTGTGGTACCTCACTAGTCACAGCCTGCCAACGTGAGAATGACCCGTTTGTTCCTACTCTCTTTCTGCCTGTTAACCAATCCTTAATCCATGCCAGTATACTACCTCCTATCCCATGTGCTTTAATTTTGCTAATCAACCTCCTGTGGGGGACTTTATCAAAGGCCTTTTGAAAGTCCAATATACCATGTCCACCGACCCCCCCTTCTGTTAGTAACATCCTCAAAAAACTCCAACAGTTTTGTCAAACATGATTTCCCATTCATAAATCCATGTTGACTATGCCCAATCAGATCATAAGTGTCCATTTATCACATCCTTTAGAATATTCTAGCATTTTCCCAACGACTGATGTAAGGCTAACAGGTCTCTAAATTCCCTGTTATCTCTTTCTCACTCCCTTCTTAAATAGTGGGGTGACATTTGCGACCTTCCAATCTCTGCAGGAACCGCTCCAGGATCTATAGAATTTTGGAAGATGATCACCATTGCATCCACTATCTCCACAGTAGAATGAAAGAAGCTCATTCAGAAACTTCCAGGAAGAGTTGAGCTTTCACTCTGGGTGTACCTGTCGTCTGGGCTGTTGGAGGGTGGTGTTCGTATGCTGACTCCCTGTGTTTATATTGTTAAGACTGGGTTCCCGTATTCAAATAGCGGAACTGCAGTCCCGTGTTCGTACATGAGTGCCTGCCTTGCATAGCGGGTGTTAATCAGTACATTACTGTTATCTTAATAAAGAGTTTTCCTCCTCCTCCTTTATTGAGAAATAGCACGCAACACATCAAATCAACAAACAGGTTCTTATTAGATCAAGTCTGTTTTCATTGCTAGCCGCAATCTGTTCCATGCAGTTCTTTTTTTCCTGATCCTGGATCAATTCCGTTGGCAATTCGGGATCCTGGTCTCCGCCCAGCAGTGCTTGGGGTGGCCTGGACCCCCAGGAAGCTGTCCTTCTGTCCTCTCCTACTCGTCAGCTATGCTTTTGCCTCTTCCAGAAACGCCTGACATCGGGGTGTCCCCCGGGAGTCACTACCATTAGTCTCTTGGAGGGATTTTCCCACACGAGGACACCCAGATCCCGGGCATAGTTCCGAAGGAGCTCAAAATCCACCTGGGAGAGGAACTGGTTGTATAATACACCTATAGAGAGAGAAATGGTCGGGGGGGGGGGGGGGGGGGGGGGAAAGAGAGAGAATGAAAGGAGATATCTTACAACACACCAATCTCAACAAGTGTTTGGTGTAGGTCATAGTACTGTGTGTGTGTCCTCCATATGCTCTGTGTAACTCAGAACCCTGCTGTCTTTTCCTGATGATCTGGCACTTTGATGCCCAGTATATCTTTCCTACCTGCCCCCCATGATCCTCATAGCCAATGTGATCTCCACTGTGTTCACTGCAATTCCCTGGCCTTCTGTGTATCCCAACCCATACAATATCCCCCTGATCCAGTGTGCACCCCAATACATCCCTCTGTCTTCTATGTACCCCTACCCACACTGTTTCCCCGATTCATCACATATGCCCAGTGTATCACTATGTCCCTTATATAGCCCTTACTCCTGCAGCGTATCCCCTTATCCAAGTACCCATGTGGTCCCGACCGTTGCTGTATTCCCCGATACCCAGCATACTCAATGACCCTCGTGTAGCCCTGATGCCTGCTGCATACCCCAGATTTGCTGGGTAAACTCTGCAATCCCCACTGGGTACCCTGAATCCCCATTTCCCACTCTCTCAAACAGGATGGCAGGGATGTGACTGAAGGCAATTGGAACCCACCTTCTGTGAATCTCAGTCGGTCTCTCTCCAGCTCCCAGAGTCGGATCTGATCAGTGATTGTTGGAGGCAGCACTGGATTCTGGGAAAAAGGCACAAAAAGTAAAACTTTATAAATCACTGTTTAGACCCCAGCTGGAGTATTGTGTCCAATTCTAGGCTCTACACTTTAGGAAGGATGTCAGGGACTTGGAGAGGGTACAGAGGAGATTTACTAGAATGGTACCAGGGATGGGGGACTTCAGTTACATGGAGAGACGAGAGAAGCTGGGATTGTTCTCCTTAGAGCAGAAAAGGCCTCAGGGAGATCTAATAGAGGCGCTCAAGATCACGAGGGGTTTTGATAAAGTAATTAAGGAAATATTAATAAGGTTAATATAACCACCCTTCCACTTCCTCCTATCTAACCTATCAATGCCCCTCATAATTTTGTATACCAATGTTAAGGAGCATTTTAAAGAAGGGTAGCAAGATCTCAGGAGGGAATTCCAGAGCACAGGCGGTTGAAGCTACTGCTGCCAATGGTGGGGCGATGGGAGTTAAGGATGGTCAGCAGGCCAGAATTGGAGGAACGCAGATATGTTGGCAGGGTGGAGGAGATTACAGAGATAGGGAGGGGGCAAGGGGATCGAAAACAAGAGTGAGAATTTTCAAACAAAATCGAATTAGCGGACTGGGGACTGGAGCACAAGTCAAGTCATGGATTAGACAATGTGAAGCCTGGGCCGGGTAGAAACGACAGCTCCAGGTCCGATCCATCGTTGTGTCCTTGATCTGGCCGGATCGACAGCTCTCTCCACCCTACTCCAGTCATCTTTCTGTTTAGTTCCTGTGGTGGCTAAAGCAAGCTCAGAGCTCTGTCGATGCCAGTTTGACAAGTGTCTGCTGCTAGTGTCAGAAAGCTTATGGCAAGTCAGTCTCTTCCACAAATCCTTTGGTACAGTGGGCCCTGTTACGTTAGGCTGCAAAGACGTTGCTTTTTAAAAACTCTTTGGGGCTGAACTGCACTGCGAGAGGGCGGCAGAGTGAGAGGGCGGCAGAGTGAGAGGGCGGCAGAGTGAGAGCAGGGAGTTTGGTCTGAAGTGGAACGTGAAATGGTGAAGTACCAAATCATAGTTTTTGACTAGTGAAGCTGTTAACGGAAGCTGTTTCTTTTTGCCAGTACTGACTGGGCTGCTTTAATTGATAGCCAGCTTATAGTGAGGTCTGAAAGTACTGGGAACTGGCCTGGGCAGGGGGAGGGGGCGCAGTGGGTGATTTCGTTCATTGGCTGTTTTGAAGTGGTTTGAATTAGCTGCTTGTTTGCATTTATATAGCGTCCTTCATGACCTCAGAACGTCCCAAAGTGCTTCACAGTCAATGAAGTACTTTTGAAGTGTAGTCACTGTTGTAAGGTAGGAACAGCAGCAGTCAGTATGTGCAAGACAAGCTCCCACAAACAGCAAAGTGGTAATAAGCAGATCATCCCTTTTAGTGATGCTGGTTGAGGGATAAATATTGGCGCAGGGCACCTGGGGTGAGTTCCCCAGCTCTGCTTCAAAATAGTGGCCGTAGGATCATTTACACCCACCTGGGAGGGCAGACAGGGGCCTCGGTTTAATGTCTCATCTGAAAGTAGTCTTGGGGTGGGACTCGAACCCACAACCTTCAGACTCGGAGGCGACAGTGCTACCCACTGAGCCAGGGCTGACATGAGAAGATCTGGAGACGGTTTCATTTTACAAGCCATTAACTAAATAAATCCAATTGGGAGTTGAGGAGAAACGCCTTTACCCAGAGAGTGATGAGGACGTGGAGCTCACTACCGCAATGAGCGGCTGGGGAGAATAACAGATGCATCTCGGGGCACCGAGATAAACACATGAACGAGAAAGAGAATAGAAAGATATGTTGAGAGGGGTGGGAGGAGGCTTGTGCCGAGCCTCATGGACCAGTTGGGCAGAATGTCGTGTTTCTGCCCTGTTTTCGATATAACAGAACATTGTCACAAAGAGATTAGAAGAAACATGCTCGCAAAGTCTTGTCGGAGCACAGAATGCTTTGTTACAGAAAGTGGTTGAAGTGGAAAGCCTTTTAAAGGGAAATGTCCATAAGTAGGTTTGAAGCAGAGGAATATGAGAGGGCTATGGGGAGAGAGTGAGGTGGAGGGATAACTGTGAATTATTCCAGTGTAGAGCCTGCGCAGACACTATGTGCTGAATGGCCTCCTTTGGTGCTGCAGGTCACTAAGACTGAAGTGGAACGCAGGAGCAGGAAGGAAAGGAGCAACTAAGAATTTCCTGCGTTCTGTCATTTTTGTTTAGTGGCGACCTCTTTGAGCGGGATGGGTGGCCACGTGACAAGGTGGGCAATTGCTCCAGGAACCCCTCCCCCAGTCACCCTGGAAATGACAGGGTGGAGGTGGAGGGCGGGGGGGGTGGGAGGTGCCTGCTCTCAGGTTACTGAGTCTGACACCACCCCGGGATTTCGAATGAGATCTGGGCTGCAGCAGAGGGGTTGGTCGAAGCGAGTCTCGACGTGGAGGAAACCTGAACCCAGAAGCTCCGTCTCGGAGGGAAGGGGACACCAGAGCGTCCCCAGTGTGAGCCCGATCTGACTTCTGCGACCCAAAACCCACAGCGCGCCAACCTAGCACTACCAAGGTCGACCCTACCTAACGGTGGGTCAATGAGGGGACCCGAGAGAGAAGAATAATGCCCCACTTGCTTCACGAAATGTAACCTGTTTCCCAGCACCGGCCGGCGATCGATTCCCAGGTATACTTTACCTTGGGTACTGGGGCGGAGAGCTCAATCAGGCACCGACGGCTGGTGGAAATGCTAATGCAGTGCTGGGCGGGCCGATTCTCCAATCCCACTGCCTCTGTCCACTGGGTGGTGCTCTTGCACTGCAACTGGAACAGCAGCCGGTTGCTCCCAGGACACTGCGCGTCCGTCCGTCGGGTCGCAGGTCAGACAGAGTCAGGGGCACTGTCACTGAAGCCACTCTACGGAGCAGCGTATGTGGGCAGCAGTCAGAAAAGGGAGGGAGAAGATGCAACATCCCTCCCAAGTTTTCTCCCTCCTCTCGTTAAGTTGATGGCTCGTGTTGGAAGTTGTACAGCCCTGCCCAGCGTCTTGGGAGACTGATCTAACATAGGAGGCCATTCGACCCAGCATGCCTGTGCCAGCTCTTTGCAAGAGCTATACAATTAGTCCCTTTCCCCCGCGTCCCAGTACAGCTTTCCCCTTCAGTTATTTATCCAATTTCCTTTCAAAGGTTATGTCAATTTAATTTAAATTTATTCGTGGGATGTAGGCGTCGTTAGCAAGGCCAGCGTTCATTGGCTGTCCCCTAGTTGCCCTCGGGAACGGGGGGGCGGTGAGCCGCCGCCTTGAACTGTTTGCAGCCCATCTGGTGAAGGCACTTTCACGGTGCCGCTAGGGAGGGAGTTTCAGGATTTTGACTCAGCGACAGTGAAGGAAGGGCCGGCACATGTCCGAGTGCAGGCTGGTGTGCGACTCAGAGGGGGAACGTCGGAGGTGGTGGCATTCCCTGCTGCCCTTCTCCTCCGAGGTGGCAGAGGCCGCTGCTTTGGGAGGTCCTGTCCTTTGCCGAAGGGATCATTCTTCACGTGTGAACACCAGCAGTATATTCCACTGCTGGAAGCGCCACAGCTTAACCAGCACCCTCCCATCCTCGCCTGACCTGCACACGTGCGGCGTTAACCGGACAGTGATCAGGGGCAGGGGGTAAGGGTTGAACTTTTGCCTTCCTATCCTGGGGGAGACGGAGATCTCGGTTGACTGTGCCACAGACAGCAAATGGCCAGATAATTTAAAAAGTGAAGTTCGACTGAGGGACAAACGTTGGCCAGGGACAGCGGGGAGGACTCCCCTGCTCTTCTTCGAAATAGTGGCCGTGGGGTTGAATGTCTCAGCCTTTCTGCTCTGTATGGCACTGGGTACCAACTCTGGCTGGCGTGTGCAGCCACTGACCCGTAGGGGGAGATATTCCTGCTGGTGACTCACCTCTTTCATCATCACAGCATGGGATCTTGTTCGCAAGAAATGGATAATCTGGAAAAGGGACAAAGCAGAGTTAGTTTCATACTCGGAAGGCTGTGATTCTGCTGAGAAGGACACGTCCAGAAAGAAAGAGAGAGAGAGACATGCATTCCTACAGCGCCTTTTGTGACCTGAGGACATCCCAAAGCATTTTACAGCCAATGATGTACTTCTTTGAGTTGTAGTCACTGTTGTAACACCAGCCAATTCGCACACAGCAAGCTCCCACAAACAGCAATGACCAGATAATCTGTTTTAGTGATGTTGGTTGAGGGATAAATATATAAATATTACATATATTATACACTCCATCGCTCTTCTTTGAAAAATTGCCACGGGATCGTTCTGATGCGCACGAGCAGGCGGGCAGGGTTTAACGTCACACCCAAAAGATAGCATCAGGGGCAGTGCAGCACTCTTTCTGTACTTCACTGCAGTGTCAGCCTAGATTTTTGAGCTCAAGTTTCTGGAGAGGGACTTGAACGCTTGACTTTCCGATTCAGAGGCACTAATGGACGTACACTGTAAAGAAATATACTGGGCGAGGAGGGGCCACTACCAGGTGACTGGTTAAAGAGCTTTCGGCCCAACGAGCCTATGCCAGCTCTCCATGGAGCTATCCAGTCAGTCCCACTCCCCGGCTCGGTTCCCATAGCCCTGCAAGTCTATTTCCGTCAGGTGGCCATCCAACATCCCATTGAAGCCATTGTCTCCGCCTCCGCCACCATTGTGGGCAGCGAGTTCCAGGTTATTACCACCCACCGCGTAACAAAGTGCTTCCTCATATTCCCCCTGCATCTTTTGCCCAAAACCTGCAATCTGTGTCCCCTCGTCATGGACCATTAGTTAATTATAAAACCATAGAAAGTTTACAGCACAGAAAGAGGCCACTTGGCCCATCGTAGCTGCGCCGGCTGAAAAACAAGCCACCCAGTCTAATCCCACCTTCCAGTATTTGGTCCAGAGCCCTGCGCAGGTAACAACACTTGAGGTGCAAATCCAGACTCCTTTTAAATGAGTTGAGGGTTTCTGCCTCTACTACCCTTTCAGTCAGTGAGTTCCAGACCCTCACCACCCTCTGGGTGAAAAAACCTTTCCTCATCTCCCCTCTAATCTTTCAACCAATCACTTTAAATCTATGCCCCCTAGTCACTGACCTCTCTGCTAAGGTGAATAGACCCTTTACTTCCACTTTATCCAGGCCCCGCAAAATTTTGTGCATTTCAATCCGATCTCCCCTCAGCCTTCTCTGTTGAAAGGAGAACAACCCCAGCCTATCCAATCTTTCCTCATAGCTGCATTTTTCCAGTCCTGGCAACATCCTCGTAAATCTCCTCTGTACCCTCTCTAGTGCAATTACATCCTTTCTGTAATGAGGTGACCAGAACTGCACACAGTACTCAAGTTGTGGCCTAACCAATGAGTTAATGGAAACAGTTTTTCCTTGTCTAACAGCCTTGTCTAAGCCTGTCATAATCTTGCACATGTCTATTTATTCTCCCCTCAATCTCCTTTGTTTGAGGAGAACAAACCCAGTTTTTTTCCAACCTAACCTTGTAACTAAAACCCTCCATCCCTGGGTGTATTTGTATAAGGAACATGGAAAGTCAGGATGCAGGTACAGTAAGCAAGCAGGAAAACAAATGGCATGTTGGCCTTTATTGCAAGGGGATTAGAATACAGGAATAAAGAAGTCTTGCTACAGTTGTACAGGGCTTTGGTGAGACTTCACATGGAGTACTGTGTGCAGTTTTGGTCTTTATATCTAAGGAGGGATATACTGGTCTTGGAGATGGGACAGTGGAGGTTCACTGGGATGAGAGGCTGAGTAAATTGGGTCGATACTCTTTGGAATTTAGAAGAATGAGAGGTGATCTCATTGAAACTTACAAGATTCTGAAGGGGCCTGACAGGGTGGACAGAGAGATTGTTTCCCCTGACTGGGGAAATCTACAGAATCAGGATAAGGGGTTTAATAATTTAGCACTGAGATGAGGAGAAATTTCATCACTCAGTTGTGAATCTTTGGAACTCTCTACCCCAGAACCTGTGGATGCTCCATCGTTGAATTCAAGGCCGACATCAATAGATTTTTAAATCTCTTCGGACATCACAGGGTAAGGGGAGTGGGCGGTAAAGTGGAGCTGAGGTAGAAGATCAGCCATGACCGCAATGATCAGCGGAGCAGGTTCAATGGGCCATACGGTCCAATCACACTCCTGTTTCTTATGTTCTTAAGAAGGCCTTTTGTCCCATTCAATACCAGCCTTGCAGAAAACCAACATGACTGCCTCCCCATTACAGCGAGTGTCTGTTCTACTGCAACGTGACTGGTCTCCTGGCCGCACCTTTCCTTCCTGGTAGTAACCCACTGATCGCTTGTCTTGTCATCTGTCCTCGACTTGCCCCTGATCCTGGGACTGCCAAACCCCAATACGCATCCACCACCCACCCACCCCCACTCCAGTCTTGCTCAGGTGTATCTGAGAGGGTTTACCTTCTCTGTCTGACTAAGGATCCTGTGTACTCTGTGAGCTCTCTCTCAGGGCAGCTCTTAGATGAGAATGAGACAACAACGGAGAGGTTATAACAATCAGGAAAGATATTGAACGGGCTGGGATTCTTCTCTCTCTCGAAAAAAAAAAAAAAGAGGCTCAGGGGTTTTGACAATTACAATGGGATTCATTAGGATAGATGGAGAGAAGATGTTTCTGCTTGTGGCTGAGACCATAACCAGCAGCCATAAATGTAAGACAGTCATTAACAAATCCAATCGGGAATTCAGGAGAAACCTTGTTACCCAGAAAGTGGTGAGAACGCGGAGCTCACTACCACAAGGAGCGGTTAAGGCAAATAATGTAGCTGCATTTATGGGGAAGCTCGGTATAAGGAGGAGGGAGAAATGAGTAGGAGGATATGCCGATAGAGTCAAACGAATGGGGGTGGGAAGAGGCTCCTGCGGAGCAGAAACCCCGGCGTGGACCAGGTGTTTCTGTGCTGTAAGTATCATGTAAGGAGAGTCCCAGCCGTACTTCGCAGCTCATTCACTGTCAGTGGCGGGTAGGGTGAATTGTTCCTGGTTTTCTGGATACAGGTTCCAGGGTGCTTTCCGGCCTGGTCACTGGGTTGGGAAGCCTGGCTGAGTTTCCCCACCCTGCCCCACTCAGTGGCTGGAAAAGTTGATTGCCGTGCACCTACTGGCACCCAGGCCGACGTGGCTAACTCAGCAAGCGGTTGGGTTGTATGGCACAGTACCGCATGACGAAGGTGCGCTTTGCGCACACTGACTCACTGGGGCAGCCCTTCCCCCCGCCAGAGTCGATAGGTGCAGTTTTGTCGGAGCAGATCGACAGCCGGGACAAGTCCAGAACGAGAGGCGGGACAGGCGTTAGCTTAAAGATAGAGCTCGGCCATTCAGCGGCGATGTCAGGAAGCATTCCTTCACACAACCAATAGTGAAAATCTGGGACTCTCCCCACCCCCTGCTGAGGATGGGAGCCAATTAGAAATGTCAAAATTGAAACTTTTTCTTATTTAGGTAAGGGGATTGAGGGATGTGGAACCAAGGCTGGTAGCTGGAGCTAAGATACAGATCATCCATGATCACCATCTGGCTTTCCCAAAAGGAATTGGATAATTATCTGAGGAGAAAACAAATGCAGGGCCACGGGGAAAAGGCAGGGGAGTGGGACTAGCTGAGTAGCTCAACCAGACAGCCGGCAAGGACATGATGGGCCAAATGGCCTGCTTCTGTTCTGTTACCATTCTCTGATCTAACTGAATGGGGGAACAGGGTCTGGACTAGTGGTGGGGGGAGGGGGGGGGGGGGGGGGAGAGGTGAATGAACTCTGCCTGGTCCGACATAATCTGCATTGCCCAGTGGTCTCACGCCATCCAATCTGTCTTTGAGACACAAGGCCCGACTTACTGACGTGCGACCAACATTAAGCCGTTCCTTAATAAATCTTAAAACGAGGGAGGAGAGTGGCTCATGCAGAGGCAGCTTCAACTACAAACCACATTCGTCACTTTCCTCTCCTCGGTTTCATCAGTATCGCACCCACCCCTTCGTCCAGGACTTCATTTGATGTCTCCATGGCAACCTTTCCAGCAAAGCTAATTTAATCAGACAGCGATCTAGGCCCCCAGCAATTGTTAAGCAACAGCAGATTTATTTCAGCTTTCTTCACATGCACGGAAAATGACGCTGCACAATTAGAGGGGCGTTAAACACCTCCGAGCACAGTAACACTGCTTACACATTACAGCCTAGAACAACAGGTACCTGTCTGGGTCCTATATGTGAAAGTTCCGGGTGTACACCTGTCTGGGTCCTATATGTGAAAGTTCCGGGTGTACACCTGTCTGGGTCCTATATGTGAAAGTTCCGGGTGTACACCTGTCTGGGTCCTATATGTGAAAGTTCCGGGTGTACACCTGTCTGGGTCCTATATGTGAAAGTTCCGGATGTACACCTGTCTGGGTCCTGTATGTGAAAGTTCCGGGTGTACACCTGTCTGGGTCCTATATGTGAAAGTTCCGGGCGTACACCTGTCTGGGTCCTATATGTGAAAGTTCCGGGTGTACACCTGTCTGGGTCCTGTATGAGTGTGTTCCGGGTGTACACCTGTCTGGGTCCTATATGTGAAAGTTCCGGGTGTACACCTGTCTGGGTCCTATATGTGAAAGTTCCGGGTGTACACCTGTCTGGGTCCTATATGTGAAAGTTCCGGGTGTACACCTGTCTGGGTCCTATATGTGAAAGTTCCGGGCGTACACCTGTCTGGGTCCTGTATGAGTGTGTTCCGGGTGTACACCTGTCTGGGTCCTGCATGTGAGAGTTCCGGGTGTACACCTGTCTGGGTCCTATATGTGAAAGTTACGGGTGTACATCTGTCTGAGTCCTGTATGAGTGTGTTCCGTAGGTGTACGTCTGTCTGGGTCCTGTAAGTGACAGTTCTGGGTGTACACCTGTCTGGGTCCTATATGTGAAAGTTCCGGGTGTACACCTGTCTGGGTCCTATATGTGAAAGTTCCGGGTGTACACCTGTCTGGGTCCTATATGTGAAAGTTCCGGGTGTACACCTGTCTGGGTCCTATATGTGAAAGTTCCGGGCGTACACCTGTCTGGGTCCTGTATGAGTGTGTTCCGGGTGTACACCTGTCTGGGTCCTGCATGTGAGAGTTCCGGGTGTACACCTGTCTGGGTCCTATATGTGAAAGTTCCGGGTGTACATCTGTCTGAGTCCTGTATGAGTGTGTTCCGGGTGTACACCTGTCTGGGTCCTGTCTGAGTGTGTTCCGGGTGTACACCTGTCTGGGTCCTGCATGTGAGAGTTCCGGGTGTAGACCTGTCTGTGTCCTATATGTGAAAGTTCCGGGTGTACATCTGTCTGGGTCCTGTATGAGAGTGTTCCGTAGGTGTATGCCTGTCTGGGTCCTGTAAGTGACAGTTCTGGGTGTACACCTGTCTGCGTGCTGTATGTGAGAGATCCGGGTGTACACCTGTCTGTGTCCTAAAAGCGTCAGTTCCTAACATACACCTACTCAGCTCCTGTACTTGCGAGATCTGGGTGTGCACTTATTGGGTCCTGTAGTTGTCAGGCATGAGTCTACCTCTGTCCGGTTCCTAGGTACATCAGCATGTTCCTATGTGTCCCATCCCCAAGTATATACATATCCAGTTGACATGTGCACCAGGCCTGACACAGACCTGACTTGAGTCTGTTGAGTACTGGCACTGGGTGTGCATACCAGTGTCAAGTTTGTACCTGTCTGGGCATCATTATGCGTGTACCTGTCTGGATTCCGGGCATGTACTGCTGGAGGAAGCAGGCCATTAACACTTCAGACCCTCGCATAGGTCTTCATTAAGAGACGACAGCTACCCACCCTCTGGCTGTTACCTGTTCAGCAGTGATCCCGTTAGCAATGGACTGCTGCACACTCTCTCTGCTGAGCTGGGCCACCACCATATTGGGAAAACGGTACAGCATCTCAGAGAAAAGTGCGATGAGTGCCAGCTGCAGTTCTGAATCTGGAAAGAAACAGAAAGGGGGACAACAGAACATGGATAAAATTGTAGCTTGTTTCATCATCACCCGAACAACTCCTAAATAACCCGTTACAGAAACTCATCAACATTATCCCAGAAAAAGGACATCGCAAGGCCAGAGAGAGCGAGGTATGGAGGGGAGAGCGAATTATGGAGGGGAGAGCGAATTATGGAGGGGAGAGCGAATTATGGAGGGGAGAGCGAATTATGGAGGGGAGAGCGAATTATGGAGGGGAGAGCGAATTATGGAGGGGAGAGCGAATTATGGAGGGGAGAGCGAATTATGGAGGGGAGAGCGAATTATGGAGGGGAGAGCGAATTATGGAGGGGAGAGCGAATTATGGAGGGGAGAGCGAATTATGGAGGGGAGAGCGAATTATGGAGGGGAGAGCGAATTATGGAGGGGAGAGCGAATTATGGAGGGGAGAGCGAATTATGGAGAGAGCGAATTATGGAGAGAGCGAATTATGGAGAGAGCGAATTATGGAGAGAGCGAATTATGGAGAGAGAGGAGGGGAGAGAGAGAGAGGAGGGGAGAGAGAGAGAGGAGGGGAGAGAGAGAGAGGAGGGGAGAGAGAGAGAGGAGGGGAGAGAGAGAGAGGAGGGGAGAGAGAGAGAGGAGGGGAGAGAGAGAGAGGAGGAGAGAGAGAGAGAGGAGGGGAGAGAGAGAGAGGAGGAGAGAGAGAGAGAGGAGGGGACAGAGAGAGAGGAGGGGAGAGAGAGAGAGGAGGGGAGAGAGAGAGAGGAGGGGAGAGAGAGAGAGGAGGGGAGAGAGAGAGAGGAGGGGAGAGAGAGAGAGGAGGAGAGAGAGAGAGAGGAGGGGACAGAGAGAGAGGAGGGGAGAGAGAGAGAGGAGGGGACAGAGAGAGAGGAGGGGACAGAGAGAGAGGAGGGGACAGAGAGAGAGGAGGGGGAGAGAAAGGGATTTTGACCCAACGACAGTGAAGGAATGGTGATCTAGTTCCAAGTCAGGATGGTGTGTGGCTTGGAGGGGAACTTGCAGGTGGTGGTGTTCCCATGCATTTGCTGCCCTTGTCCTTCTAGTTGGTAGACATCGCGGGTTTGGAAGGTGCTGTCTGAATAGCCTTGGTGCGTTGCTGCAGTGCATCTTGTAGATGGTACACACTGCTGACACTGTACATTGGTGGTGGAGGGAGTGAATGTTTGTAGATGGGGTGCAAATCAAGCGGGCTGCTTTGTCCTGGAAGGTGACGAGCTTCTTGAGTGTTGTTGGAGCTGCACCCATCCAGGCAAGTGGAGAGTATTCCATCACACTCCTGGCTTGTGCCTTGTAGATGGTGAACAGGCTTTGGGAGTCAGGAGGTGGGTCACATGCTATAGGATACTTCGAGTGATGTACTATGGACCTGCACATGAGCGGGAATGTGCAGCCAGAGGAGAGACATGGGACAGAAAGAGAGGGAACAAAAGAAACAGGGCTCGTGGTATTCAGCAGAGACAGGGTTTCATCAGCACAGCTCACACTGGCTGCTGTCTCCTCTTGACCATGTTATTAAAGGCTTGTGCTCGAGTGGCATTCACTATATTTTCTGAACCTCTGTCACCGCTGCACTGAATAAATTGACTGAGAGTCTCCCACCTAACGCCCCTTCCATCATTCTCCCTTGTGCTCCAATCACTGAGTGAAACATGATTTTCATTTCTGCAGCCTTTGGTGCTGGAAGCACGTGCAGGTTCACGACCCAATACTGCCCGGATCCCATGGGGACTGACTGCAAATTCTGTCTCACTACACAGCCTCTTCCAGCTGCCCATCACCGAGACTCCAGCAGACTGCTTTGATTACAAGTGTTTTTACATAGTGTCTGTGGACAGTATTATCCTATATATGGGAAGGTATAGTGTCTGTGGACAGTATAATCCTACATACTGGATGATATAGTGTTTGTGGATAATATAATCCTATATATGGGATGGTACAGTGTCTGTGGACAGTATAATCCTATACATGGGATGGTATAGTGACCGTGAACAGTATAATCCTATATATGGGATGGTATAGTGACCGTGAACAGTATAATCCTATATATGGGATGGTATAGTGACCGTGAACAGTATAATCCTATATATGGGATGGTATAGTGACCGTGAACAGTATAATCCTATATATGGGATGGTATAGTGACCGTGAACAGCATAATCCTATATATGGGATGGTATAGTGACCGTGGACAGTATAATCCTATCTATGGGATGTTATAGTGACCGTGAACAGTATAATCCTATATATGGGATGGTATAGTGACCGTGGACAGTATAATCCTATCTATGGGATGTTATAGTGACCGTGAACAGTATAAGCCTATATATGGGATGGTATAGTGACCGTGAACAGTATAATCCTATATATGGGATGGTACAGTGACCGTGGACAGTATAATCCTACCTATGGGATGGTATAGTGACCGTGAACAGTATAATCCTATATATGGGATGGTATAGTGACCGTGGACAGTATAATCCTACACATGGGATGGTACAGTGTCTGTGGACAGTATAATCCTATATACAGGATGCTGTAGTGCCTGTGGACTGTATAATATATATGGGATGGTAAAGTGCTTGTGGACAGTGCAATCCTATATATGGGATGGTATAGTGACTGAACAGTATAATAATATTTACAGATTGGTAGTCATCGGCTGTCTCTCGATTCGAGGATGACGTCTGCTCAAGGTCGCAAGTTTCTGCCATGGGTCTTCAGGTAACTGAACAGGCCGATTCTCGACCCGCACATCTTTGGGCACATGGGGCAGGACGTCCTTTTCTTTCCTTCTCTGCCACCGCTCTGCCTCATCATTGAACCCGTGTTTCAAAGAGAGCTTCAGAGTATCTTGGAAGCGCGTTCTTTGTTCTCCCCTGGAACGCTGGCCATTTGAGAGTTGAGAAAACAGAACCTGGTGGGGCAGATGGTTGTCGGCCATCCGGACAGTGTCCAGTCCATCGAAGTTGGTTTTGAAGGAGTTTTGCCTGAATGCTTGTGGAACTGGCTTCAAGAAGGACACTAGTGTTTGTTCGATTGTCCTCCCATTGAATCCGGAGGATACGGCGGAGGCATTGCTGCTGAAGGAATTTCTCTAGTGCTCTTAATGTGTCGCTGATACACAGTCCAGGTCCCACTGCAGTACAGGAGTGTGGTGACAACAACTACTCTGCACACTAGGACTTTTGTTGACTTGCGGAGGTCTTTATTGTCAAACACTCGCTGCTGTAGTTTGTAGCAGGTTGAGCTGGTGCAGCTGATCGGGTGTTAGATCTCCTTGTCAATGTTGGCCTTTTGAGAGAGGTGGCTGCCAAGGTTATGGGAAGTGCTCAACATTTTCCAAAGTCTCTCCTACAACAGATATGGAAGGTGGAATATTTGGCTGACCAGGTGTGGGTTGATATATGAATTTTGTTTTGGCAACGTTCAAGGACAGGCTGAGTCTCTTGTATGCAGAAATGAAGAGCTCAAGACTGGCTTGCAAATTTGCAGCAGAGTGGGCAAGAACACTGCAGCCATCCCCAAACCATAGATCATGTATGTGTATGGTGGTCAGTATGGTTTTGGCACGGAGGTGAGGCTTCCATCTAGATGGTACTGAATGATGACACAAAAATTGGCCGTATTTAATAATGAAGAGGATAGCTGTAGACTCCAGAATGATATCAATGATTTGGTTGAGTGGGCAGAAAAGTGGCAAATGGAATTCAATCCGGAGAAGTGTGAGGCAATGCACTTGGGGAGGGCAAACAAAGCAAGGGAATACACAATAAACGGGAGGATATTCAGAGGGGTAGCAGAAGTGAGAGACCTTGAAGTGCATGTTCACAGGTCCCTGAAGATGGCAGGACAGGTAACTTGCATTTATATAGCGCCTTTAACTTAGGAAAACGTCCCGAAGGACTTCACAGGGAGCGAATATCAAAGTCTGACACCGAGCCACACAAGGAGTTAATAGGACAGGTGATCACAAAGCTTGTTCGAAGAGGTAAGGTTGAAGGAGTGTCTTAAAGGAGGAGAGGGAGACAAGCGGCAAGTTTTAGGGAGGGGATTCCAGTGAGCAGCTGAGCCAGAGAGACCAGAAGGAATATGGAATGCTTTCCTTTACTGGCCGAGGGATAGAATACCAAAGCAGGGATGAGTGCATGGAGTCTTGATGTCAGCAGAACAGTATAATCCTACATAGGGGACGGTATAGTGCCTGCAGACAGTATAATGCAAAAGGGATGGTTATACTGCCTGTGGGCAGTGTAATCCTATATACAGAATAGTACGGTGCCCGTGGGCAGTGTAATCCTGTACCTGAGGGTACAGTGCCCGTGGACAGTGTAATCCTCTACCTGAGGGTACGGTGCCCGTGGGCAGTGTAATCCTGTACCTGAGGGTACGGTGCCCCTGGACAGTGTAATCCTGTACCTGAGGGTACGGTGCCCGTGGACAGTGTAATCCTCTACTTGAGGGTACGGTGCCCCTGGACAGTGTAATCCTGTACCTGAGGGTACGGTGCCCGTGGACAGTGCAATCCTGTACCTGAGGGTACGGTGCCCCTGGACAGTGCAATCCTGCACCTGAGGGTACGGTGCCCGTGGACAGTGAAATCCTGTACCTGAGGGTACGGTGCCCGTGGACAGTGCAATCCTGTACCTGAGGGTACGGTGCCCGTGGACAGTGCAATCCTGTACCTGAGGGTACGGTGCCCGTGGACAGTGCAATCCTGTACCTGAGGGTACGGTGCCCGTGGACAGTGCAATCCTGTACCTGAGGGTACGGTGCCCGTGGACAGTGCAATCCTGTACCTGAGGGTACGGTGCCCGTGGACAGTGCAATCCTGTACCTGAGGGTACGGTGCCCGTGGACAGTGCAATCCTGTACCTGAGGGTACGGTGCCCGTGGACAGTGTAATCCTGTACCTGAGGGTACGGTGCCCGTGGACAGTGTAATCCTCTACCTGAGGGTACGGTGCCCGTGGACAGTGTAATCCTCTACCTGAGGGTACGGTGCCCGTGGACAGTGCAATCCTGTACCTGAGGGTACGGTGCCCCTGGACAGTGTAATCCTGTACCTGAGGGTACGGTGCCCGTGGACAGTGCAATCCTGTACCTGAGGGTACGGTGCCTGTGGACAGTGCAATCCTGTACCTGAGGGTACGGTGCCCGTGGACAGTGCAATCCTCTACCTGAGGGTACGGTGCCCGTGGACAGTGTAATCCTCTACCTGAGGGTACGGTGCCCGTGGACAGTGCAATCCTGTACCTGAGGGTACGGTGCCCGTGGACAGTGCAATCCTGTACCTGAGGGTACGGTGCCCGTGGACAGTGTAATGATACACACAGGAATGATGACTGAGAGTTTGAACTTGCTCCATTAATCCTAAGCCCCTGCAGACAGACTCTTACCAGTATAAGCATAGATCCTGTAGTTTGTTTCCACAATGATGTATCCCTGACGGTGCACATCCACCGAGTTGCCAGACACTCCCGAAGCCAGGTTTATGGCTAACCGTGTCGGATAGAACCTCCTTGATTTACGCTGCGGAGAGAGAAAAAGCAGAGAACTCTTTATGCAGTCTCGTGCCTTACAAACAGTTTCGCTGAAGTGCGGAGCGTGTTGGTGTCACCATGTCTTGCCGAGTTCAACCCAACAAATACAAACTTGCATTTATATAGCGCCTTTACCTTCGTAAAACGTCCTGAAGGGCTTCACAGGGAGCGATTATCAAACAAAGTTTGACACGGAGCCACAACAGGACAGGTGATCATAAAGCTTGTTCGAAGAGGTAAGGTTTAAGGGGTGCCTTAAAAGGAGAGTGAGACAAGCGGCAAGTTTTAGGGAGGGGATTCCAGTGAGCAGCTGAGCCAGAGAGACCAGACAGTCCTGCATATGTTTGATCATCAGTCAGTCAGTAACATGTTGGCCGATGTGTTGGTACCTCTGGGTCTCAGCATCCTTTTGTCCGGGGAGTGCATTTACCAGCATTTCCGCCCATGCTCATGTGGTGACTTTCTGCTGAGGAGTCCACAACAGGATTGGGTTTGACGTGATGCCCTTCACAGTCAAACAACCTCCCAGCACTCAAGAGTCTGGGCTCACATACAAAGAATGTCCCTCTTGGGTGACGTGCTGGGCGACATGCAGCGTGCTGGGAACCGTCAGGGCCTTCAACAGACAAATGGGGAGAAAAGCAGAAGACAAACCCTTGACTAACTAGAACCACAGAGATTACTGCATCCAGAAATGGGCCCAGATTATTGGGCAAACACACACAGCTGTAAGGATGCCTCCTGCCTCCAATTCAGCACCAATTAACAAGGTTATTCAGAAAGCCACCCAGGACAGCAGGAAAAACAACACACTGGGCAAGCAGATGGATCTCTTCTGAGGCTGGGTCTGAGGTATAGTGGGGGTAGAATGCAGAGGGAGCTTTACTCTGTATCTAACCCTATGCTGTACCTGTCCTGGGAGTGTTTGATGGGGACAGTGCAGAGGGAGCTTTACTCTGTATCTAACCCCATGCTGTACCTGTCCTGGGAGTGAATGATGGGACAGTGTAGAGGGAGCTTTACTCTGTATCTAACCCGTGCTGTCCCTGTCATGGGAGTGTTTGATGAGACAGTGTAGAGGGTGCTTTACTCTTTATCTAACCCCGTGCTGTACCTGTCCTGGGAGTGAATGATGGGACAGTGTAGAGGGAGCTTTACTCTGTATCTAACCCGTGCTGTCCCTGTCATGGGAGTGTTTGATGAGACAGTGTAGAGGGTGCTTTACTCTTTATCTAACCCCGTGCTGTACCTGTCCTGGGAGTGAATGATGGGGACAGTGCAGAGGGAGCTTTACTCTGTATCTAACCCCTGTTAGATGGGGCATAGTAACCATGTGTGGACTATGTCTATGCTACTGAAATAAGCTGCACACAGTGCTGCGGCCCCTCCGGGCGGCGCCATCATTTGGCTCTGAAGTGTCCACACTTGCCCCTAGTCCAGTCATCCTTACCTTTCTCTGGAATACGAGTCCGAATTCCCGCAGGTGTTGTAGGAACGTCAACAGGGAGTCACTCATCCCTTCCACGGAATAATCCTGTAGGGAGCCAGAAAGAAGGGATGATTTGGCACAGGAATGCAGTCTGAGGCACTTGCCAGTGACTGGCAAAGCAGTATTAATGGATCACACAGCACAGAAGGAGGCTGTTTAACAATATAGTCTAAACCTAAATAGTCAAGTATCCCAGCTCGCTTAGCTCCAGACATTTTAGCAAGAGGGCGGATGAAGGGGCTGAGTCTTGTTTGTGTGTGTGAACAAAGACAGTCTGAAAGCAGAGACAGGGTACAGTGCATATTCACTGGATTAATACCAAGACTTTGTGGGGTAAATTACAAAGACAGGGTGCAAAAACCTGCCTCGTGTTCCCTCGAGTTTAGAAGGTTGTGGGGTTGGAGGAAAGTTGACCATTAATAGTTGACCACTTTTCCATCAGGTCCTGTGTGTGTTTGGGAATTTCAAATGCCCCTGTGGTCTGCTGGCTCTTGACGTACTGGCTGAGCCTGCAATGTTTGGAAGCAGACTGAGTTCGTAGCTGCAAGGACTGGAAACTTACAGGTGACAGATGGTTCCCCACTGGATCCCGCTCAGGGACAAGACCAGTTTGTATGTAATTAGACCCCAGCTTATTAGGTATAATTACAGGGCGAGACGGTCTGTGGTTGTTAGAAATCTCAGGACGGTCACAAGACCATGGCCGAGCGGGCAGCCTACAGAGTCAGGAGTGATACCTGAGCCAGGAGTGATACCTGAGCCGAGGATCCTGGTTGTATTACTTGCATGTCATTTAATCTAAAGCTGGCCTTATTATAACACTGTAGTGAGTCAATGCATATTAAAGCTTAGTGCTAAAAAAAAACACTTGGGCCTGAATCACGCGGAAGTAACTGAAGAAGTACCAATAACCATTTGCTGTGACAGTAACCACAGAAAGAAATCTGCTAACAGAGGCCATTTGGCCCATCATGCCTGTGCTGGCTCTTTGAAGGAATTATCACATTCGCCCCACGCCCTTGCTCTTTCCCCACAGCCCTGTAAATTTCCTTTTCAAAGTTACTATTGAATCTGATTTCACCACCCCTGCAGTCAGTGCAGTGTGAGGTGATGCATTTTGGGAGGACTAACAAGGCAAGGTATATACAATGGATGGTAGGACCCTAGGAAGTACAGAGGGACCTTGGTGTACTTGTCCATAGATCACTGAAGGCAGCAGCACAAGTAGATAAGGTAGTTAGGAAGGCATATGGGATACTTGCCTTTATTAGTCGAGGCACAGAATATAAGAGCAGGGAGGTTATGATGGAGCTGTATAAAACTCTAGTTAGGCCACAGCTGGAGTACCGTGTACAGTTCCGGTCCCCACACTATAGGAAGGATGTGATTGCAATGGAGAGGGTGCAGAGGAAATTCACCAGGATGTTGCCTGGGTTGGAGCATTTCAGCTATGGAGAGAGACTGGATAGGCTAGGGTTATTTTCCTTAGAGCAGAGAAGGCTGAGGGGGGACCTGATTGAGGTATATAAAATTATGAGGGGCAGTGATAGGGTAGATAAGAAGAAACGTTTTCCCTTAGCGGAGGTATTAATAACCAGGGGGCATAGATTTACGTTAAGGGGCAGGAGGTTTAGAGGGGATTTGAGGAATCTGTTTTTTACCCAGAGAGTGGTTGGAATCTGGAACACCCCTGAAGGGGTGGCAGAGGCAGGAACCCCCACAACATTTCAGAAGTATTTAGATGAGCACTTGAAACGCCATAGCATACAAGGCTATGGGCCAAGTGCTGGAAAATAGGATTAGAATAGAAAGGTGCTTGACGGCTGGCACAGACACAATGGGCCGAAGGGCCTGTTTCTCTGCTGTATAACTCTATGACTCTATTCCAAGTCACAGCAACTTGCCGCGTGAAAAGAATTCTCCTCATCTCCCTCACCCTGGCTCTGGATTTTGTTTTGCCAATTGTCTTAAAACTGTGCCCTCTGGTTACTGACCGTCCTGCCAGTGGAACCAGAATCTGCAGAGGACACAATACCCTGGTGGTTAAAAACCACAAAACAAAGTGCCTCATGTTTTGACCCCTCGTTGGTGCAGAGTTAGCAGAACTTCCCAACTTTCGGGCTTATAACTGGCCCGATATCCCCTTGGGTGCAAGAAAAAAGACTTTCATGATCACCAGACGTCCCAAAGTTCTTGAAAAACATAAAATACTTTTTGAGGTGTTGTCATTTTGAAATGTAGGAAATGTCGACTGTTGTAAAACCCCATCTGGTTCATTAATGTCCTTTAGGGAAGGAAATCTTCCATCCTTACCTGGTCTGGCCTACATGCGATTCCAGACCCACAGCAATGTGGTTGACGCTTAAAATGCCCTCTGAAATGGCCGAGCAAGCCACTTAGGGATGGGCAATAAATGCTGGTCTACGCCAGCGGCACCCACATCCCACAAACAAATAAAAAACACGGCAGCCAATTTGCGCACAGCAAGCTCCCAGAAACAGCAGTGAGAGAAAGAGCAGCTCCTCTGTTTTCAGTGAGGCTGGGTGAGGGATAAACATCGGTCAGCTCACCGGCGATAACTCTCATCTTGTTCGAAATAGGGCGGTGGGATCCTTCAGGTCCGTTTGTGAGGACAAAGCCAGCCAGGGACAACCACCCCCCCCACCATCTACAGAAGATCCCCCACAAGCACCCCCCACTCAACCAAATCTACCCCAGTGTTGCGCATGAAGGGCAAGGAAAAGGCTTGGTTGGGCTGTGATGGCCCCCAGCAGTTGAAAATCTTGCAGACATTCACTGTGCTGGTTCACATGTGGAGAAGGGCAATCCAGGCCATGATTTGGGGGTGGGGGGGGGGTGGGGTCAGTGAACAGAAACAGGAAAAACAAAAATCACATTAGACTGGAAAGGTTTAGAAGCTGAAACAGTCAGCAATGTCTGTGATAGGTTAATGACCCCCTCTGCCCATGTCCAAACCCACCCCGTCTTCTCATGGTATTTGTAATCCCCTCTCAAACCTTGTGAATCTCCATGGCGTTAAAATTTCTGCCTGTCTGGGACAGGACAAGGCAGAACTTGCATTTTGTTCTGTCTCTATATTTCTCCTGTTGATTTACAAGGGAACCCTTTCTGTTGCTGTACACTAATAGAAATGTTTTCTGCATTAACAGCACGGCTTTCATCTCTGGGGAGCAGGCATTTTTTTGGAAGTTAGGTCAGGATGTAAATATTTATACAGAATGCAGATAGCTCTGAAAAGCACAGAGATACAGTGATAGTCCTCGGCAGTCTGCAGTGAAGTAACAATCGCTTTAACGGCTGGTTGTGTAACAAATAAATAATTTACCTTGCCAAAGTAAAGACAACACAGTGATCTCCAGCAGCTCTTATATTCTACTATGAACAGGTTTTAATAATAGAATCAGTAGTCGTCTTTCGAAGACAGGTGTTGAGCATAAACACCGGCAGAGACTGCTTCATGCTGTACAGTCCAAGCAACTAATTGTATCTCGACTGCAGTTATACTGTCTGTTGTGAGGGGGGGAGGGGGGGCCTCACTGGTACCTTGACCCACAACTTAATCACCCTTTGGGAGAAAGGATTCAACTCAAAACATTGTGGTCAAATCACATCATGAATTCGAACCCCCCCCCGTCCCTCACTGAGAGTGAGACCCACATCACTATCCCCCCCCCACTGTAAACACAGAGAGTGAGACCCACATCACTATCCCCCCCCCCACTGTAAACACACTGAGAGAGTGAGACCCACATCACTATCCCCCCCCCACTGTAAACAGAGAGTGAGACCCACATCACTATCCCCCCCCCCACTGTAAACAGAGAGTGAGACCCACATCACTATCTCCCCCCTCCACTGTAAACACACAGAGAGTGAGACCCACATCACTATCCCCCCTTCACTGTAAACAGAGAGTGAGACCCACATCACTATCCCCCCCCCCACTGTAAACAGAGAGTGAGACCCACATCACTATCCCTCCCCCACTGTAAACAGAGAGTGAGACCCACATCACTATCCCCCCCCCCACTGTAAACACAGAGAGAGAGTGAGACCCACATCACTATCCCCCCCCCCCACTGTAAACACAGAGAGAGAGTGAGACCCACATCACTATCCCCCCCCCACTGTAAACACACAGAGAGTGAGACCCACATCACTATCCCCCCCCCCCACTGTAAACACAGAGAGAGTGAGACCCACATCACTATCCCCCCCCCACTGTAAACACACAGAGAGTGAGACCCACATCACTATCCCCCCCCCCACTGTAAACACAGAGAGAGAGTGAGACCCACATCACTATCCCCCCCCCCACTGTAAACACAGAGAGAGAGTGAGACCCACATCACTATCCCCCCCCCCACTGTAAACACACAGAGAGTGAGACCCACATCACTATCCCCCCCCCCACTGTAAACACACAGAGAGTGAGACCCACATCACTATCCCCCCCCCACTGTAAACACACAGAGAGTGAGACCCACATCACTATTCCCCCCCCCCACTGTAAACACACAGAGAGTGAGACCCACATCAATATCCCCCCCCCCCCCACTGTAAACACACAGAGAGTGAGACCCACATCACTATCCCCCCCCCCACTGTAAACACAGAGAGTGAGACCCACATCACTATCCCCCCCCCACTGTAAACACAGAGAGTGAGACCCACATCACTATCCCCCCCCCCCACTGTAAACACAGAGAGTGAGACCCACATCACTATCCCCCCCCCCACTGTAAACACTGAGAGAGTGAGACCCACATCACTATCCCCCCCCCCACTGTAAACACTGAGAGAGTGAGACCCACATCACTATTCCCCCCCCCACTGTAAACACAGAGAGTGAGACCCACATCACTATTCCCCCCCCCACTGTAAACACAGAGAGTGAGACCCACATCACTATTCCCCCCCCCACTGTAAACACAGAGAGTGAGACCCACATCACTATCCCCCCCCCACTGTAAACACTGAGAGAGTGAGACCCACATCACTATCCCCCCCCCACTGTAAACACTGAGAGAGTGAGACCCACATCACTATCCCCCCCCCCCCCACTGTAAACACACAGAGAGTGAGACCCACATCACTATCCCACCCCCCCCTGGAAACACAGAGAGAGTGAGACCCACATCACTATCCCCCCCCCCACTGTAAACACAGAGAGAGAGTGAGACCCACATCACTATCCCCCCCCCCACTGTAAACAGAGAGAGAGTGAGACCCACATCACTATCCCCCCCCCACTGTAAACACAGAGAGTGAGACCCACATCACTATCCCCCCCCCACTGTAAACACAGAGAGAGTGAGACCCACATCACTATCCCCCCCCCCACTGTAAACACAGAGAGAGTGAGACCCACATCACTATCCCCCCCCCACTGTAAACACAGAGAGTGAGACCCACATCACTATCCCCCCCCCCACTGTAAACACGGAGAGAGTGAGACCCACATCACTATCCCCCCCCCCCACTGTAAACACGGAGAGAGTGAGACCCACATCACTATCCCCCCCCCCCCCACTGTAAACACACAGAGAGTGAGACCCACATCACTATCCCCCCCCCACTGAAAACACAGAGAGAGTGAGACCCACATCACTATCCCCCCCCCCACTGTAAACACACAGAGAGTGAGACCCACATCAATATCCCCCCCCCCCCACTGTAAACACACAGAGAGTGAGACCCACATCACTATCCCCCCCCCCACTGTAAACACAGAGAGAGTGAGACCCACATCACTATCCCCCCCCCCACTGTAAACACACTGAGAGAGTGAGACCCACATCACTAATCCCCCCCCACTGTAAACACACAGAGAGTGAGACCCACATCACTATCCCCCCCCCACTGTAAACACAGAGAGAGTGAGACCCACATCACTATCCCCCCCCCACTGTAAACACACTGAGAGAGTGAGACCCACATCACTATCCCCCCCCACTGTAAACACAGAGAGTGAGACCCACATCACTATCCCCCCTCCCCACTGAAAACACACAGAGAGTGAGACCCACATCACTATCCCCCCCCCCCACTGTAAACACACTGAGAGAGTGAGACCCACATCACTATCCCCCCCCCCACTGTAAACACACTGAGAGAGTGAGACCCACATCACTATCCCCCCCCCACTGTAAACACACTGAGAGAGTGAGACCCACATCACTATCCCCCCCCCCACTGTAAACACAGAGAGAGTGAGACCCACATCACTATCCCCCCCCCCACTGTAAACACAGAGAGAGTGAGACCCACATCACTATCCCCCCCCCCCACTGTAAACACACTGAGAGAGTGAGACCCACATCACTATCCCCCCCCCACTGTAAACACACAGAGAGAGTGAGACCCACATCACTATCCCCCCCCCACTGTAAACACACAGAGAGAGTGAGACCCACATCACTATCCCCCCCCCCACTGTAAACACAGAGAGTGAGACCCACATCACTATCCCCCCTCCCCACTGAAAACACACTGAGAGAGTGAGACCCACATCACTATCCCCCCCCCACTGTAAACACACTGAGAGAGTGAGACCCACATCACTATCCCCCCCCCACTGTAAACACAGAGAGAGTGAGACCCACATCACTATCCCCCCCCCACTGTAAACACAGAGAGTGAGACCCACATCACTATCCCCCCCCCCACTGTAAACACACTGAGAGAGTGAGACCCACATCACTATCCCCCCCCCCACTGTAAACACAGAGAGAGTGAGACCCACATCACTATCCCCCCCCCACTGTAAACACAGAGAGAGAGTGAGACCCACATCACTATCCCCCCCCCACTGAAAACACAGAGAGAGTGAGACCCACATCACTATCCCCCCCCCCACTGTAAACACGGAGAGTGAGACCCACATCACTATCCCCCCCCCACTGTAAACACATAGAGAGTGAGACCCACATCACTATTCCCCCCCCCACTGTAAACACGGAGAGTGAGACCGACATCACTATCCCCCCCCCACTGAAAACACAGAGAGAGTGAGACCCACATCACTATCCCCCCCCCCACTGTAAACACATAGAGAGTGAGACCCACATCACTATTCCCCCCCCCACTGTAAACACGGAGAGTGAGACCGACATCACTATCCCCCCCCCACTGTAAACAGAGAGTGAGACCCACATCACTATCCCCCCCCCCACTGTAAACACAGAGAGAGTGAGACCCACATCACTATCCCCCCCCCACTGTAAACACGGAGAGTGAGACCCACATCACTATCCCCCCCCCACTGAAAACACAGAGAGAGTGAGACCCACATCACTATCCCCCCCCCACTGAAAACACAGAGAGAGTGAGACCCACATCACTATCCCCCCCCCACTGTAAACACACAGAGAGAGTGAGACCCACATCACTATCCCCCCCCCACTGTAAACACACAGAGAGAGTGAGACCCACATCACTATCCCCCCCCCCACTGTAAACACAGAGAGTGAGACCCACATCACTATCCCCCCTCCCCACTGAAAACACACTGAGAGAGTGAGACCCACATCACTATCCCCCCCCCACTGTAAACACACTGAGAGAGTGAGACCCACATCACTATCCCCCCCCCCACTGTAAACACAGAGAGAGTGAGACCCACATCACTATCCCCCCCCCACTGTAAACACAGAGAGTGAGACCCACATCACTATCCCCCCCCCCACTGTAAACACACTGAGAGAGTGAGACCCACATCACTATCCCCCCCCCCACTGTAAACACAGAGAGAGTGAGACCCACATCACTATCCCCCCCCCACTGTAAACACAGAGAGAGAGTGAGACCCACATCACTATCCCCCCCCCACTGAAAACACAGAGAGAGTGAGACCCACATCACTATCCCCCCCCCCACTGTAAACACGGAGAGTGAGACCCACATCACTATCCCCCCCCCACTGTAAACACATAGAGAGTGAGACCCACATCACTATTCCCCCCCCCACTGTAAACACGGAGAGTGAGACCGACATCACTATCCCCCCCCCACTGAAAACACAGAGAGAGTGAGACCCACATCACTATCCCCCCCCCACTGAAAACACAGAGAGAGTGAGACCCACATCACTATCCCCCCCCCCACTGTAAACACGGAGAGTGAGACCCACATCACTATCCCCCCCCCACTGTAAACACATAGAGAGTGAGACCCACATCACTATTCCCCCCCCCACTGTAAACACGGAGAGTGAGACCGACATCACTATCCCCCCCCCACTGAAAACACAGAGAGAGTGAGACCCACATCACTATCCCCCCCCCCACTGTAAACACATAGAGAGTGAGACCCACATCACTATTCCCCCCCCCACTGTAAACACGGAGAGTGAGACCGACATCACTATCCCCCCCCCACTGTAAACAGAGAGTGAGACCCACATCACTATCCCCCCCCCCACTGTAAACACAGAGAGAGTGAGACCCACATCACTATCCCCCCCCCACTGTAAACACGGAGAGTGAGACCCACATCACTATCCCCCCCCCACTGAAAACACAGAGAGAGTGAGACCCACATCACTATCCCCCCCCCACTGAAAACACAGAGAGAGTGAGACCCACATCACTATCCCCCCCCCACTGTAAACACACAGAGAGAGTGAGACCCACATCACTATCCCCCCCCCACTGTAAACACACAGAGAGAGTGAGACCCACATCACTATCCCCCCCCCCACTGTAAACACAGAGAGTGAGACCCACATCACTATCCCCCCTCCCCACTGAAAACACACTGAGAGAGTGAGACCCACATCACTATCCCCCCCCCACTGTAAACACACTGAGAGAGTGAGACCCACATCACTATCCCCCCCCCCACTGTAAACACAGAGAGAGTGAGACCCACATCACTATCCCCCCCCCACTGTAAACACAGAGAGTGAGACCCACATCACTATCCCCCCCCCCACTGTAAACACACTGAGAGAGTGAGACCCACATCACTATCCCCCCCCCCACTGTAAACACAGAGAGAGTGAGACCCACATCACTATCCCCCCCCACTGTAAACACAGAGAGAGAGTGAGACCCACATCACTATCCCCCCCCCACTGAAAACACAGAGAGAGTGAGACCCACATCACTATCCCCCCCCCCACTGTAAACACGGAGAGTGAGACCCACATCACTATCCCCCCCCCACTGT
Organism: Heterodontus francisci; assembly: GCF_036365525.1. Lineage (NCBI taxonomy): Eukaryota > Metazoa > Chordata > Chondrichthyes > Heterodontiformes > Heterodontidae > Heterodontus > Heterodontus francisci. Next base: position 27,938,322 of record NC_090399.1, read on the forward strand.
AAACACATAGAGAGTGAGACCCACATCACTATTCCCCCCCCCACTGTAAACACGGAGAGTGAGACCGACATCACTATCCCCCCCCCACTGAAAACACAGAGAGAGTGAGACCCACATCACTATCCCCCCCCCCACTGTAAACACATAGAGAGTGAGACCCACATCACTATTCCCCCCCCCACTGTAAACACGGAGAGTGAGACCGACATCACTATCCCCCCCCCACTGTAAACAGAGAGTGAGACCCACATCACTATCCCCCCCCCCACTGTAAACACAGAGAGAGTGAGACCCACATCACTATCCCCCCCCCACTGTAAACACGGAGAGTGAGACCCACATCACTATCCCCCCCCCACTGAAAACACAGAGAGAGTGAGACCCACATCACTATCCCCCCCCCACTGAAAACACAGAGAGAGTGAGACCCACATCACTATCCCCCCCCCCACTGTAAACACATAGAGAGTGAGACCCACATCACTATTCCCCCCCCCCACTGTAAACACGGAGAGTGAGACCGACATCACTATCCCCCCCCCACTGTAAACAGAGAGTGAGACCCACATCACTATCCCCCCCCCCACTGTAAACACAGAGAGAGTGAGACCCACATCACTATCCCCCCCCCACTGTAAACACAGAGAGAGAGTGAGACCCACATCACTATCCCCCCCCCACTGAAAACACAGAGAGAGTGAGACCCACATCACTATCCCCCCCCCCACTGTAAACACGGAGAGTGAGACCGACATCACTATCCCCCCCCCACTGTAAACAGAGAGTGAGACCCACATCACTATCCCCCCCCACTGTAAACACAGAGAGTGAGACCCACATCACTATCCCCCCCCCCCACTGTAAACACAGAGAGTGAGACCCACATCACTATCCCACCCCCCACTGTAAACAGAGAGTGAGACCCACATCACTATCCCCCCCCACTGTAAACACAGAGAGTGAGACCCACATCACTATCCCCCCCCCACTGTAAACACGGAGAGAGTGAGACCCACATCACTATCCCCCCCCCACTGTAAACACGGAGAGAGTGAGACCCACATCACTATCCCCCCCCCCACTGTAAACACGGAGAGAGTGAGACCCACATCACTATCCCCCCCCCCACTGTAAACACAGAGAGAGAGTGAGACCCACATCACTATCCCCCCCCCACTGTAAACACAGAGAGAGTGAGACCCACATCACTATCCCCCCCCACTGTAAACACAGAGAGTGAGACCCACATCACTATCCCCCCCCCCACTGTAAACACGGAGAGAGTGAGACCCACATCACTATCCCCCCCCCACTGTAAACACGGAGAGAGTGAGACCCACATCACTATCCCCCCCCCCACTGTAAACACAGAGAGAGAGTGAGACCCACATCACTATCCCCCCCCCACTGTAAACACAGAGAGAGTGAGACCCACATCACTATCCCCCCCCCACTGTAAACACAGAGAGAGTGAGACCCACATCACTATCCCCCCCCCCACTGTAAACACAGAGAGAGAGTGAGACCCACATCACTATCCCCCCCCCCACTGTAAACACAGAGAGAGAGTGAGACCCACATCACTATCCCCCCCCCCACTGTAAACACACAGAGAGAGTGAGACCCACATCACTATCCCCCCCCCCACTGTAAACACGGAGAGTGAGACCCACATCACTATCCCCCCCCCCACTGTAAACACACTGAGAGAGTGAGACCCACATCACTATCCCCCCCCCCCCCACTGTAAACACGGAGAGTGAGACCCACATCACTATCCCCCCCCCCACTGTAAACACAGAGAGAGAGTGAGACCCACATCACTATCCCCCCCCCCGCACTGTAAACACACTGAGAGAGTGAGACCCACATCACTATCCCCCCCCCCCCACTGTAAACACACTGAGAGAGTGAGACCCACATCACTATCCCCCCCCACTGTAAACAGAGAGTGAGACACACATCACTATCCCCCCCCCCCCACTGTAAACACAGAGAGAGTGAGACCCACATCACTATCCCCCCCCCCACTGTAAACACGGAGAGTGAGACCCACATCACTATCCCCCTCCCCCACTGTAAACACAGAGAGAGTGAGACCCACATCACTATCCCCCCCCACTGTAAACAGAGAGTGAGACCCACATCACTATCCCCCCCCCACTGTAAACAGAGAGTGAGACCCACATCACTATCCCCCCCCCCACTGTAAACACAGAGAGAGAGTGAGACCCACATCACTATCCCCCCCCCACTGTAAACACAGAGAGAGAGTGAGACCCACATCACTATCCCCCCCCCCACTGTAAACACAGAGAGAGTGAGACCCACATCACTATCCCCCCCCCACTGTAAACACAGAGAGTGAGACCCACATCACTATCCCCCCCCCCACTGTAAACAGAGTGAGACCCACATCACTATCCCCCCCCCCCACTGTAAACAGAGTGAGACCCACATCACTATCCCCCCCCCACTGTAAACACACAGAGAGTGAGACCCACATCACTATCCCCCCCCCCACTGTAAACAGAGTGAGACCCACATCACTATCCCCCCCCCACTGTAAACAGAGTGAGACCCACATCACTATCCCCCCCCCCACTGTAAACACAGAGAGAGTGAGACCCACATCACTATCCCCCCCCACTGTAAACACACAGAGAGTGAGACCCACATCAGTATCCCCCCCCCACTGTAAACAGAGTGAGACCCACATCACTATCCCCCCCCCACTGTAAACACAGAGAGAGTGAGACCTACATCACTATTCCCCCCCCCACTGTAAACACAGAGAGAGTGAGACCTACATCACTATCCCCCCCCCACTGTAAACACAGAGAGAGTGAGACCTACATCACTATCCCCCCCCCGCACTGTAAACACAGAGAGAGTGAGACCTACATCACTATCCCCCCCCACTGTAAACACAGAGAGAGTGAGACCTACATCACTATCCCCCCCCCACTGTAAACACAGAGAGTGAGACCCACATCACTATCCCCCCCCCACTGTAAACACAGAGAGTGAGACCCACATCACTATCTCCCCCCCACTGTAAACACACTGAGAGAGTGAGACCCACATCACTATCCCCCCCCCCACTGTAAACACAGAGAGAGTGAGACCCACATCACTATCTCCCCCCCACTGTAAACACACTGAGAGAGTGAGACCCACATCACTATCCCCCCCCCCACTGTAAACACAGAGAGAGTGAGACCCACATCACTATCACCCCCCCCACTGTAAACACAGAGAGAGTGAGACCCACATCACTATCCCCCCCCCCACTGTAAACACAGAGAGTGAGACCCACATCACTATCTCCCCCCCACTGTAAACACACTGAGAGAGTGAGACCCACATCACTATCCCCCCCCCACTGTAAACACAGAGAGAGTGAGACCCACATCACTATCCCCCCCCCCACTGTAAACACAGAGAGAGTGAGACCCACATCACTATCCCCCCCCCAACTGTAAACACACAGAGAGTGAGACCCACATCACTATCCCCCCCCCACTGTAAACACAGAGAGAGTGAGACCCACATCACTATTCCCCCCCCCCACTGTAAACACACTGAGAGAGTGAGACCCACATCACTATCCCCCCCCCACTGTAAACACAGAGAGAGTGAGACCCACATCACTATCCCCCCCCCACTGTAAACACAGAGAGAGTGAGACCCACATCACTATCCCCCCCCCCACTGTAAACACACAGAGAGTGAGACCCACATCACTATCCCCCCCCCCACTGTAAACACACTGAGAGAGTGAGACCCACATCACTATCCCCCCCCCCACTGTAAACACGGAGAGTGAGACCCACATCACTATCCCCCCCCCCACTGTAAACACACAGAGAGTGAGACCCACATCACTATCCCCCCCCCCCACTGTAAACACACTGAGAGAGTGAGACCCACATCACTATCCCCCCACCCCCCCCCACTGTAAACACAGAGAGAGAGTGAGACCCACATCACTATCCCCCCCCCACTGTAAACACAGAGAGAGTGAGACCCACATCACTATCCCCCCCCCACTGTAAACACAGAGAGTGAGACCCACATCACTATCCCCCCCCCCCCCACTGTAAACAGAGTGAGACCCACATCACTATCCCCCCCCCCACTGTAAACAGAGTGAGACCCACATCACTATCCCCCCCCACTGTAAACAGAGAGTGAGACCCACATCACTATCCCCCCCCCACTGTAAACACAGAGAGAGTGAGACCCACATCACTATCCCCCCCCCCACTGTAAACAGAGTGAGACCCACATCACTATCCCCCCCCCACTGTAAACAGAGTGAGACCCACATCACTATCCCCCCCCACTGTAAACACACAGAGAGTGAGACCCACATCACTATCCCCCCCCCCACTGTAAACAGAGTGAGACCCACATCACTATCCCCCCCCCCACTGTAAACAGAGTGAGACCCACATCACTATCCCCCCCCACTGTAAACACACAGAGAGTGAGACCCACATCACTATCCCCCCCCCACTGTAAACAGAGAGTGAGACCCACATCACTATCCCCCCCCCACTGTAAACACAGAGAGAGTGAGACCCACATCACTATCCCCCCCCCCACTGTAAACACGGAGAGTGAGACCGACATCACTATCCCCCCCCCACTGTAAACAGAGAGTGAGACCCACATCACTATCCCCCCCCCCACTGTAAACACAGAGAGTGAGACCCACATCACTATCCCCCCCCCACTGTAAACACGGAGAGTGAGACCCACATCACTATCCCCCCCCCACTGAAAACACAGAGAGAGTGAGACCCACATCACTATCCCCCCCCCACTGAAAACACAGAGAGAGTGAGACCCACATCACTATCCCCCCCCCCACTGTAAACACATAGAGAGTGAGACCCACATCACTATTCCCCCCCCCCACTGTAAACACGGAGAGTGAGACCGACATCACTATCCCCCCCCCCACTGTAAACAGAGAGTGAGACCCACATCACTATCCCCCCCCCCACTGTAAACACAGAGAGAGTGAGACCCACATCACTATCCCCCCCCCACTGTAAACACAGAGAGAGAGTGAGACCCACATCACTATCCCCCCCCCACTGAAAACACAGAGAGAGTGAGACCCACATCACTATCCCCCCCCCCACTGTAAACACGGAGAGTGAGACCCACATCACTATCCCCCCCCCACTGTAAACACATAGAGAGTGAGACCCACATCACTATCCCCCCCCCCACTGTAAACACATAGAGAGTGAGACCCACATCACTATTCCCCCCCCCACTGTAAACACGGAGAGTGAGACCGACATCACTATCCCCCCCCCACTGTAAACAGAGAGTGAGACCCACATCACTATCCCCCCCCACTGTAAACACAGAGAGTGAGACCCACATCACTATCCCCCCCCCCCACTGTAAACACAGAGAGTGAGACCCACATCACTATCCCACCCCCCACTGTAAACAGAGAGTGAGACCCACATCACTATCCCCCCCCACTGTAAACACAGAGAGTGAGACCCACATCACTATCCCCCCCCCACTGTAAACACGGAGAGAGTGAGACCCACATCACTATCCCCCCCCCACTGTAAACACGGAGAGAGTGAGACCCACATCACTATCCCCCCCCCCACTGTAAACACGGAGAGAGTGAGACCCACATCACTATCCCCCCCCCCACTGTAAACACAGAGAGAGAGTGAGACCCACATCACTATCCCCCCCCCACTGTAAACACAGAGAGAGTGAGACCCACATCACTATCCCCCCCCACTGTAAACACAGAGAGTGAGACCCACATCACTATCCCCCCCCCCACTGTAAACACGGAGAGAGTGAGACCCACATCACTATCCCCCCCCCACTGTAAACACGGAGAGAGTGAGACCCACATCACTATCCCCCCCCCCACTGTAAACACAGAGAGAGAGTGAGACCCACATCACTATCCCCCCCCCACTGTAAACACAGAGAGAGTGAGACCCACATCACTATCCCCCCCCCCACTGTAAACACAGAGAGAGAGTGAGACCCACATCACTATCCCCCCCCCCACTGTAAACACGGAGAGTGAGACCCACATCACTATCCCCCCCCCCACTGTAAACACACTGAGAGAGTGAGACCCACATCACTATCCCCCCCCCCCCCCCACTGTAAACACGGAGAGTGAGACCCACATCACTATCCCCCCCCCCCACTGTAAACACAGAGAGAGAGTGAGACCCACATCACTATCCCCCCCCCCCGCACTGTAAACACACTGAGAGAGTGAGACCCACATCACTATCCCCCCCCCCCCACTGTAAACACACTGAGAGAGTGAGACCCACATCACTATCCCCCCCCACTGTAAACAGAGAGTGAGACACACATCACTATCCCCCCCCCCCACTGTAAACACAGAGAGAGTGAGACCCACATCACTATCCCCCCCCCCACTGTAAACACGGAGAGTGAGACCCACATCACTATCCCCCCCCCCCACTGTAAACACAGAGAGAGTGAGACCCACATCACTATCCCCCCCCACTGTAAACAGAGAGTGAGACCCACATCACTATCCCCCCCCCACTGTAAACAGAGAGTGAGACCCACATCACTATCCCCCCCCCCACTGTAAACACAGAGAGAGAGTGAGACCCACATCACTATCCCCCCCCCACTGTAAACACAGAGAGAGAGTGAGACCCACATCACTATCCCCCCCCCCCACTGTAAACACAGAGAGAGTGAGACCCACATCACTATCCCCCCCCCACTGTAAACACAGAGAGTGAGACCCACATCACTATCCCCCCCCCACTGTAAACAGAGTGAGACCCACATCACTATCCCCCCCCCCCACTGTAAACAGAGTGAGACCCACATCACTATCCCCCCCCACTGTAAACACACAGAGAGTGAGACCCACATCACTATCCCCCCCCCACTGTAAACAGAGTGAGACCCACATCACTATCCCCCCCCCACTGTAAACAGAGTGAGACCCACATCACTATCCCCCCCCCCACTGTAAACACAGAGAGAGTGAGACCCACATCACTATCCCCCCCCACTGTAAACACACAGAGAGTGAGACCCACATCAGTATCCCCCCCCCCACTGTAAACAGAGTGAGACCCACATCACTATCCCCCCCCCACTGTAAACACAGAGAGAGTGAGACCTACATCACTATTCCCCCCCCCACTGTAAACACAGAGAGAGTGAGACCTACATCACTATCCCCCCCCCACTGTAAACACAGAGAGAGTGAGACCTACATCACTATCCCCCCCCCCGCACTGTAAACACAGAGAGAGTGAGACCTACATCACTATCCCCCCCCACTGTAAACACAGAGAGAGTGAGACCTACATCACTATCCCCCCCCCACTGTAAACACAGAGAGTGAGACCCACATCACTATCCCCCCCCCACTGTAAACACAGAGAGTGAGACCCACATCACTATCTCCCCCCCACTGTAAACACACTGAGAGAGTGAGACCCACATCACTATCCCCCCCCCCACTGTAAACACAGAGAGAGTGAGACCCACATCACTATCTCCCCCCCACTGTAAACACACTGAGAGAGTGAGACCCACATCACTATCCCCCCCCCCACTGTAAACACAGAGAGAGTGAGACCCACATCACTATCACCCCCCCCACTGTAAACACAGAGAGAGTGAGACCCACATCACTATCCCCCCCCCCACTGTAAACACAGAGAGTGAGACCCACATCACTATCTCCCCCCCACTGTAAACACACTGAGAGAGTGAGACCCACATCACTATCCCCCCCCCCACTGTAAACACAGAGAGAGTGAGACCCACATCACTATCCCCCCCCCCACTGTAAACACAGAGAGAGTGAGACCCACATCACTATCCCCCCCCCAACTGTAAACACACAGAGAGTGAGACCCACATCACTATCCCCCCCCCACTGTAAACACAGAGAGAGTGAGACCCACATCACTATTCCCCCCCCCCACTGTAAACACACTGAGAGAGTGAGACCCACATCACTATCCCCCCCCCACTGTAAACACAGAGAGAGTGAGACCCACATCACTATCCCCCCCCCACTGTAAACACAGAGAGAGTGAGACCCACATCACTATCCCCCCCCCCACTGTAAACACACAGAGAGTGAGACCCACATCACTATCCCCCCCCCCCACTGTAAACACACTGAGAGAGTGAGACCCACATCACTATCCCCCCCCCCACTGTAAACACGGAGAGTGAGACCCACATCACTATCCCCCCCCCCACTGTAAACACACAGAGAGTGAGACCCACATCACTATCCCCCCCCCCCACTGTAAACACACTGAGAGAGTGAGACCCACATCACTATCCCCCCCCCCCCCCCCACTGTAAACACAGAGAGAGAGTGAGACCCACATCACTATCCCCCCCCCACTGTAAACACAGAGAGAGTGAGACCCACATCACTATCCCCCCCCCACTGTAAACACAGAGAGTGAGACCCACATCACTATCCCCCCCCCCCCCACTGTAAACAGAGTGAGACCCACATCACTATCCCCCCCCCCACTGTAAACAGAGTGAGACCCACATCACTATCCCCCCCCACTGTAAACACACAGAGAGTGAGACCCACATCACTATCCCCCCCCCACTGTAAACAGAGAGTGAGACCCACATCACTATCCCCCCCCACTGTAAACACAGAGAGAGTGAGACCCACATCACTATCCCCCCCCCCACTGTAAACACAGAGAGAGTGAGACCCATATCACTATCCCCCCCCCAACTGTAAACACAGAGAGAGTGAGACCCACATCACTATCCCCCCCCCCACTGTAAACACAGAGAGAGTGAGACCCACATCACTATCCCCCCCCCCCACTGTAAACACAGAGAGTGAGACCCACATCACTATCCCCCCCCCCACTGTAAACACAGAGAGAGTGAGACCCATATCACTATCCCCCCCCCAACTGTAAACACAGAGAGAGTGAGACCCACATCACTATCCCCCCCCCCACTGTAAACACAGAGAGTGAGACCCATATCACTATCCCCCCCCACTGTAAACACAGAGAGAGTGAGACCCATATCACTATCCCCCCCCCCCCCAACTGTAAACACACAGAGAGTGAGACCCATATCACTATCCCCCCCCACAACTGTAAACACAGAGAGAGTGAGACCCACATCACTATCCCCCCCCCACTGTAAACAGAGTGAGACCCACATCACTATCCCCCCCCCAACTGTAAACACACAGAGAGTGAGACCCATATCACTATCCCCCCCCACAACTGTAAACACAGAGAGAGTGAGACCCATATCACTATCCCCCCCCCCAACTGTAAACACACAGAGAGTGAGACCCACATCACTATCCCACCCCCCACTGTAAACACACAGAGAGAGTGAGACCCACATCACTATCCCCCCCCCCACTGTAAACAGAGTGAGACCCACATCACTATCCCCCCCCCACTGTAAACACACAGAGAGTGAGACCCACATCACTATCCCCCCCCCACTGTAAACAGAGTGAGACCCACATCACTATCCCCCCCCCCCCACTGTAAACACGGAGAGTGAGACCCACATCACTATCCCCCCCCCCACGGTAAACAGAGTGAGACCCAGATCACTATCCCCCCCCCCACTGTAAACACACGGAGAGTGAGACCCACATCACTATTCCCCCCCCCCACTGTAAACAGAGTGAGACCCACATCACTATCCCCCCCCCACTGTAAACACAGAGAGTGAGACCCACATCACTATCCCCCCCCCACTGTAAACACAGAGAGTGAGACCCACATCACTATCCCCCCCCCACTGTAAACACAGAGTGAGACCCACATCACTATCCCCCCCCCCCCACTGTAAACACAGAGAGAGAGTGAGACCCACATCACTATCCCCCCCCCCACTGTAAACACACAGAGAGTGAGACCCACATCACTATCCCCCCCCCCCACTGTAAACACAGAGTGAGACCCACATCACTATCCCCCCCCCACTGTAAACACACTGAGAGTGAGACCCACATCACTATCCCCCCCCCACTGTAAACACACTGAGAGAGTGAGACCCACATCACTATCCCCCCCCCCACTGTAAATACACAGAGAGTGAGACCCACATCACTATCCCCCCCCCCACTGAAAACACAGAGAGTGAGACCCACATCACTATCCCCCCCCCCACTGTAAACACAGAGAGTGAGACCCACATCACTATCCCCCCCCCACTGTAAACAGAGTGAGACCCACATCACTATCCCCCCCCCACTGTAAACAGAGTGAGACCCACATCACTATCCCCCCCCCACTGTAAACACAGAGAGTGAGACCCACATCACTATCCCCCCCCCACTGTAAACAGAGTGAGACCCACATCACTATCCCCCCCCCACTGTAAACACAGAGAGTGAGACCCACATCACTATCCCCCCCCCCACTGTAAACACAGAGAGTGAGACCCACATCACTATCCCCCCCCCCCACTGTAAACAGAGAGAGACCCACATCACTATCCCCCCCCCACTGTAAACACAGAGAGTGAGACCCACATCACTATCCCCCCCCCACTGTAAACAGAGTGAGACCCACATCACTATCCCCCCCCACTGTAAACACAGAGAGTGGGACCCACATCACTATCCCCCCCCCCCCACTGTAAACAGAGTGAGACCCACATCACTATCCCCCCCCCCCACTGTAAACACAGAGAGTGAGACCCACATCACTATCCCCCCCCCCCACTGTAAACAGAGAGAGACCCACATCACTATTCCCCCCCCCCCACTGTAAACACACTGAGAGAGTGAGACCCACATCACTATCCCCCCCCACTGTAAACACAGAGTGAGACCCACATCACTATCCCCCCCCCCACTGTAAACACAGAGAGAGAGTGAGACCCACATCACTATCCCCCCCCCACTGTAAACACACAGAGAGTGAGACCCACATCACTATCCCCCCCCCACTGTAAACACAGAGTGAGACCCACATCACTATCCCCCCCCCACTGTAAACACACTGAGAGTGAGACCCACATCACTATTCCCCCCCCCACTGTAAACACAGAGAGTGAGACCCACATCACTATCTCCCCCCCCCACTGTAAACACAGAGAGAGTGAGACCCACATCACTATCCCCCCCCACTGTAAACAGAGAGAGTGAGACCCACATCACTATCCCCCCCCCACTGTAAACACACTGAGAGTGAGACCCACATCATTATCCCCCCCCCCCGCTGTAAACACACTGAGAGAGTGAGACCCACATCACTATCTCCCCCCCCCCCACTGTAAACACACTGAGAGAGTGAGACCCACATCACTATCCCCCCCCCACTGTAAACACAGAGAGAGTGAGACCCACATCACTATCCCCCCCCCACTGTGAACACAGAGAGAGTGAGACCCACATCACTATCCCCCCCACCACTGTGAACACAGAGAGAGTGAGACCCACATCACTATCCCCCCCACCACTGTGAACACACTGAGAGAGTGAGACCCACATCACTATCTCCCCCCACCCCCACTGTAAACACAGAGAGAGAGTGAAACCCACATCACTATCCCCCCCCCCCCACTGTGAACACACTGAGAGAGTGAGACCCACATCACTATCCCCCCCCCCCCCCCCCCCACTGTAAACACACTGTCAGAGTCAGACCCACATCTTGAACACTACCTCTGAGGACAGACGCCCACGGTTGTGCCGACCTCACAAACATTTCTCTGCACCCGGGTGCTGACTGCAGCTGAGACACAAGCAGTGAAAGGCAGCTCTTTGTTCAGTCCCTCGCTGACCTACCCTTTCAATTATACGTTCTGGGTGTTCACACCCAGGGTCACCCAGCTCTCGGGGGAGTCAGTAAGCAACCTGGGGGCAAGGGAGGGTCATTGAGCTGGGTGGTGGTGGTGGGACGATGGCGGGGGGTGGGATGGTCACTTTTACTGATACCAGCTTTTTATTTCCACTTTCTTCGGTGAAAACGAATTCACGTTCAAATTTGGACAAACCAAGTAGCTTGGAGTACGAGTTCATGGAATGTATTCGAGACACTTTTCTCGAATGACAGTATCAGGGAACAGGCTATTTTTGATCTTGCATCGTGTAGTAAGAACATAAGAAATAGGAGCTGGAATGAGACAAAGACAGGGTTAATTTGGAATCTTATAGTAAAGAATCCTCTGGGGGATAATGTTCATAATATGATAGATTTCATATTAAGTTTGAAAGTGATGTGTTTAAGTCCAAAACTAGGGCCTTAAATTTAAATATGTAAACAAAACCATTTACGGAGTTCTGAGGGACAAGTTTGCTCAGGTAGACTGGAAAATTAGATCAAAAGATATGAGAGTAGATAAGCAATGGCATTTGATTAAAAGAAGAGGGTTACAATGTTGTTGAGGTTCGTGAAAGTAAGTGTGGGTCCCTTAGAGGCAGCGACAGGATATACTGTAACATAGAAACATAGAAAATAGGTGGAGTAGGCCATTCGGCCCTTCGAGCCTGCTCCGCCATTCATTATGATCATGGCTGATCATTCAGTAACCTGTTCCCGCTTTCACCCAATACCCTTTGATCCCTTTAGACCCAAGAGCTATATCCAACTCCTTCTTGAAAACATATTGGCCTCAACTGCTTTCTGTGGTAGCGAATTCCACAGGCTCACCACTCTCTGGGTGAAGAAATTTCTCCTCATCTTAGTCCTGAAAGGTTTACCCTGTATCCTTAGACTATGACCCCCCCCCACCATCGGGAACATCCTTCATGCATCTACCCTGTCAAGTCCTGTCAGAATTTTATAGGTTTCTATGAGATCCTCCCTCACTCCTCTGAACTCCAGCGAATATAATCCTAACCGACTCACTCTCTCCTCATGCGTCAGTCCCACCATCCCAGGAATCAGTCTGGTAAACCTTCGCTGCACTCCCTCTATAGCAAGAACATCCTTCCTCAGATAAGGAGACCAAAACTGCACACAATATTCCAGGTGTGGCCTCACCAAGGCCCTGTATAATTGCAGCAAGACATCCCTGCTCCTGTGCTCCAATCCTCTCGTTATGAAGGCCAACAAACCATTTGCCTTTTTTACCGCCTGTTGCACCTGCATGCTTACCTTCAGCGACTGATGTACGAGAATACTCAGGTCTCGCTGCATAGTCCCCTCTCTCAGTTTATAGCCGTTCAGATAATAATCTGCCTTCCTGTTTTTGCTATCAAAGTGGATAACCTCACATTTATCCACATTATACTGCATCTGCCATGCATTAGCCCACTCACTCAACTTGTCCAAATCACCCTGAAGCCTCTCTGCATCCTCCTCACAACTCACCCTCCCACCCAGTTTTGTCTCATCTGAAAATTTGGAGATATTACATTTAGTTCCCTCATCTAAATCATTTATATATATTGTGAACAGCTGGGGTCTGAGCACCGATCCCTGCTGTACCCCACAAGTCACTACCTGCCATTCGGAAAAAGACCCACTTATCCCTACTCTTTGTTTCCTGTCTGCCAAACAATTTTCCATCCATCGCAATACGCTACCCCCAATCCCAATGGCTTTAATTTTACACGCTAATCTCTTATGTGAGACTTGGTTGAAAGCCTTCTGAAAGTCCAAATAAACCACATCCACTGGCTCCCCCTCATCAACTCTACTAGTTTTTTTTTATTCATTCATGGGATGTGGACGTCGCTGGCCAGGCCAGCATTTATTGCCCATCCCTAATTGCCCTTGAGAAGGTGGTGGTGAGCTGCCTTCTTGAACCGCTGCAGTCCATGTGGGGTAGGTACACCCACAGTGCTGTTAGGAAGGGAGTTCCAGGATTTTGACCCAGCAACAGCGAAGGAACAGCGATATAGTTCCAAGTCAGGATGGTGTGCGACTTGGAGGGGAACTTGCAGGTGGTGGTGTTCCCATGCATTTGCTGTCCTTGTCCTTCTCGAGGTTGCGGGTTTGGAAGGTGCTGTCTAAGGAGCCTTGGTGCGTTACATCCTCGAAGAATTCTAGTAGATTTGTCAAGCATAATTTCCCTTTCGTAAATCCATGCTGACTCTGCTCTTCTTTGATAATGGACTCCAGAATTTTCCCCACTACCGACGTCAGGCTGACGTCTATAATTCCCTGCTTTCTCTCTACCTTCCTTTTTAAATAGTGGGGTTACATTAGCTACCCTCCGATCTGTAGGAACTGTTCCAGAGTCTATAGAATCTTGGAAGATGACCACCAATGCATCCACTATTTCTGGGGCCATTTCCTTAAGTACTCTGGGGTACATACCATCAGGCCCTGGGGATTTATTGGCCTTCAATCCCATCAATTTCCCCAATACCATTTCTCAATACTGATTTCCTTCAGTTCCTCTCTCTCACTAAGCCCTGTGTTCCCCAACATTTCTGGTATGTTATTTGTGTCCTCCTTTGTGAAGATAGAACCAAAGTACGCATTTAGTTGGTCAGCCATTTCTTTGTTCCCCATTATAAATTCCCCTGTTTCTGACTGTAAGGGACTTACATTTGTCTTCACTAATCTTTTTCTCTTCACATACCTATAGAAACTTTTACAGTCAGTTTTTATGTTCCCCGCAAGCTTGTTCTTATACTCTATTTTCCCCTTCTTAATCAATCTCTTGGTCCTCCTTTGCTGAATTCTAAACAGCTCCCAATCCTCAGGTCAGTTGTTTTTCCTGGCAAATTTATATGCCTCTTCCTTGGATCTAATACTATCTCTAAATCCCCTTGTAAGCCATGTTTGGCTACCTTTCCCATTTTACTTTTGCACCAGACAGGGATAAATAATTGTTGCAGTTCATCCATGCGCTCTTTAAATGTTTGCCATTGTCTATCCATCATTATCCCTTTTAGTAACATTTCCCAATCAGTCATAGATAACTCGCGCCTCATACCTTCGTAGTTTCCTTTACTAAGATTCAGGACACTAGTCTCAGAATCAACTAAGTCACTCTCCATCTTGATGAAGAATTCTATCATATCATGGTCGCTCAACCCCAAGGGGTCTCGCACTACCTAAGATTGTCAATTATTCATCTCTCATTACAATACCTAGTCTAGGATGGCCTGTTCTCTAGTTGGTTCCTCAACATATTGGTCCAGAAAACCATCCCGTATACACTCCAAGAATTCCTCCTCTACGGTATTGTGACTAATTTGATTTGCCCAATCTATAAAGTCATCCATAATTACAGACGTTCCTTTATCGCATGTGTCTCTAATTTCCTGTTTAATGCCATTCCCAACATCACCATTACAGTTTGGGGGTCTATATTTAGGGTGGCACAGTGGTTAGCACCGCAGCCTCACAGCTCCAGCAACCCGGGTTCAATTCCGGGTACTGCCTGTGTGGAGTTTGCAAGTTCTCCCTGTGTGTGCGTGGGTTTCCTCCGGGTGCTCCGGTTTCCTCCCACATGCCAAAGACTTGCAGGTTGATAGGTAAATTGGCCATTAGCAATTGCCCCTAGTATAGGTAGGTGGTAGGGAAAATATAGGGACAGGTGGGGATGTGGTAGGAATATGGAATTAGTGTAGGATTAGTATAAATGGGTGGTTGATGGTCGGCACAGACTCGGTGGGCCGAAGGGCCTGTTTCAGTGCTGTATCTTAAAACTAAAAACTAAAAAAAAAACTATATACAACCCCCACTAACATTTTTTGCCCCTTAGTGTTTCCCAGCTCTACCCATACATCGTCAGAGCTAATATCTTTCCTCACTATTGCTTTAATTTCCTTTTTAACCAGCAATTCAACTCCACCGCCTTTTGCTTTTTGTCTGTCCTTCCTAAATACTGAATACCCCTGGATGTTCATTTCCCATCACCTTGCAGCCATGTCTCCGCAATCCCAATGATATCATACCCGTTTACATCTATATGCGCTATTAATTCATTCACTTTATTGCAAATGCTCCGCGCGCTAAGGCACAAAGCCTTAAGGCTTGTCTTTTTAACATTATTTGTCCCCTTCCCACTATATTTCACCGTGGCCCTGTTTGATTCTGGCCCTTGATTTCTCTGCCTATCGCTTTTCTTATTCCCCTTACTGTCTTTTGTTCTTGTCTTTGATCCCCCCTCCTTGCAAAGGTTCCCTGTGATGGGGAATAAGGAAAAATTAGCCAAATACTTTGTGCGTTTTCACAGTGGAGGAGACAAAGAACATACTGGCTATTGTGGGGAAACCAAGGGTCTAGTGAGAGTAAGGAACTTAAAGTCATAATATTAGTAAATAAAAAGTACTGGAGAAAAATTAATGGAATTAAAAGTTGACAAAACCCTATATCCGAGGGTTTTAAAAGATGTGGCTGCAGTGGTTTTGAAATTCCAGAATTCTCTAGATTCTAGAACTGCTCCTGTAAAGTGGAAGTTAGCAAATATAATGCTGCTGTTCAAGAAAGGAGGGAAGAGAGTAAACGGGGAATATAGGCCAGTTAGCCTGACATCAATAATAGGGAAAATGCTAGAATCTATTAGGAAGCATAAGGTAGCAGGGCACTTGGAAAATTGCAACATGATTAGGCAGAGACAACAAGGGTGTTATGAAAGGGAAAACAATCATATTTGAAAAATTTAGTAGGTTTTTGAGGGTGCAACTAGCAGCATAAATAAATGGGAACCAGTGGAGGCAGTATTTTCAAAAGGCATTCGATAAGGTGCCACACAAGAGGTTTCTCAACAGGATTCGGGCTCATGGGATTGGCAGTAAAACATTGGCATGGATTGAGGATTGGTTAATGGACAGAATACTGAGAATTGGAATAAATGGGTGATATTTGGGATGGCAGGGTGTAACTAGTGGGCTACCGCGAGGATCAGTACTGAGGCCTCAGCTATTTACAATCTATAATTAGATGAGGGGACAGTGTGTAATAGATTCAGATTTGCTGATGATGCAAAACGAGGCGGGAAAAAGGTAAGAGACTAGTCACTGGTGATATTCAGAGGGATTTGGGGTCCTTGTACACAAATCACAGAAAGGTAACATGCAGGTGCAGCAAGCAATAAGGAAGGCAGGTAGTATGCTAGTGTTTATTGCGAAGGTAATGAAGATCAAGAGTAAGGAAGTCTTGCTGCAATAAAATAGGGATTTTGTGAGACCACACCTGGAGTACTCTGTACAGTGTTGCCCTCCTTACCCAAGGAAGGATATACTACCCTTAGAGTGGGTGCAATGAAGGTTCAGTAGATTTGATTCCTGTGATGAGAGAGCTATCTTATGAGGAGAGATTGAGTACAATGGGCCTACTTTCTCTGCCCCTCAGTATTCTAAGCTGCAATCTCAATGAAGCATTAAAATTATCAGAGAGTTTGACAGCTGAGAGGCTGTTTACCCTGGCTGGAGAATTTAGAACTGGGGACCATATTCTCAGGATAAGGAGTCAAAATAGCATGGGAAAGTGGCGCTGAGGTAGATGATCAGCCATAGAGTCACAGTCATAGAGTTATATAGGACAGAAACAGGCCCTTCGGCCCATCGTGTCCGTGCCGGCCATCGATCACCTATCTATTCTAATTCCGTTTTCCAGCACCTGCCCGTGATTGAATGGTGGAGCAGGCTCGACAGGCTGAATGGCCTACTCCTGCTGCTAAGTTCCATATAGGGCTGAGCTAAGGAGAGATTTCTTCACTTAGAGGGTTGTGTGTCTTTGAAATTCTCTACCCCACATGGTTGTGGATGTTCAGTCGATGAGTAGATTCAAGACTGAGATGTATGGATTTTTGTGAGCTAAGAGAATCAAAGGGCCATTTACTTGATTGCACGGTCCCTTTAAATTTTTTGTGAGGCACCTTAAAGAAGTTAACTTGTGCATGACCTGCATGGGAAACTTTTGGGTTGCTGTGCAGTCGCCTGCTTTAGCGGGAACATTGACACAGGACAGAGCGGGCAAGTGGAGATAATATTCCTATGTTCTCATACTGCCGCAATAGGATTTGCACTCATATTCTCTGGATTATTAGTCCACTACATCACTGTTCCCCTTACATTTCCCCTCTCTTCCCCCCCACCCCTGTTGGAGTGGCCTTCCTGCCTCATAAGAACATAGGAATCAGGACTAGGCCACAAAGCCGCTCGAGGCTGCTCCACCATTCAATAAGATCGTGGCTGATCTTCTAACTCAATTCCATTTTCCCGCTCGATCCCCATACCCCTCGATTCCCTTCAGTGCCCGAAAATCTTTCTATCGCGGCCTCAAATAAACTCAGCGGCTGAGCACATCCTCGGCTGAGGTCAGCTATCTCTGAAAGCGGGGACTAAACTAAAATACCAGTGAACGGCAGGGATGGGAAATAAAAACAGCAAATGCTGGGAACACTCAGCGGGTCAGGCAGCATCTGGTGGAGAGAGAAAGTGGGCTAACATTTCATCAGAACTGATCTCCACAGATGGCTTGCTGAGATTTGCCAGCATGTTCTGGCAATATTTCAGGAAGCTGGCACCCGCCTTGCCTGGAGGGCTCAGTTAGTCATTGCCTTAACTTGCTGAGGGCACCAGGGACCCTCCCCCAACCCCGTCCAAAGCGGACCCAAGGTGAAAGGGCGTGGGAATGTGACTGCAACCTAAGAAATTTCTTTCTAGCGAGTGCACCAACATTAACTCAATCAGAGCGCAGTCACCGTGGCAGGAAGCTGGTGCGTTCCCAAGTACCGGTGGGTACGCAGAGAATCGGCCACTGCCTCTCCCTAGGCCCGCTATCAAAGGGGCACAGCACTGGAGCAAACGATTCCGCATTCACAAAAAAGACCCCCCCTTTCTCGCAGCCCCTCACAGGAGAGGAGCAGGTGCATTTAGAGACAAGTGCACAGAGTCGGTGATGGGAAGCACAGAAATAACACAGGCGCCCGGTCAGCACCGGGAAGGGGTGAATGTTTTTTGCGCCAGCCTTGATCGGGAGTACCACAGTCGGAGTGGACGATCTGCTTTATGGTGAGGGTCGTGAGGTGGGGGCTCATCAAGTATGGGTTGAAGACCCCCTCAACCTTCTCGACATTAGAGTCTGAACCTCTAATGCGCCCCGGGGTGGGGGGGAACTGCGTATGAGCAGAGATACAAAACTGGCAAAATCACATTGGTTGCCTGTGAGGCCTGGTCCGATATTCGGTTCCATTGAATTCAAAAACATTCAATATTGGACACTTGGCATAAAGCGATTCGCCTGTTTGTGCGTCCTCTGGGCAAGGCCAATTTCATCCCCTTACTCTCTAGTGCAGCAGTGGTGGGGGGTGGGGAGGGAGGAAGAGAGTTGCAAAGAGTTTTGGACAACACATCCAAGAGGCCTATTCTGCCTGTTGCCATCAAAATTAACCACGACTCAGCACTACCCGAAGAAGCAATATCTGTCCCTCAACCAGCAGCACCGAGAAACAGACCAACCAGACTTCAGCTGCCTTTTGCCGGATTTTACTGTGCATGAAATGGCTGCAATGTTTAGCAACATAACAACAGTACACCACAACGACTTGCATTTATACAGCACCTTTAACATAGTAAAACATCCCATGATGCTTCACAGCAGCATCATCAAACAAAATTTGACACTGAGCCACATAAAGAGTCAATAGGGCAGATGAGCAAAGGCTTGGTCACAGACAGGATTTAAGGAATTGAGAGAGGTGGAGAGATAGAACGGTTTAGGGAGAGCATTCCAGAGCTTAGGGCTTAGACAGCCGAAGGCACGGCCATCAATGGTGAAGCGATTAAAATCGGGAATGCGCAAGAGGCCAGAATTGGAGGAGCACAGATACCTCGGAGGGTTGTGAGACTGCAGGAGGTTACGAGAAAAGGAGGGACAAGATTATGGACGGATTCAAAAACAAAGATGAGGATTTTAAAATCAGGCGTTGCTTAACTGGGAGCCAGGGTAGGTCAATGAGCACAGGAGTGATGCGTGAAGGGACTTGGCGTGACTTAAGATACGGGCAACAGAGTTTTTGATCAGCTTAAATTGGGAGGCCAGTCAGGAGTGCGTTGGAACAGTTGACTCTGGAGGTAACAAAGGCATGGATGAGGGTTTCAGCAGCAGATGAGCTGAGACAGGGTGGAGTCGGGCGATGTGACAGAGGTGGAAATAGGTGGTCTTAGTGATGGTGTGGATATTTGGTCAGACATTCAGCCTAGGGTAAAACATGACAGCAGGGTTGCGAAGAGTCTGGTTCAGCCTCAGACAGTTGCCAGGAAGAGGGATGGAGTCAGTGGTTAGGGAATGGAGTTTGTGGTGGGGACTGGAGACAATGCCTTTGGTCTTCCCAATATTTAGTTGGAGGAAATTTCTGATCATCTAATAGTGGATGTTAACAAGCAACGTGGCAGTTCAGAGACAGTAGACATTTATTGAGCGCCTCATCAGGTCTCTCAAATGTCTTGAATCAAGACGTGATGCGGCTGATGGTTGAATAGTCTGTAAACAGGGTGGCTTGCCCCCTAGGTTTCTGTGTCTACAAGGTGCAGCTCTCAAACGGAAGAGAAGGGCAGATCAACATGTAGAAAAAAACTGAATGAGGAACGTCACTGTCTGAGGGGCAAGCTGACATACTGTGCAAGTGCACAGCTCCTCGAAAACATCTTTGCGCCACAGATCCTTGCACATTTCGCCTCATGCCTCCACTCATTCCTCAGTGCCCGAGAGAGAAGGATGTGCCCGGGAAAAGGTCAGATAGCAAAAGAGGCTGAAACCAATTAGTGGGCTTTGCCCGTGGTCCCTCTCACACACACATATCGTCGACAGCTCAAAGGCCAACCAATTACAGGCCTGTCCCCAGCACAGCAACAAGCACCAGACAGCAATGTAATAATCATCAAATACATTGCAGCAAGATCGCAACTCCACCTCGAAGTATATTAATCACTAACCCTCTTGGAAACAGTCCATTCCCAGCGGAGGGGATTAACCCTCTCACCCACCTCTCCCCATTCACAGTCAGACACCAGGCAGTCTGTTCACAGTGGAGAGGATTAACCCTCTCACCCACCTCTCCCCATTCACAGTCAGACACCAGGCAGTCTGTTCACAGTGGAGAGGATTAACCCTCTCACCCACCTCTCCCCATTCACAGTCAGACACCAGGCAGTCTGTTCACAGTGGAGAGGATTAACCTTCTCATCCACCTCTCCCCATTCACAGTCAGACACCAGGCAGTCTGTTCACAGTGGAGAGGATTAACCCTCTCACCCACCTCTCCCCATTCACAGTCAGACACCAGGCAGTCTGTTCACAGTGGAGAGGATTAACCTTCTCATCCACCTCTCCCCATTCACAGTCAGACACCAGGCTGTCTGTTCACAGTGGAGAGGATTAACCCTCTCACCCACCTCTCCCCATTCACAGTCAGACACTAGGCAGTCTGTTCACAGTGGAGAGGATTAACCTTCTCACCCACTTCTCCTCATTCACAGTCAGACACTGGGCCATCTATAAGAACATAAGTAGTAGGAGCAGGAGTCGGCCATTCAGCCCCTCGAGCCTGCTCTGTAAGATCATGACTGATCTGATCGTGGCCTTAACTCCACTTTCCTGCCAGCCCCCCATAACCCTTGACTCCCGTCATAGAGAGATACAGCACTGAAACAGGCCCTTCGGCCCACCAAGTCCGTGCCGACCATCAACCACCCATTTATACTAATCCTACATTAATCCCATATTCCCTACCACATCCCCTCCCACATTAATCCCATATTCCCGACCACCTACCTACACTAGGGGCAATTTACAATGGCCAATTTACCTATCAACCTGCAAGTCTTTGGCAGTGGGAGGAAACCAGAGCACCCGGAGGAAACCCACGCGGTCACAGGGAGAACTTGCAAACTCCGCATAGGCAGTACCCAGAACCGAATACAGGTCGCTGGAGCTGTGAGGCTGCGATGCTAACCACTGTGCTGCCCTGTATCCCGTATAGTTCAAAAATCTGTCTAACTGAGCCTTGAGTATGTTCAATGATCCAGCCTCCACTGCTCTTTGGGGTAGAGAATTCCAAAGATTAATGACCCTTTAAGAGAAGAAATTCCTCCTCATTTCCATCTTAAATGGGAGACCCCTTATTCTGAAACTGTGCCCCCTAGGTCTAGATTCCCTATAAGGAGAAACATCCTCTCAGCATCTATCCTGGCAAGCTCCTTCAGAATCTTATACGTTTCAATAAGATTCTTCTAAACGCCAACTAGTATAGGACCTACCTGCTTAACCTTTCCTCATAAACAACCCCTTCAACCCAGGAATCAACCTAATGAAGTGCATCCAATGCAAGTATATCCTTCTTTAAATAAGGAAACTAAAACTGTACACTAGGTGTGGTCTCACCAACGCCCTGTAGGAACATAGGAGCAGGAGTAGGCCATTCAGCCCATCGAGCCTGCTCCGTCATTCAATACGATCAAGGCTGATCATCCGCTTCAATGCCTTTTTCCCACACTATCTCCACATCCCCTTATGTCATTGGTATTTAGAAATCTGTCAATCTCTGCTTTAAACATACTCAATAACTGAGCTTCCACAGCCCTCTGGGGTAGAGAATTCCAAATATTCACAACCCTCTGAGTAAAGAAATTTCTCCTCATCTCTGTCCTAAGTGGCTTCCCCCTTATTGTGTCCCCTGGTTCTAGACTCCCCAACCAGGCGAAACATCTTACTTGCATCTACCCTGTCTATCGCTCTCAGTATTTTGTAGGTTTCAATGAGATCACCTCTCATTCTTCAAAATGCTAGAGAATACAGACCCAGTTTCCCCAATCTCTCTTCATAGGACAGTCCCCGGGAACAAGTCTGGTTAACCTTGGCTGCACTCCCTCTAAGACAATAACATCCTTCCTCAGGTAAGGGGACCAAAACTGCACACAGTACTCCAGGTGCGGTCTAACCAAAGTTCTATACAATTGAAGTAAGACTTCACTACTCCTGTATTCAAATCCTCTTGCGATAAAGGCTAACATACCATTAGCCTTCCTAATTTCTCGCTACAGTAGTAGCAAGACTTCCCTACTTTTATACTCCATCCCCATTGCAATAAAGGCCAACATACCATTAGCCTTCCTAATTACTTGCTGTACCTGAACAAACAAAGAACAAAGAACAGTACAGCACAGGAACAGGCCATTCGGCCCTCCAAGCCTGCGCCGATCTTGATGCCTGCCTAAACCAACACCTTCTGCACTTCCGGGGCCCATATCCCTCTATTCCCATCCTATTCATGTATTTGTCAAGATGTCTCTTAAACGTCGCTATCGTATCTGCTTCCACCACCTCCCCTGGCAGCAAGTTCCAGGCACTCACCACCCTCTGTGTAAAAAACTTGCCTCGCACATCCCCTCTAAACTTTGCCCCTCGCACCTTAAACTTATGTCCCCTAGTAACTGACTCTTCGACCCTGGGAAAAAGCTTCTGACTATTCACTCTGTCCATGCCATTCATAACTTTGTAAACCTCTATCATGTCGCCCCTCCACCTCCGTCGTTCCAGTGAAAACAATCCGAATTTTTCCAACCTCTCCTCATAGCTAATGCCCTCCAGACCAGGCAACATCCTGGTAAACCTCTTCTGTACCCTCTCCAAAGCCTCCACATCCTTCTGGTAGTGTGGCGACCAGGATTGCACGCAATATTCTACGTGTGGCCTAACTGAGGTTCTGTACAGCTGCAACATGACTTGCCAATTTTTATACTCTATGCCCCGACCGATGAAGGCAAGCATGCCGTATGCCTTCTTGACTACCTTATCCACCTGCGTTGCCACTTTCAGTGACCTGTGGACCTGTACGCTCAGATCTCTCTGCCTGTCAATACTCCTAAGGGTTCTGCCATTTACTGTATACCTCCCACCTGCATTAGACCTTCCAAAATGCATTACCTCACATTTGTCCGGATTAAACTCCATCTGCCATTTCTCCGCCCAAGTCTCCAACCGATCTATATCCTGCTGTGTCGTCCGCAAACTTACTAATCAGACCAGCTACATTTTCCTCCAAATCATTTGTATATACTACAAACAGCAAAGGACCCAGCACTGATCCCTGCGGAATACCACTAGTCACATCCCTCCATTCAGAAAAACACCCATCCACTGTTACCCTCTGTCTTCTGTGACCGAGCCAGTTCTGTATCCATCTTGCCAGCTCACTTCTGATTCCGTGTGACTTCACCTTTTGCACCAGTCTGCCATGCGGGACCTTGTCAAAGGCTTTACTAAAGTCCATATAGACAACATCCACTGCCCTTCCCTCATCAATCATCTTCGTCACTTCCTCAAAAAACTCAATCAAATTAGTAAGACACGACCTCCCCTTCACAAAACCATGCTGTCTCTCGCTAATAAGTTCGTTTGTTTCCAAATGGGAGTAAATCCTGTCCCGAAGAATCCTCTCTAATAGTTTCCCTACAACTGACGCAAGGCTCACCGGCCTATAATTTCCTGGATTATCCTTCCCACCCTTCTTAAACAAAGGAACAACATTGGCTATTCTCCAGTCCTCTGGGACCTCACCTGTAGCCAATGAGGATGCAAAGATTTCTGTCAAGGCCGCAGCAATTTCTTCCCTTGCCTCCCTCAGTATTCTGGGGTAGATCCCATCAGGCCCTGGGGACTTATCTACCTTAATGCTTTGCAAGACACCCAACACCTCCTCCTTTTTGATAATGAGATGACTGAGACTACTTGCACGTTAACATTTTCTGATTCATGTACAAGGACACTCAGATCCCACTGCACCAAAGGATTCTGCAGTCGCTTTCCATTTAAATAATATTTTGCTTTTCTATTCTTCCTACCAAAGTGGACAACCTCACATTTTCCCCACATTATACACCATCTGCTAAAATTTTGCTCACTCACTGAACCAACTATATCCCTTTGCAGACTCTCTCTGTCCTCACTCCAACTTGATTTCCCGCCTATCTTTATATCATCAGTAAATTTGGCTACAATACACTTGGTCCCTTCATCCAAGTCATCAATATATATCATAAATAGTTGAGGCCCCAGCACTGATCTCTGTTTGCCAACCTGAAAATGACCCATTTATCCTGACTCTTTGTTTCCTGTCAGTTAACTATGCTAATATATTATCCCCACACCATGTGCTCTTATCTTATGTAGTAACCTTTGATGTGGCACCTTATCAAATGCCTTTTGGAAATATAATTACACCACATCTACAGGATCCCCCTTTACCACCTTGCTTTTTACTTCCTCGAAGAACTCTAATAAATTAGTTAAATACGATTTCCCTTTCACAAAACCATGTTGGCTCTGTCTGATCCCATTATTATTTTCAAAGTATCCTGCTATAATCTCCTTAATAATGGATTCTAGTAATTTCCGTGTGACAGATGTTAGGCTAATTGGGCCTATAGTTTCCTATTTTCGGTCTTCCTCCTTTTTTGAATAAAGGTGTTACATTTGCTATTTTCCAAGCCGCTGAGACCCTTCCAGAATATAGGAATTTTGGAAAGTTATAAGCAAAGCCTCTACTACCTCTGCAGCCACTTCCTTTGCGACCCTGGGATGCAGGTCATCCGGTCCTTTAAGGCTTCTCAGTCTTTAGTTCTAATAGTTTTCCCAGCACCTTTTGCCTGGTGATGGTGATGGTTTTAAGTTCCTCCCTCCCTTTCACCTCTTGATTTTCAAGTTTCTTTGGCAGGTTTTCTAAGTCTTCTACAGTGAAAACAGACAAAATACCTGTTCAATGCTTCTGTCATTTCCTTGTTTCCATTATCAATTCCCCAGGATCACTCTCTCGAGGACCAACTCTAGCCCAAGTTAATCTTTTCCTATTTAAATACTTGTAGAAAGTCTTAGCTTATGGAATGCCCTTTGGAAATCCAAATCTACTGTTTCCTCTTTATCCACCCTATTTGTTACATCCTCAAAGAACACTAATATATTTCTCAAACATGACTGCCCTTTCATAAAACCACGTTGACTCTGCTGGTTTTTGCTTGGATTTTCTAAATGTTCTGTTACTACTTCCTTAATAATGAGTTCCAGCATTTTCCCAATGACAGATGTTCGGCTAACTGGCCTATAGTTTCCTTCTTTTTGTCTCCCTCCTTTTTTGAATAGGGGCATTATATTTGCGGGTTTCCAATCTGCTGGAGCCTTTCCAGAATCAAGGGAATTTTGGAAGATTACAACCAATGCATCCACTAACTCTGCAGCCACTTCTTTTCACACCCTAGGATGCAGTCTATCAGGTCCAGGAGACTTGTCAGCCTTTAGTCCCATTAGTATTCCCATTACTTTTTCTCGAGTGTTCGTGATTATTTTAAGTTCCTCCTCCTTTTTGCCTCTTTATTGTCTCCAATTCTTGGGATGCTTTTTGTGTCTTCTACTGTGAAGACTGATACAAAACACTTGTTCAAAGTCTCTGCTGTTTCCTTGTTTCCCATTACTAATTCCTCAAGCTCATCCTCAAATGGACAAACGTTGTTAAAAAAGGCAAATGGCCTTCATAGAGAGAGGATTCGAGTACAGGTGCAGGGATGTCTTGCAGCAATTATACAGGACCTTGGTGAGGCCAAACCTGGAATATTGTTTTTTTTTTTATTTTAGAGATACAGCACTGAAACAGGCCCATCGGCCCACCGAGTCTGTGTTGGCCATCAACCACCCATTTATACTAATCCTACATTAATCCCATGTTCCTACATCCCCACCTTCCCTTAATTCCCCTACCACCTACCTATACTAGGGGCAATTTACAATGGCCAATTTACCTATCAACCTGCAAGTCTTTGGCTGTGCGAAAACCCCACGCGGTCACAAGGAGAACTTACAAACTCCGCAGTACCCAGAATCGAACCCGGGTCGCTGGAGCTGTGAGGCTGCGGTGGTAACCAGTGCGCCACTGTGCCACCCAACAGTTTTGGTCTCCTTATCTGAGGATGGATGTTCTTGCTATAGAGGGATTGCAGCGAAGGTTTACCAGACTGACTCCTGGGATGGCGGGACTGACGCATGTGGAGAGATTGAGTTGGTTGGGATTATATTCGCTGGAGTTCAGAAGAGTGAGGGAGGATCTCATAGAAACCTATAAAGTTCTAACAGGACTTGACAGAGTAGATGCAGGAATGATGTTCCCGATGGTGGGGGAGTCCAGAACCAGGGGTCATAGTCTAAGGATACAGGGTAAACCTTTCAGGACTGAGATGAGGAGAAATTTATTCACCCAGAGAGTGGAGAACCTGTGGAATTCGCTACCACAGTAAGCAGTTGAGGCCAAAACATTGTATGTTTTCAAGGAGGAGTGAGATATAGCTCTTGGGGCAAAAGGGATCAAAGGATATGGGGGGAAAGTGGGAAGAGGTTACTGAGTTGGATGATCAGCCATGACCATAATAAATGGCGGAGCAGGCTCGAAGGGCCGAATGGCCTAATCCTGCTCCTATTTTCTAGGTTTCTATGTTACTTTAGCTACTCTTTTCCTTTTCATATACTTGCAGAAGCTCTTACTGTCTGTTTTTATATTTCTTGCGAGCTTACTCTCATATTCCAATTTCTCCCTCATTTTCCTTTTCGCCATCCTTTGCTGATTTGTAAAGTTTTCCCAATCTTCTGGCCTACCACTAATCTTTTACAGCATTGTATTCACAACCTTTTCTTTTAATTTGATATCATCCTTGACTTCCTTAGTTAGCCATGGATGGTTCATTCTTCTTGTGGAGTCTTTCTTTCTCAATGGAATATGGAAATGGGGCAGCACAGTGGCGTACTGGTTAGCACCGCAGCCTCACAGCTCCAGCGACCCGGGTTCAATTCTGGGTACTGCCTGTGCGGAGTTTGCAAGTTCTCCCTGTGACTGCGTGGGTTTTCGCCGGGTGCTCTGGTTTCCTCCCACAGCCAAAGGCTTGCAGGTTGATAGGTAAATTGGCCATTATAAATTGCCCTAGTGTAGGTAGGTGGTAGGAGATTTGAGGGAAGGTGGGGATGTGGTCGGAATATGGGATTAATGTAGGATTAGTATAAATGGGTGGTTGTTGGTCGGCACAGACTCGGTGGGCCGAAGGGCCTGTTTCAATGCTGTATCTCGAAATAAATAAAAAAAATAACTATATTTGTTCAGAATTATGAAATATCTCCTTAAATGTCTGCCACTGTTTAGCTACTGCGTTACCTATATTCCCAGTCTACTTTAGCCAACTCTGTCTTCATTTATTTAGGTTTAAGACACTAGTATTAGACTTGCATTTCTCACTTTCAAACTGAATCATGCTCTGATCGTTTATTATGAGATCATTAATTAATCCTGTTACCAATGCAGGGGATTAACCCTCTCACCCACCTCTCCCCATTCACACAGACACTGGGCAGCCTGTTCCCAATGGAGGGGATTAACCCTCTCACCCACCTCTCCCCCTTCACAGTCAGACACTGGGCAGCCTGTTCCCAATGGAGGAGATTAACCCTCTCACCCACCTCTCCCCATTCACAGTCAGACACTGGGCAGCCTGTTCCCAATGGAGGAGATTAACCCTCTCACCCACCTCTTCCCATTCACAGTCAGACACTGGGCAGCCTGTTCCCAATGGAGGAGATTAACCCTCTCACCCACCTCTCCCCATTCACAGTCAAACATTGGGCAGCCTGTTCCCAATGGAGGGGATTAACCCTCTCACCCACCTCTCCTCAATCAGTCAAAAGAAACACTGCGCGGCACAAGATGAAACACAGGCCACCACTCTATCTGGGTACCTGAAGCATTTCTATGGGGAGGTTTTGAGGGGTGGGGGGGGGGGGGGGGGTGCATTCCTTGAGTTTCCATATGACAGCAGGTCCATCAGGTCCCTTCAATGGCCAGAGCACGTTGCCCTTCAATCCAGTATCTGCCAGATCTGCAAGTATTTTCAGTGGCTCAAGCTGGGAATGTTCCATTAGTGTAACTCAAGCCTCCAGCATTTAGAACACAGAGTCCCATTCTATTCTCTGTTCCCTATCAGTTTCAGTTAATAACATTAGCTGGATTTATTAGCACAAGCCTGACTGCAGCAGGAATTCAATACGCCACTTCATACTGCAGCACACAAAACCTCGCAACAGGGACTAATAGTCACTAAACATCCCAATCAATGGATGAAAGTACAATGTCATGGAGCTTCCTTATAAACAGCAGCAGAGAGTTTGGAGCGGTGAGTCCCGTTCCTACCAGGTGTGTGCATGCAGCACAAACATTCGCATTGAAGTAGTACACCAAGAGGTGCAGATCCCTTGTACAACTTGAGGGTGATGTGGATTTCTTCAGGATAATGGGCGAGAGGCGACAATGGGGAAGGTCTAATGCAGGTGGGAGGTATACAGTAAATGGCAGAACCCTTAGGAGTACTGACAGGCAGAGAGATCTGAGCGTACAGGTCCACAGGTCACTGAAAGTGGCAACGCAGGTGGATAAGGTAGTCAAGAAGGCATACAGCATGCTTGCCTTCATCGGTCAGGGCATAGAGTATAAAAATTGGCAAGTCATGCTGCAGCTGTACAGAACTTTAGTTAGGCCACCCTTAGAATATTGTGTGCAATTCTGGTCGCCACACTACCAGAAGGACGTGGAGGCTTTGGAGAGGGTACAGAAGTGGTTTACCAGGATGTTGCCTGGTCTGGAGGGCATTAGCTATGAGGAGAGCTTGGAAAAACTCGGATTGTTTTCACTGGAACGACGGAGGTGGAGGGGCGACATGATAGAGGTTTACAAAGTCATGAGCGGCATGGACAGAGTGGATAGTCAGAAGCTTTTTCCCAGGGTGGAAGAGTCAGTTACTAGGGGACATAGGTTTAAGGTGAGAGGGGCGAAGTTTAGAGGGGATGTGCGAGGCATGTTCTTTACACAGAGGGTGGTGAGTACCTGGAACTTGCTGCCGGGGGAGGTGGTGGAAGCAGGTACGATAGCGATGTTTAAGAGACATCTTGACAAATACATGAATAGGATGGGAATAGAGGGATATGGGCCCCGGAAGTGCGGATGGTGTTAGTTTAGAGAGGCATCAAGATCGGCTCAGGCTTGGAGGGCCGAATGGCCTGTTCCTGTGCTGTTCTTTGTTCTTGTTCTTCTATTTCGCCTCTCTGATGATCAGATAGATAGGATTTTACAGCATGGAAACAGACCATTCGGTCCATGCTGGTGTTTATGCTCCACACACACAACTCCTCCCAGCCCTCCAACATCCCACACTATCAGCATCGCCTTCTATTCCTTTCTCCCTTATGTAATTACCATCTTTCCCTTCAATGCATCTACCCCATTCGCCTCAAATGCTCCATCTGGTAGTGAGTTCCACCTTCTCACCACTCGCTGGCTCAAGATGCTTCTCCTAAATTCTTTGTTTGATTTATTGGGGACTATCTCATAATGCATGGCGGCTATTTTTGGACTCCCCCACCCCCTCAAGTGGAAACATTTTATCCACGTCTACCTGTTGAAGCCCCTTCACAACTTTAACAAGTTCTTGTCAGGTCAGCCCCTCAGCCTTCTCTGAGCCCCGGCCTTTTCAGCCTTTCCTGATAGTGGGATCAGCCCAATTTCCATCCCCAGTTAAGCTGGCTCACCTTAATTGGGCTGGTAACGTAGACAGTGCCGTTATCATCAGCCCCCTCCGAGATACAGAGGGGGAAATAACATCAGCCAAGTTGCCTGCTCAGATCAGGAAGAGTCGTCATCCCATTGGATCTCATCTTCCCAGAATACCAGGCCTCTCATTTCCCCATCACGCCTTTAATATTCAGTCACATGGGTTTACCTCTGCAACCTACTCAAGCTCTACAACTGCACCGTCTGCTATTCCATCTCTGGACTACTGAACATTGCCTCGTCCCTCCCCCAGTGCCCATGGCCAAGCCATCACATCACCTGCATTGTAGCCCTCCCAATTTCCCTTCCTAAACCTCTCAACCGTGCCGCCTGTCCTCCCACAACAACTTGCATTTATATAGCGCCTTTGACATTGAAAACGTCCACAAGGCATGCTACAGGTACGATCAACAAACAAAACTGAACACCCTGCTTCCGATTTGGAAGGTCGTGGGATTAAGCTCCACCCTAGAGACTTGAGCACATAACCTAGGCTGAGACTCCAGCAGCAGTGCTGTGGGAGTGCTGCACTGTCTGGAACTGCCATCTTTCAGGACAGATGCTAAACCGAAGCCCCCTCTCAAATGGGCGTAAAAGATCCCACAGCCACTATTTTGAAGAAGAGCAGGGTAGACCCCCCCCCCCAAACCCCGCCCCAGTCTCCCTCAACAAACATTACAGGAAACACATTATCCAGTTATCACATTTCAATTTGTGGGAGATTGCTGTGCGCAAATTGGCTGCTGGGTTTCCCTACATTACAATCGCGACAACACTTCAAAAGTGATCCACTGGCTACAAAGCATTTTCGGGTATCCCGAGGTTGTGAAAGAGGCTGTATAAATGTAAGTCTTTCGTACTGCAGTGTTCAGAACCTTTCTAGCTTTCCCCTTCAGTGTGGAAGGCTGGCCTTATTTCAATGATTGAATTTCTGTACAGGAATGGCAGATGTCCAAATAAAACAAACACACAAGGACACAGTCAAAGGTGATACATGCTGTGCAGAATGCCAAGCAATCACATGCTCGACAAAATTCACCCTTGACAAGAATGGGGGACGTAGCAAGTCAGCACTGTCCGAACTTATCACCCTTATCTAGTCAGTTAGCGGAGGGCTTTGAACCCCTTAACCAGCTCGCCCTATTCAAAGTGAAATGCTGGGCGGCCAGATGTGTACTGCAAAGGGCAGGAGTGGACACCACGGGGTTAACTTCAACAGAAAATGAGTGGGATGCCCGATTTAAATACCGCCCCGATTTAAACCCCCGTTGAATTAGAATCGTAGCACAGAAGGCGGCCATTCGGCCCATCCAAGTCTGTGTTGTTTCTTTCAAGGTGCAATCCAGTTCATAAATGCAGGGTTGGGTAGCAAATCAGGCGGTCGACTCAAATTTGCCCCGTTACTAACAGACAGGTCAAGTTAAAAATTTTCCCCCACCCATCCCATGACTCTCGATATACCAGTTGGGAAAGAATTGATCCATTTTTCACAAAGCTGGTGTATGAAATGGATTATCAACACGCAGAATAAAGCCAGTGTGTAAACGATCACTTGCTGTCTCAGCAAGTGACCAAAACATTTATCTTCAGCTTGGACATGGTGCTGAGATTTATTTCCAATAATCTGATTCGCAGCACTCCAGGTTCCGGCAGAACAAGAACCCTGACCGTTAGACACCTTTGAAATGGCATTTTAATGCAATACTGCTCGAATTAATGCTTTTTAATCTGCCCCAATCGATGTTAATCAGCTTCAGCCACTAAGGAATTATGGCGAGGGTTAGCGGCAATTGATTCTGTGAATGCAAATCATCCAGGTTCCCGCATTCACAAGAAGCTCAGTCATCCCTGGAGCTGACAGGCTGCTCTCTCTATCCCCCGGCTCACTGTCTGCTCTCTCTGTCCACCGGCTCACTGTCTGCTCTCTCTATCCCCCCCCCCCCCCCACCGGCTCACTGTCTGCTCTCTCTGTCCACCGGCTCACTGTCTGCTCTCTCTGTCCACCGGCTCACTGTCTGCTCTCTCTGTCCACCGGCTCACTGTCTGCTCTCTCTGTCCACCGGCTCACTGTCTGCTCTCTCTGTCCACCGGCTCACTGTCTGCTCTCTCTATCCCCCCCTCCCCCCCCCCCCGGCTCACTGTCTGCTCTCTCTGTCCACCAGCTCACTGTCTGCTCTCTCTGTCCCCCCCCCCCCACCGGCTCACTGTCTGCTCTCTCTGTCCTCAACACCCCAACCCCAGGCTCACTGTCTGCTCGATCTATCCTCCAATTCACTACCCTGATGAGTAGATGCTACTTTAGGTGCAGTTTTCAGCAGTGGGAGATAACATTATCCAAGTTGCCTCGAAGGAGGAAGGTGGGCTTCGATCTCATTTATACTTTATTGCTCTTCAAGATGACAAATCTCTCACCTTGCCCAGTGTGGAGAAACTCAGCTGGAACACGAAGGATAGAATCTCAACCAGGTCCATGTTTCGGGACTGAGGGAGAAAGAATGAGAAACAGAAAGATCAGGATTGCTGAACAAGTTGACAATGTGTTTAACCGACACTCAAACTCCCGCAAGCACTGGGGACTATGCAGTAGTTGTCCACAGTTGTCGATTTTCACATCCCCTTTCAGATGTCGAGTGTCAACAGGCTTTTTGGCCATGGGGTGCAGCACACAGCCAAGCCTAACCTTACACTCATCTATCCTAATATCAACAGAGCAGGAAGCCTGGCTGAATGTTCCCCTCCCTATGCCAGGTGCATTGAGGCCAATTGTGAAGCAAGAATTGCTTTTAGATAGCACCTTTCATGACCTCGAGTTGCCCCAAAGCGCTTTACAGTCAATTAAACATTTTTGAAGTGTTTCTGCCCTTCCCACAGCATCTAAACAGTTCTCAAAAAAATCACAAATGACATCCTATGTGACTGTGACAAAGGTAAACTTTCCCTCCTCGACCTATCTGCAGCCTTTGACACGGTTGACCACACCATCCTCCTCCAACACCTCTGCACTGTCGTCCAGCTGGGTGGGACTGCTCTCACCTGGTTCTACTCTTACGTATCTAATTGTATCCAGAGTATCACTTGCAATGGCTTCTCTTCCTGCTCCCACACCGTTACCTCTGGAGTTCCCCAATGATCTATCCTTGGCCCCCTCCTATTTCTAATCTACATGCTGCCCCTCGGCGACATCATTCAAAAGCACGGAGCTAGTCTCCACTTGTATGTTGACGACACCCAGCTCTACCTCACCACCACCTCTCTCGACCCCTCCACTGTTGCGAAATTATCAGAATGCTTATTCGACATTATTCAATTAAATACTTGCAAGATTGAAGCCGTTGTTTCCCATCCCCGCTCCATATTCCATTCCCTAGCTACCGACTCCATCGCTCTCCCCTGCCAATAGTCTGAAATTAAAGCAGTCTGTTCGGAATCTTAGTGTCACATTTGACCCAGAGATGAGCTTCCAACCACATATTTACGCCATCACCAGGACCGCCTATTTCCACCTCCGTAACATCGCCCGACTTCGTCCCTGTCTCAGCTCATCTGCTGCTGAAACCCTTATTCATGCCTTTGTTACCTCTAGACTTGACTATTCCAATGCATTCCTGGCTGGTCTTCCACATTCTACTCTCCGTAAACTTGAGGTCATCCAAAACTCTGCTGCCTGTGTCTTAACTGGCACGAAGTCCCGCTCACCCATCACCCCTGGTCAAGCAGTGCCTCACCCCTCCCTACCTCTATAATCACTTCCAGCTCCACCCAACCTTCGGAGATATCTGCGCTCCTCGAATTCTAGCCTCTTGAACATCCCCAATTTTAATCGCTCTACCATTGGTAGTCCAGGTCCCAAGCTCTGAAATTCCCTCCCTACTCCTCTCCACCTCATTTTCCTCCTTCAAGACACTCCTTAAAATCTACCTCTTTGACCAAGGGTTTGGTCATCTGACCTAATATTTGGCTCGACGTCATATTTGTTTTTATAATATTCCTGCAAATCGCCTTGAGATTGCTTTATGATGATACAGGTGCTATATAAATCTAAGTTGTTGTTATATGTGTGCATAAAGTTCTTGCCACTGTAGGAAATGCGGTCGCCAATTTGTGCACAGCAAGATCCCACCAGCAGCACCTGTTTTAGTGATGCTGGCTGAAGGATAAATGTTGGTCAGGACACTGGGGAGACTCCCTGTTCTTCTTCACATTAGCAGCCACAGGATTTTCCCCATCCACCTGAGATGGCGGACTGGGCTTCGGTTTAATGCCTCATCCGCAAGACGGTATCTCTGAGTGCAGCGCTCCCTTGTTACTGGCACAGCATAATGCTGTCTCAGCATTAATCTTTGCACTCAAGTCTCCTGAATGGGACTGGAACCCGTGGTCTCTAGCTCAGAGGCGAGGGTGCTACCCACTGAGCCACAGCTGACACTGAGGGATAAGGCAGGCTGCAAACCCATTAATAGAGTGGCGGCTACACACACAGAGAGACACAGTACCCCTACAAAGTGACAGCAATTGCCTTTGCATTCACCTTACCTCGGCTGTGTGCAGATACTGAAGCATGAAGTACCAGAGCTGGGAGCATGTGTCCAGCAGGAGGAACTGGAAACCGGCCGATGTGATGCACGGTGCCTCCGATCCTTCACTGCAAGAGAGAGAGCAGGAATGTGACCAAACATTGTGGGGAAAGCAGGAAGCAGCAGTGAGACTGATAACTTTGTAGATGCTGAAACAATGTCCTGACAACTCAAAATCGATTTTTGCATTTGGAACCAAATTGTGACTAATTCCATAACTTGAATTAAGCAATGTAAATAACACACGGCAAAGTGGGAATTTAGTGCAAACAACTTTTTGAATTGTCAGATCATTTGAAGTCAGCACCGCTGAATTACGAGTAGCATACAGAGGAAACTTTATTCTGCATCCAACCCATGCAGCATCTACTCTGAGAATGTTTGATGGGACAGTGCAGAGGGAGCTTTACTCTGTATCTAACCTGTGCTGTACCTGTCCTGGGAGTGTTTGATGGGGACAGTGTAGAGGGAGCTTTACTCTGAAATTAACCCTTCTTTTAATCCTGTCCTGGGGGTGTTTGATGGGACAGTGTAGAGGGAGCTTTACTCTGTATATAACCCCGTGCCGCACCTGTCCTGGGAGTGCTTGATGGGATAGTGCAGAAGGAGCTATACCCAATTCGTAAACTGTGTCAACGGAAATATCAGTTCTTCGATCTCCAACCAGTTTTCTCTTCTTATACCACACAAATCCACAGAAAACTAACCAGGGCATCAGCTGCAGAATCCTGAGTGTGGGTCCCATCGGCCATGATTGACACCTGGCCAATACAGTTGGACAGATGTGTGCTCTGGGCACTCGTACAGGGGATGGGGATCGGAGGCGAGGATGGGTTCAGCTGCTTCTGACAGGACTGATAATTAATGTGCCTGTTCTCCTGTGCCTCACTCCCTTTCCTTCTGCCAAGATTGTTAACTTGCTTCTCAAGGTTGCTGATCACACTAATATTTTGGAATCTGCTCCCATCTGGTGCCCTCTGAATAGGCCGGTACTGTCACTGCGTCCTCTCACACATTTATTTTAATCCTTCCTATTATCTCACTATCCGTTAACATCAAGGACGCTTTCTCTTTGGTCTTATATTATTGTACATATCAGCTAACACATCAAGATTTAGTGCACAAGTACACAGTATGTTTCTGTGCGCTTCTGTGCACCAACCAATCCCAGAGGGAGAAAGGACAGTGTCCGACCCACTGTCCCACCCAGTCGCAGAGGGGAGAGGACAGTGTCTGACCCACTGCCCCACCCAGTCCCAGAGGGGAGAGGACAGTGTCCGACCCACTGCCCCACCCAGTCGCAGAGGGGAGAGGACAGTGTCTGACCCACTGCCCCACCCAGTCCCAGAGGGGGAAAGGACAGTGTCTGACCCACTGTCCCACCCAGTCGCAGAGGGGAGAGGACACTGTCCGATCCACTGCCCTGCCCAGTCCCAGAGGGGGACAGGACAGTGTCTGACCCACTGCCCCACCCAGTCCCAGAGGGGGAAAGGACAGTGTCTGACCCGCTGCCCCACCCAGTCCCAGATGGGGAAAGGACAGCGTCTGACCCACTGCCCTACCCAGTCCCAAAGGGGGAAAGGACGGTGTCTGACCCATTGCCCCGCCCAGTCCCAGAGGTGGAAAGGACGGTGTCTGACCCATTGCCCCACCCAGTCCCAGAGGGGGAAAGGACAATGTCTGACCCACTGCCCCACCCAGTCCCAAAGGGGGAAAGGACAGTGTCTGACCCATTGCCCCACCCAGTCCCAGAGGGGGAAAGGACAGTGTCTGACCCACTGCCCCACCCAGTCCCAGAGGTGGAAAGGACAGTGTCTGACCCATTGCCCCACCCAGTCCCAGAGGGGGAAAGGACAATGTCTGACCCACTGCCCCACCCGGTCCCAAAGGGGGAAAGGACAATGTCTGACCCACTGCCCCACCCAGTCCCAAAGGGGGAAAGGACAGTGTCTGACTCACTGCCCCACCCAATCCCAAAGGGGGAAAGGACAGTGTCTGACCCACTGCCCCACCCAGTCCCAGAGGGGGAAAAGGACAGTGTCTGATCCACTGCCCCACCCGGTCACAGAGGGGGAGAGGACTGTGTCTGACCCACTGCCCCACCCGGTCCCAGAGGGGGAAAAGGACAGTGTCTGACCCACTGCCCCACCCGGTCCCAGAGGGGGAAAAGGACAGTGTCTGACCCACTGCCCCACCCAGTCCCAGAGGGGGAAAAGGAGTGTCTGACCCAGATGTGGGCCACTGGAAGTTATGTAGAATAGGCAAAATTAAAAGC
The DNA here is from genome assembly GCF_036365525.1 of Heterodontus francisci. NCBI lineage: Eukaryota > Metazoa > Chordata > Chondrichthyes > Heterodontiformes > Heterodontidae > Heterodontus > Heterodontus francisci. The sequence continues at coordinate 27,975,750 of NC_090399.1, forward strand.
TACCAGCCATTTCACAGTCATGAAAAGAAATATATATCTGCTGGAGGAGATGGTGGTGAAGTGATCATGTCACTGAACTAGTATTCCAGATGTTAATGCAGCTGGTGGAATTTAAATTCAATTAATTAATAAAAATCTGGAATTGAAAGCTAGTCTCAGTAATGATGGCCATGAAATCACCATCGATTGTTGTAAAAACTCATCTGGTTTACTAATGTCCTTTAGGGAAGAAAATCTGCCGTCCTTACCTGGTCTGGTCTACATGTGACTCCAGACCCAGAGCAATGTGGTTGACTCTTAACTGCCCTCTGAAAGGGCCGAGCAAGCCACTCAGTTGTCACGGGCGATTAGGGATGGGCAACAAATACTGGCTTTGCCACATGCCATGAAAGCATTAAAAAAAAAAGCACATACATGGTGAGACAAAGATTAGTTGGTTCCAGAGTAGTTTTTGTCCATGTGTGTGAGGTACAGAGAGTCACAGTGAAAGTGTCAGCGTGTTGGTCAGCCTGTATCCCTAATACTGTGTACATCTCACCCTGAGACTGTGACCTGATCTGGTTAGGCGCTACACAGTTCTGTTCACTGTCTCACTGGCACACACAGAAACACGGGCATCCTCAGGCATCCACACTCAGAGGTGGGGTGGGGTGGGGTAACTTTAACCTACTTTGCAGTGTGGGAATCTCACAGGATCGGGAGGAAGTTAGTACACGCCATCCAATATTACTCTCCGCTGACTTCAACGGAAATTAAAATGGGAGCGGGGAACAAAACCGACATTCCACCCGACCCTGGCAGTTTCCCAATGGGCGCGTTAGGTTAATATTGTTCCCGCCTGGTCTTTGGTTTTAACGCTGCCTGGCTACTTCCATTCAGTATCCCAGCGCCTGCAGCCCGTTTACCCTGTTAGTCTGCTGTGTGGGACATCAGAGGTTCTGACTCTGCTGTGATCGGCCCCCTGCAAATCTGCCCAGATGTCAAATAACATTTCGCTGAGAGGGGCTAGGAAACCTCAACCTCAAAGTGACGTCTTCAATTATTTGTTGACAGGCACCGTTCACGCAAGGGGGAGAGAGAGAGAGAGAGAGAGTGAGCATGTGCATTTCACCAGTATGTTGCCATATAAACAGGCAACTGCCCTTCCTTTGGCTGTCTTATTCGTCACTGTATTTAAGGGCGGCACAGTGGCTAGCACCGCAACCTCAAAGCTCCAGCGACCCGGGTTCAATTCTGGGTACTGCCTGTGCGGAGCTTGAAAGTGCTCCCTGTGACCGCGTGGGTTTTCGTCGGGTGCTCCGGTTTCCTCCCACATGCCAAAGACTTGCAGGTTGATGGGTAAATTGGCCATTGTAAATTGCCCCTAGTGTAGGTAGGTGGTAGGAGAATTGAGGGAAGGTGGGGATGTGAGAGGGAAATGGAATTAATGTAGGATTAGTATAAATGGGTGGTTGATGGTCGGCACAGACTCGGTGGGCTGAAGGGCCTGTTTCAGTGCTGTATCTCTCTATGACTCTATGTATTTGATCACCGCAGAAAGGCTTGGTTCAATCTCTAGCCTGTGCTGGGGTTAGCCCATTTCAGCCGGGGTGGCAAGCTGGTGCCGTGACTGGACCAGCTGTCAAAGGGCTAGGAATGGGACAACATCTCCACATCCCTGTGCCTCGTACTGGAAGGGCTGCCGACTTAGCCTGTTGCCAAGTGCATCGACTTACCTCTTCATTAGTCCAGCTTGAATGAGGAGCTGAGCCAGGTCCTGACTAACTGCTGCACTGGGGGAGCCCACCATGAAATGGAGAACCACCTGCAATAAGAACAGCCAACAACTGTTGAAAGGCAACATCAATCGAAAGGAACTCGGTTACTGCAGTCTGTCCCTCCTCAGGGGCTCCCACTCGAGTCGTGGGTGAGTCTCCAAAATGCAACATACCATCTGCTCCTGTCCCTAGTCTCCCCAAATCCTCTCCGTGCCTCTGACCCAGAGGGAAATGTCCTTTCTGAAACCCTGCACAGGCAGAGGAATGATTCAGATACACGGTATACCGATCGTCTAGCTAATCCACTGGCCTGTCATGGTCAGTGTTTCCAGTTATGGGATGCCTTTGGTTTACAAAAGCAAACAAGTTAAAAATTGATGCGGTGTAGATTTAGATCCTGAGAAAGCACAGAGCGGGAAAAAAAAAGGCTTATTTAAGGAGGGATAGACTTGCATTGGAGACGGCACAGTGAAGGTTCACTAGATTGGTCCCTGGGATGAGAAGGTTATCCAATGAGGCTGAGCAAATTGGGTCTATATTCTCCAGGATTTAGAAGAATGAGAGGCGATCGCATTGAAACACACAAGATTCTGAAGGGCTAGACACTGAACGGTTGTTACCCCTGGCCGGGGATTCTCGAACACGGGAGCACAATCTCAGGATAAAGGGCCGATCAATTAGGACTGAGATGAGGAGCAATTTCTTCACTTTGAGGGTTGTGAATCTTTGGAATTCTCTCCCCCCGAGGGTTGGCGATGCTCAGTCGTTGATTATATTTAAGGTTGAGAGGGACAGATTTTTGGCCTGTCAGGGGATGTGGGGAATGGGCAGGAACGTGGCATTGAGGCAGAAGATCAGCCACGATCCCACGATCGTACTGAAGGGGAGAGCAGGCTCGAGGGGCCGCACGGTCTGCTCCTGCTCCTATTTCTCATGTTACGTTCTTAGATGGCAGGGGTCAATGCTGCATTCCTGCTCTGAGACTGTGGTCAAGTCTGACGCAGGTAGGCCTGCGAGGCTCAGGTGACCAGAGACTAACGGGACCTTACACAGTACTGTACAGCCGCAGCTCCAAGAACACAGAGGTAAAAGAAAGACTTGTATAGATACAGTGCCTTAGAAGACCTCATTCCCAAATCACTTCACAGCCAATGAAGTGCTTCTAGAGTATAATCGCTGCTATAATGTAGGAAACTCAGCAGCCAATTTGGCCAGGATACTGGGAAGAACACCCCTCTCCTCTTCGAAATAGGGCCGTGGGATCTTCTACATCCACCTGAGAGGGCAGCCTACTCTAAGAAAAGGTTCAAGAGCATAAGGATTTTTTCATTAGAACAAGGACCAAGATGAGATCTGATAGAGGTGTTCAAATTTCTGACGGGCTTTACAGAGGTAAACTGAGAAAAACTATTTTTTGCTGATTGGTGAATTGTAGTCAGAGGGCATAAATTAAAATTCCTCATCAAATGAATGAAGGGACAGGTTAACAGAGTTTGTTGTAATAGGTTTAGGAATGTCCTACCAGAAACAGTGGTGGCACCAGCATCCATGAAAGCTTTTCAAAGGGAAGTGGATAGTTGTGAGCGTGATGGGCTGAATGGCCACCTGTTGTGGGGTAAAATTCTAGTTCTATCTTCCCACCCTGTCGAAGTCAGGTGCACAAAACCGGACACCATATTCCAACTGTGGCTTCAGTTTTTTTTAAAAATTCGTTCATGGGATGTGGGCATCGCTGGCCAGGCCAGCATTTATTGCCCATCCCTAATTGCCCTTGAGAAGGTGGTGGTGAGCTGCCTTCTTGAACAGCTGCAGTCCATTTGGGGTAGGTATACCTACAGTGCTGTTAGGAAGGGAGTTCCAGCATTTTGACCCAGCGACAGTGAAGGAACGGTGAGATAGTTCCAAGTCAGGATGGTGTGTGGCTTAGAGGGGAACTTGCAGGTGGTGGTGTTCTCATGCATCTGCTGCCCTTGTCCTTCTAGCTGGTAGAGGTTAGGGGTTTGGAAGGTGCTGTCGAAGGAAGCTTTGTAAGTTGCTGCAGTGCATCTTATCTATGGTACACACTGCTGCCACTGTGCGCCGGTGATGGAGGCAGTAAATGGGGTGTCAGTCAAACTGACTGCTTTGTCCTGGATGGTATCGAACCTACTGAGAGCTGTCACAGCTGCACCCATCCAGGCAGCTGGACAGTATTCCATCACACTCCTAAACTCGTGCCTTGCGGAGAGGTTTTGTGGTCAGATTCCTGAGGCTTGGGCGAATGGATTGCCTGGGCTTAGTAAATACTGGATAAATTATATGGGGAGGAGTGCAAACCCCCAACAAAGCCCATCCAATTTCCTGTCCATTCATTGAAATGGGGTTTAATAAAAAGAACAAATCAGAACACTAACTATATCCAGTTGGGGAGATGGAAACTGAACCCATTAACACATCCAAAATGTATTTTTAAAAATCTTTCAAGTGCCACAATGGGCCGGTGGTGCAGGGAGTGAACGTTGATGGTGGTGGATGGGGTGCCGATCAAGCGGACTGCCTTTTCCTGGATGGTGTCGAGCTTCTTGAGTTACCCCTAAACCATCCAGGCGAGTGGAGAGTATTCCATCACACTCCTGACTTGTGCCTTGTAGATGGTGGGCAGGCTTTGGAGGGTTATGAGGTGAGTTACTCACTGCAGAATTCCCAGCCTCTGGCCTGCTCTCGTAGCCACAGTATTTATACGGCTGGTCCAGTTAAGATTCTGCTCAATAGTGACCCCCAGAATGTTGATATTGGGGAATTTGGTGATGGTAATGCCACTGAATGTCAAGGGGAGATGGTTAGATTCTCTCTTGTTGGAGATGGTCATTGCCTGGCACTTGTTTGGCGCGAATGTTACTTGCCACTTCTCAGCCCAAGCCTGGATATTGTCCAGGTCTTGCTGCATTTCTACACGGACTGCTTCAGTATCTGAGGAGTCATGAATGGTGCTGAACATTGTGCAATCATCAGCGAACGTCCCCACTTCTGACCTTATGATTGAAGGAAGGTCATTGATTAAGCAGCTGAAGATGGTTGGCCTGGGACACTACCCCGAGGAACTCCTGCAGTGATGTCCTGGGACATTGACCTCCAACAATCACAACCATCTCCAACCAGTGGAGAGTTTTCCCCCTGATTCCAATTGACTTCAATTTTGCTGGGACTCCTTGATGCCATACTTGGTCAAATGCTGCCTTGATGTTAAAGGAAGTAACTCCCACCTCACTGCTAGAATAAGTAATTTGTATAAGTTTAGCAGGCTTTTGTACTCTTGAATCCCTGTTTACGAAATTTAGCATCCAATGTGCTTTTCCTGTTTCAATTTGTCTTCTCACTTTAAAGAGCCGAGTATCTTTTCAAGTCACAATAGTAGTTCTGTTAATGACTCTCCTTCAAAAGTGATACGCCCTAATATGGAGAGATTACTTCTTGAGTGATGTTCTTAATTATCACCTCAAATTGCTCCCAGAGCCAGCGACAGACCTGCACCGTTAATAGCTCGCCCTAATGTTACACAGCTCCAAAGACATAATCTCTAACATTACTACTGGGAGCCTTTTCACCGTTCAGTGAGACACTGAATGCAATTTCACCCCTCCGCAACCAAGCTCCCAGCTGTGGCTCAGTGGCTAGCACTCTCACCTGAGTCAGAAGGTCGCGGGTTGCAAAGACTTGAGAACAAAATCTAGGCTGACATTCCCAGTGCTGAAGGAGTGCTGCACTGTCAGAGGTGCCGTCCTTTAGATGAGACATTAAACCGCGGACCGGGTGAACGTAAAAGATCCCCTGACAATATTTGGGAAGTTCTCCCCGGTGTCCCGGAATATTTATTCCTCAACCAACATCAATACAACAGATTATCTGATCATTATCACATTGCTGTTTGTGGGAGCTTGCTGTGCACAAACTGGCTGCCGCGTTTCCTACGTTACAACGGTGCCTCCACTTCGGAATGTCCTTCATCGGATATAAAGTGCTCTTGGAACATCCTGTGGCCGTGAAGGGTGCCATACAAATACAAGGTCTCTCTTTCATAGTTATTCATTGTAATCACAGTGACAGTATTCTCCCCTTCTCTCGAAGTAATTGTGGGCCCACAGCTCCTCTGGCAGCTACAGCCCTTTAAGTCCCCCACGCGTTCCCCCCACCCCACCAAGTAACCACTCTTTGCGCGCGAGCCTCAGCAATGATTAGCAGGATGACCCAAACCTGACATCCGTACACAGACACTTTTCATCAGGGTTGGGGGTAGCGGGGGATCCACTGCCTAGTGACCGGGAGTGGGAAGCCTGGGCGATTTCATTCCTTCCCAATCTAGGACATCGAGGTCTGAGAAAGTGTCCCTACTCTGACCCTGTCCCAGAATCAGCTGACTTCAGCACAGAGTCAGAGATTCAATAGAGCACAGAGGAGACCGTTCAGCCCATTGAGTCCATGCTGGCTCTCCGTAAGGCAGTCAGTCAGTCAGTCCCCACTCCCCGTGGCTCTGCAGATTTATTTCAAGTGTCCAACCAATTTCCATTTGAAACCATTGATCGTCTCCGTTTCCTTCACCCTTATCAGCAGTGAGTTCCAGGTCATTACCACCCGCTGCGTAAAAAAGGTTCTTCCTCACATCCTCTCTCATCTCTTGCCCAAAACCTTCAAACTGTGTTCCCCGAGCCCTTGTACCATCAGCTAATGGGAACAGCTTTTCTTTGTCTACCTTATCAGAACAGAGATGGAAGCTGAGACTTTCCTGGTCTGAGTGGGGCAGCAGTGTTTACTCACCGAGCGATATGGCGGGGGGGCGGGGGGGAGGGGGTGCTCTCCATTCCGTACCCTGGAACTAGAGGACGGAATGCAAACTTGGGAATGACAGCAAGACTCAAATCACCACACAAATCCCCCGCAGTGCTGGGATCGATCAAGGTAGTTCGGAGAACAGCACGTGTGAGAAGTAGCTGGTGATGTTATTTACAGCCATTGCTTTCCTCCAGCCAAGTAAATGACATGTGACGTCTGGCTCCACGGGTGGGTTTTAATTAACTCAGGTCCAAAAGCCACAGCAATCAGCTTATTTATCACTGTCATTCACCATTAGCTGCGAATGAACCCTCTCACCCACCTGGCTGGGTTTAATCCTCTCACCGCACACCATCTGTACCTGGGTTTCACCTTCTCATGCAACGCTCATGTTTAACGCTCTCACCCAGCAGTACCCATTGCCTGTGCTTAACCCTCTCATATACACGGCAGGTTTAACTTCCCATTTAATTGCTTGACCTCTCCGACCATTGACCCTGCCAACCAGAGGTGATTAACTCCATCATCCCAGGATTAAGCCCTGCAATTATCAACATGCAAAGCAAGGATTACACTTCATGGGGAAGATTTTCCTTTCTTAAATATCATTCTTGGGATATGAGCATCGCTGGCAAGGCCAGCATTTATTGCCCATTTCTAGATGCCGGGCAGATGGGGTTGGTGGTCCTTCTTTTTGAGCCATTGCAGTCTGTGCGGCGTCAATACACCCTCAGTGCTGTCACATCGTGAATTCCAGGATTCTGGCCCAGCGATGAAGGAGGAACTGATGATATAGTTCCAAGTCGGAATGGCGTGTGGGTTGGCGGGGAACTTGCAGGTGGTGGTGTTCCCATGTTTCTGCTGTCTTTGTTCTTCTAGGTGGTAGAGGTTGCGAGTTTGGAAGGTGCTGTCGAAGAAGCCGCGGCAAGTTGCTGCAGTGCATCGTGTGTATGGGACACAATGCAGCCATGGTACAGCGGATGTTTAAGGTGGTGGATGGGATGCCCATCAAGCGGGCTGCTTTGTCCTGGATGGTGTCGAGCTTACTGAGAGTTATCACAGCTACACTAACGCAGGCAGCTGGACAGTATTCCATCACACTCCTAAAGTCGTGCCTGCGGAGAGGCTTTGCGGTCAGGCTCCTGTGACATGGGCTTAGGAATACTGGACAAATTATGTGGAGAGGAACGCAAACCCCCAACCAAACCCATCCTGTCCATTCACTGAAATGGGGTTCAAGAAAAAGAACAAATCAGAACACTAATTATATCCAGTCGGGGAGATGGAAACTGAACCCATCAACGCATCCAAAATGTATTTTTAAAAATCTTTCAGGTGCCACTTTTGTTGCCAATATAAATATCCAGGACTCAAATTAAGTTTTTTGACATAAAACTGTCTTTTGTCTCTACGGGCAATTGCATTGAAGTTTATACTTGGAGACCTCAGCCTTTTTCCAAAGTTGGAGCTGGGGTTTGATATCCTTCCCAGAGGCAGCTGAAGTGAGTTCGCAACTCCAGCAGAGTTTACAGTGCCCACAGTCTGAGCATGTGCAGAACATGACTCACAAGTCAATTATTGAAGAAGTCTATCTCTGGCTACTGCTTTTCCCAAATGGTTTCAAAACAAGCAGGAACTTGAGTTTTGCAACCGTTATTTTTTTGAGGCAAGATTTCACAGCAAAACTATTTTTTTTTAAAAAAGAGAGAGTTAGAGGCGATGATTACTCCACCTGAAACTTTGAAAACAATTGTGCAACTAGTGGAGGTAAAAGAAACACTACTAACCTTCCAGGAACCACATAAAAAACACTTGACCCACTGTCACTTCATTCCAAACTCTCTTTTTTTTTTACATCATTCATTCTTGAGGCGTGGGCATCGTTGGCAAGGCCAGCATTTATTGCCCATCCCAAGTTGCACTGGGAAGGTGGCAGTGGGCAGCTGCCTTCTCGAACCACAGGCAGTTTGACATAACTGGGTGGTCTGCTAGGCCAGGTCTGTGGGCAGTTAAGAACCAACTGAGGGAGATTAATTGCGAAAATATTAAATAGCTCTGACGAAATAAATCCGGAGGATTGAGGAACTTACGGTAAATAATATCAACAGAGAAAAAAATATTGGATAAGCTTAATGGACCAGATGGGTGACATTCTAGGGTTCTAAGAGAGGTAGCTGCAGAGATGTTGGATGAGCCGGTTACGATTATCCAAAATTCCCTAGATTCTAGAACGGTCCCATTGGATTGGAAGCTAGCAAATGTTACAAGAGAGAGGGAGGGAGAAAACAGGGAACTTCAGGTCAGTTAGCCTGACAACAGTCTTTGGGAAAGTGCTGGAATCCATCATTTAGGAAGTCTTAACAATGCACTTAGAAAATCATAGTATGATCAGAGAAAGTCAAAGTTTTACGAAAGAGCAATTATGTTTGACAAATTTACAAGAGTTTTTAGCGGATTCAACTGGTAGATAAAGGTGAACCAGTAGATGTAGCATACTTGGATTTCCAAAAGATATTTGATAAGCTGCAACACAAAAGGTTAATAGGCAGGATAAGGGCTGATGGAGTTGGGGGCAATAGATCAGCGTGGATAGAAGATTGGTTGATGGGCAGGAAGCAAAGAGTGGGAATAAACGCGGCATTTTCAAGTTGGCGGGCTCTGTCTAGTGGAGTGTCACAAGGATCAGTGCTGGGACCTCAGCTATTTACAATCTGTATTAATGACTTAGATGAAGAGACAGAGAGTAATGTACCTAAGTTTGCTAACGATACAAAGCTAGGTGGGAATTTAAGCTGTGAGGACACAAGAGATAGGGACAGGTTAAGTGAATGGGCAAGAAGGTGGCTTTGGTGAGACTGCGCCTGGAGTACTGTGTGCTGTTTTTGTCCCCATATTTAAGGAAGGGTATAGTTGCATTGGCGGCGGTACAGTGCGGTACCGGGGATGAGAGGGTCGTCCTGTGATGAGAGGCTGAGTAAATTGGGTCCATATTCTCTGGAGTTTAGAAAAATGAGAAGTGACCTCATTGAAACATACAAGCTTCTGAAGGGACTTGACAGGCTAGACACGGAAGACCTGCTTCCCTGGGCTGGGAAATCTTGAAACGGGGGCACAGTCTCAGGATACAGGGGTCAATCTTTCAGGACTGAGATGAGGAGAAACTTCTTCACTCAAAGAGTTGTGAATCTTTGGAATTCTCGTCCCAGGAGGGTTGTGGATGCTCCATCATTGAATATATTTAAGGCTGAGATAGATTTTTGGTCACTCAGGGAATCAAGAGATATAGGGAATGGGTGGGAAAGTGGAGTTGACGTACAAGATCAGTCATGACTGTATTGAAAGGCGGAGCAGGCTGAAGGGGCTGTATGGTCTACCTCTTATGTTAAGATAAGGTGGAGAGGGGTTATAAACAAGCAAAAAAAAAATTTAAATCAGATACAAGAATGAAGCTCTTCATGCAAAAGATGAGATGTGATCCAGAATAAACTACTTAGCACCCAGAAGAGACGCAGCTTTTAGAAATGCTCCAAACATAGTTGGATGCCAGGACGAGAGCTTAAATACTAAACGGATGAGCTTCGATAGAAACAACAGTCTTATCTCGTCCTATACGTTTACTATGTTCCTAAATTCAGCTAATGGACTGTCCCTGCCTGACTGCTCATTATGCTGTGGCAACCAAGCATGTACAAGAAAGTTAGGATGATGCCAACCCACCTCCCAACGTTCCATAGCATACTTGTCCAGGGACAGGATGTCTCGAGCATGTTTGTCCGGTCCCAGCTGGCTAGTGTCATCTGCCCAGGGCTTGCCTCTGTCAGAAACATTGGTAACGATTTGTAATGATCACAGCACCAGATCACCAGCAATAACACACGGACACTCACAGTCCCTGATCACTCAGTAATAACACACGGACACTCACAGTCCCTGATCACTCAGTAATAACACACGGACACTCACAGTCCCTGATCACTCAGTATTAACACACGGACACTCAGTCCCTGATCACTCAGTAATAACACATGGACACTCACAGTCCCTGATCACTCAGTAATAACACACGGTCACTCACAGTCCCTGATCACTCAGTAATAACACACGGTCACTCACAGTCCCTGATCACTCAGTAATAACACACGATCACTCACAGTCCCTGATCACTCAGTAATAACACACAGACACTCACAGTCCCTGATCACTCAGTAATAACACACGGACACTCACAGTCCCTGATCACTCAGTAATAACACACGGACACTCACAGTCCCTGATCACTCAGTAATAACACACAGACACTCACAGGCCCTGATCACTCAGTATTAACACACGGACACTCACAGTCCCTGATCACTCAGTAATAACACACAGACACTTACAGTCCCTGATCACTCAGTAATAACACACAGACACTCACAGGCCCTGATCACTCAGTATTAACACACAGACACTCACAGTCCCTGATCACTCAGTATTAACACATGGTCACTCACAGTCCCTGATCACTCAGTAATAACACACAGACACTCACAGTCCCTGATCACTCAGTAATAACACATGGACACTCACAGTCCCTGATCACTCAGTAATAACACACGGACACTCACAGTCCCTGATCACTCAGTAATAACACACGGACACTTACAGTCCCTGATCACAATAACACATGGACTCTCTCAGTCCCTGATCACAATAACACATGGACTCTCACAGTCCCTGATCACTCAATAATAACACACTGATACTCACAGTCCCTGATCACTCAGTAATAACACACGGACACTCACAGTCCCTGATCACTCAGTAATAACACACTGATACTCACAGTCCCTGATCACTCAGTAATGACACACGGACACTCACTGAGAGCTGGATGATGTCAGGGAGCACTCCTGATGTCAGTGGCGCAGTGGTTAACACCACAGCCTCACAGCTCCAGCAACCCGGGTTCGTTTCTGGGTACTGCCTGTGTGGAGCTGGCAAGTTCTCCCTGTGACCGCGTGGGTTTCCTCCGGGTGCTCCGGTTTTCTCCCACAGCCAAAGACTTGCAGGTTGTTAGGTAAATTGGCCATTGTAAATTGCCCCGAGTGTAGGTAGGAGAACGGCAGGGAATATGGGATTAATGCAGTATTAGTATAAATGGGTGGTTGATGGTCGGGACAGACTCGGTGGGCCGAAGGGCCTGTTTTAGTGCTGTATCTCTCTATGACTCCTTCACACAATGAGTAGTGGAAATCTGGAATTGTCTGTCCGTGCTATAACTGTCCTGGGAGTGTTTGATGGGAACAATGCAGAGGGAGCTTTACTCTGTATCTACCCCGTGCTGTACCTGTCCTGGAAGTGTTTGATGGGGACAGTGTAGAGGGAGCTTTACTCTGTATCTAACCCCGTGCTGTACCTGTCCTGGAAGTGTTTGATGGGGACAGTGTAGAGGGAGCTTTACTCTGTATCTAACTCCGTGCTGTACCTGTCCTGGGAGTGTTTGATGGGGACAGTGTAGAGGGAGCTTTACTCTGTATCTAACCCCGTGCTGTACCTGTCCTGGAAGTGTTTGATGGGGACAGTGTAGAGGGAGCTTTACTCTGTATCTAACTCCGTGTTGTACCTGTCCTGGGAGTGTTTGATGGGGACAGTGTAGAGGGAGCTTTACTCTGTATCTAACCCCGTGCTGTACCTGTCCTGGGAGTGTTTGACGGGGACAGTGTAGAGGGAGCTTTACTCTGTATCTAACCCTGTGCTGTACCTGTCCTGGGGAGTGTTTGATGGGACAGTGCAGAGGGAGCTTTACTCTGTATCTAACCCCATGCTGTACCTGTCCTGGGAGTGTTTGATGGGGAGTGTAGAGGGAGCTTTACTCTGTATCTAACCCCGTGCTGTACCTGTCCTGGGAGTGTTTGATGGGGACAGTGTAGAGGGAGCTTTACTCTGTATCTAACCCCGTGCTGTACCTGTCCTGGGAGTGTTTGATGGGGACAGTGTAGCGGGAGCTTTACTCTGTATCTAACTCCGTGCTGTACCTGTCCTGGCAGTGTTTGATGGGGACAGTGTAGAGGGAGCTTTACTCTGTATCTAACCCTGTGCTGTACCTGTCCTGGAAGTGTTTGATGGGGACAGTGTAGAGGGAGCTTTACTCTGTATCTAAGCTGTGCTGTACGTGACTGAAAGCTTGAAGCTTACACCAGGTTCCCGAAACACAGTGTTTCATTTCCCGGTATCGGGGCACATTTGATTGTAAACTGATTTTGTTAAATGCAGAGTTATTTCCCAACAATAAAATGAGCACTTAGGCAAGGTACCATTGCTATGGTTACTAAAAGCATTGGCGGATTAATTGCTGAAAATTGAGGTCTATCTGAGCAAGGCCATCGTGTCCACGCTGACGGGCCAACTGTAGCAGCTTGCGGGGAGGCGCAGAGAGCCTTGCCTTAGGGAGGTGGCAGTGACAGTGTAAAGGGGCGCTGTCGTCAGGGATGATGCATCTTTAGAATCACACAGGAGCAGGCAGCGTCTAGATGGCAGCAAGATATCGAGAGGGTCACATGGAGTCGGTCTGTTTCAGAGAATCAAAGGTCAGCAATTGGGATTAAGGTTGGGTTTGGCGATGGAGAGAATGGATTAGAAATGGGAATAAAGGGTAACTGGCAGGCTGGCTACTTTTGGGAGTCCAGAATTTTCAAGTTCCAGGAAGAAACATCTGTCTCGACCACCGTCGCCAACTTACGCACGCACACATTCTCTGACATGCGTGCAGTCATGTGCGCACGCACGCACAGGACGGGGACACACAGTCGGACATGCACTCACACAGACACACACGCACTGACAAACCCCTGCAGCACTAAACACGGCCATGCCGTCTTCACTCACCCTCCGAGAAGAGCGATGCGCAGGTTCTCTTTGAAGATGGGATTAAGGACCAGGCCCTGCAGTCCGCCGGGAAGCTGCTGGGAATGCCAAAGTCGAAGCCCCATCAGGATGCTCATGCAGTCGTCGTGATCTCTGTGGAGGGAAGGTCGAGAGAGGTCATTGGGGGGCCTGCTTGATCAGTGCCAAATAACCCATGCTTAATAATAACGAACAGGATCATTGAGGATGAAAACGACCCTTCGGCCCATCTGATCTCCTTCTGGAATCCTGCTTTATGCGATACTGGTGTCCTGGTCTCAACCTTCTGAGCAAACCATTCCAGTTATTTATCACCCTGCATTTAGAGACATAGTCCCCGACATGCCTCTTGAACTTGCTTCTCACAAGCCCGACTCTGTGCCTTTTATCCTACTGACTCGGTGCAACTGAAAAGGAAGGTCAGGAAGACAGACTTGCGTTTATCTGGCCCCTTTCGCAGCCTCAGGGCATCCCAAAGCTCAACGCAATACTTTCTGAAGTGTAGTCACTGTTGCAACGTAAGAAGCACAGCAGCCAGTTTGCGCACAGCAAGCTCCCACGAACAGCAAGCGATAACGCTCAGAGACCCTGTTTAAGTGATGTTGGTTGTGCGACAATATTGGCCCAGCACATCTGGGGGCCTGCGGGGGGAACACTCTTGCTATTCTCGCCGTGGGATCTTCTTTGCCTGCCTGAGTGGGCAGGGCCTCAGTTTAATGTCTCATCCGAAAAGACGGCACCTGCGATGGTGCAGCTCTCCCTCAGAACAGGTACTGGGAGTGTCAGCCACACTATGTGCTCAGGTCTCTATGGAGTAGGGCCTGAACTCACCAAATGTGACTGAGAGCTGAGAGTGGGACCCACTGAGCCACAGCTGATATCCCCATGGTTTATGGTCCAACTAAGTTTAGTAAGTTTAACATGATTAGTAAGTTTGCAGATGACACCAAAATTGGAGGTATAGTGGACAATGAAGGAGGTTGTCTAAGGTTACAACAGGATATTGATCAACTGGGAAAGTGGGCAAGGGATTGGCAAATGGAATTTAACGCAGACAAGTGTGAAGTGATGCATTTTGGGAAGTTAAACCAGGGCCCTGGGGAGTGTTGTTGAGCAGAGAGACCTTGGGGTGCAAGTACATAGTTCCCTGAAAGTGGCAACACAGGTAGACAGGGTGGTGAAGAAGGCCTATGGCATGCTTGCCTTCATCGACCGAGGCATTGAGTACAAGAGTTGGGACGTCATGTTACAGTTGTACATGACGTTGGTTAGGCTGCATTTGGAGTACTGTGTGCAGTTCTGGTCGCCGCACCACAGGAAAGATGTGATTAAGCTGGAGAGGGTGCAGAAAAGATTCACAAGGATGTTGCCTGGTTTGGAGGGTTTGAGTTATAAAGAGAGATTGGATAGGCTGGGTCTGTTTTCTCTGGAGCGAAGGAGGCTGAGAGGGGACATGATAGAGGTATATAAAATTATGAGAGGCACAGATAGGGTAGATAGCCAGAGTCTGTTCCCCATGGTCGGGGTGACTAAAACTCGAGGGCATAGATTTAAAGTGAGAGGGAGGAGGTTTAAAGGGGATCAAAGGGGTAAATTTTTCACACAAAGAATAGTGGGTATCTGGAATGAGCTGCCTGAGGAGGTGGTGGAGGCAGGAACAGTAGCAACATTGAAGAGGCATCTGGACAGGTACTTGAATGAGCAAGGTATAGAGGGATATGGAATTAATGCAGGCAGGTAGGATTAGTATAGATAGGCATTATGGTCAGCATGGACGCGGCCAGCAGGTCAGGTAGCATCTGTGATGAAAGGCACAACAAAGGACAACGTTGAATTCCAGCCAAGAACCATCCCTGTAACATTAACCTTTTTCCTTTCTTAGTGGGTGGGGCAGCATCAGCAGAGCAATCTCCAGCATTGGCTCTTTTCGGTTGCACTTTTAATGCCTGGAATAAATCCAGGAATTTACAGATGCGTTTGGGGGATTATATTCCACAAATCCATCCATTTTCCCATGAATACTACAACTCAGCAGCCTTGCCATTGAGTACCACAATGAGATGATGCAGCAGTTTTAACCTTCCCTGCACACGGCTGGTTTGAAGGCTGTCAGTGAGAATAATGCTTGCACGTAAGGTCATGGATCCCATTTCAGGGTGCACCAGAATAGTGGTTAGGTTACTCGACTAGTAATCCAGAGACATGGACGAACAATCTGGAGACATCAGTTCAAAACCTAGGGATGGTTCCAGGGATGGGGGATTTTAGTTACAAGGTTAGGTAAAAACTGGAGTTGTTCTTCCTGGAGCAAGGGAGATTGAGGCTTCAATAAATTATAACAAGGAAGCGCTGTTCCCATTAACTGATGGTACAAGGACCAGGGGACACAGCTTGAAGGTTTTGGGCAAAGGATGCAGGGAGGATGTGAGGAAGAATTTTTTTTTTTTACACAGCGGGTGGTAATGACCTGGAACTCATTGCCCACGAGGTTGGTTGAGGCGGAGACGATCCATGATTTCAAAAGGAAATTGGATGGGCACTTGGAAATAAAAATGCAGGGCTACGGGGATCGAGCGGGGGAGTGGTACTGACCGAATAGCTCTGTGGAGAGTGGCACGGACTCGATGGGCCAAGTGGCCTCCTTCTGTGCCGTCAATGACTCGATGGCTCTCGGGCAGCTGGGGAATTTAAATTCAGTTAATTAAATACATTTGGAATCAGAATCTCGTATCAGTAAAGGTGACCATGAAACCACTGGGTTGTCACCAATGTCCTTGACTCCTGACTCTCAGCAATGGGGTTGACTCTTAACTGCCCTCCGAAATGGCCTAGCAAGCCAGTCTGTTGTCTCAAGGGGAATTAGGAATGGGCAATAAATGCTGGCCTTGCCAAAAAAACACTCACATCCCACAACTGAATTTTAAAAATACTCCAGGCACTTGAGCTCAGAAGCTAGGCTGACACTCCAGTGGAGTACTGAGGGAGTGCTGCTCTTTCAGAGGTGAAGCCCTTTAGGATGAGATGTGAAAACAGAGGATCCCGTCTGCCCTCTCGGGTGAACGTAGAAGATCTCGTGATACTATTTTGAAGAACAGGACTGTTCTCGCCAACATTAATCATTCAACCAGCATCACTAAAGAACAGAAGATCTGCTCATTTATCTCGGTGCTGATTGTGGGAGCTTGCTGCCGGAAGATCAGCGACGTTTCCTACATACAATAGCGACTACACTTTAAAAAGTCTTTTCTTGGCTGCAAAACACTCACGAGTCCGTGAAAGGCGCAGTATAAACTGAATGCCCTGCTTTCGGTCAAAAACCTCCACAAAACCATTCAGCCCAGAGTCTCACTGAAGTAAAGAAACGGTCACAGGTTAAGGGTCAAAAGGGGCAACAACCAGCTCTCTCCCATCCCTCCAGCCAGCTCAGAAGACAGTTGTTCTTCCAGTCTGGTTTTTATAAAATGCTTCCATTGGAGGAGTGAGCCAACTGCATCGTCTTGCTCACTGCACGATCTGCAGGAAGGGGATCGCACAGTCACTCTCTCACCGGCTCCAAATAGCCAGAGCCGCCTGCTCAGACACAGCAAATGGTGCTACAGTCTTCAGCTTTTCAGTCCCTGGGCTTCGTATGTGTGGCCGACACCATCTGTCTCAGCCACACACTTCTCCAACTTCCAGAATGCAGGGAATTAAAAATTAATTTGGGAAAGGGGTTGGAAGTCCCACAACTTCTTTTCGGGGAATGCGCAGTGCAGTGGGTCAGACACTGTCCTTTCCTCCTCTGGGACCGGGTCGGGCAGTGGGTCAGACAATATCCTTTCCCCCTCTGGGACTGGGTGGGGCAGTGGGTCAGACACTGTCCTTTCCCCCTCTGGGACCGGGTCGGGCAGTGGGTCAGACACTGTCCTTTCCCCCTCTGGGACCGGGTGGGGCAGCGGGTCAGACACTGTCCTTTCCGCCTCTGGGACTGGGTGGGGCAGTGGGTCAGACACTGTCCTTTCCCCCTCTGGGACTGGGTGGGGCAGTGGATCAGACACAGTCCTTTCCCCCTCTGGGACTGGGTGGGGCAGCGGGTCAGACACTGTCCTTTCCCCCTCTGTGACCGGGTGGGGCAGTGGATCAGACACAGTCCTTTCCCCCTCTGTGACCGGGTGGGGCAGTGGATCAGACACAGTCCTTTCCCCCTCTGGGACTGGGTGGGGCAGTGGATCAGACACTGTCCTTTCCCCCTCTGGGACTGGGTGGGGCAGTGGGTCAGACACTGTCCTGTCCCCCTCTGGGACCGGGTGGGGCAGTGGGTCAGACACTGTCCTTTCCTCCTCTGGGACTGGGTGGGGCAGTGGGTCAGACACAGTCCTTTCCTCCTCTGGGACTGGGTGGGGCAGTGGGTCAGACACTGTCCTGTCCCCCTCTGGGACCGGGTGGGGCAGTGGGTCAGACATTGTCCTTTCCTCCTCTGGGACTGGGTGGGGCAGTGGGTCAGACACTGTCCTGTCCCCCTCTGGGACTGGGTGGGGCAGTGGGTCAGACATTGTCCTTTCCCCCTCTGGGACCGGGTGGGGCAGTGGGACAGACACTGTCCTTTCCTCCTCTGGGATCAGGTCGGGCAGTGGGTCAGACACTGTCCTTTCCCTCTGGGACTGGGTGGGGCAATGGGTCAGACACTGTCCTATCCCCCTCTGGGACTGGGTGGGGCAGTGGGTCAGACACTGTCCTTTCCCCCTCTGGGACCGGGTGGGGCAGTGGGTCTGACACTGTCCTTTCCCCCTCTGGGACCGGGTGGGGCAGTGGGACAGACACTGTCCTTTCCCCCTCTGGGACTGGGTGGGGCAGTGGGTCAGACATTGTCCTTTCCCCCTCTGGGACCAGGTGGGGCAGTGGGACAGACACTGTCCTTTCCCCCTCTGGGACTGGGTGCGGCAGTGGGTCAGACACTGTCCTTTCCCCCTCTGGGACTGGGTGGGGCAGTGGGTCAGACACTGTCCTTTCCCCCTCTGGGACTGGGTGGGGCAGTGGGTCAGACACTGTCCTTTCCCCCTCTGGGACTGGGTGGGGCAGTGGGTCAGACACTGTCCTTTCCCCCTCTGGGACCGGGAGGGGCAGTGGGTCAGACACTGTCCTTTCCGCCTCTGGTACTGGGTGGGACAGTGGGTCAGACACTGTCCTTTCCCCCTGTGGGACCGGGTGGGACAGTGGGTCAGACACTGTCCTTTCCCCCTGTGGGACTGGGTGGGGCAGTGGGTCAGACACTGTCCTTTCCCCCTCTGGGACTGGGTGGGGCAGTGAGACAGACACTGTTCTCTCTCCCTCTGGGACTGGGTGGGGCAGTGGGACAGACACTGTCCTTTCCCCCTCTGGGACCGGGTGGGGCAGTGGGTCAGACACTGTCCTTTCCCCCTCTGGGACTGGGTGGGGCAGTGAGACAGACACTGTCCTTTCCCCCTCTGGGACCGGGTGGGGCAGTGGGTCAGACACTGTCCTTTCCCCCTCTGGGACCGGGTGGGGCAGTGGGTCAGACACTGTTCTCTCTCCCTCTGGGACGGGGTGGGGCAGTGGGACAGACACTGTCCTTTCCCCCTGTGGGACCGGGTGGGGCAGTGGGTCAGACACTGTTCTCTCTCCCTCTGGGACTCCGCCAACCACCCCCAGCCCCCTCCCCTCCCCCACAACCACAAAACCTGATGTCCGACTGAGAACACAATCCAGGCCCTAGTGTCAACGTCAAAGACAAACGGGAAGCCAAGCTGGATACTATGGTGGGTGCGTGAGTCAAACACTGTCCTTCCCCAATAAAAACAAGAAATGCTGGAAATACTCAGCAGGTCTGGCAGCATCTGTGCAGAGAGAAGCAGAGTTGACATTTCAGGTCAGAGACCCTTCTTCAGAACTGTCCTTCCCCACTCTGGGGCTGTGGGTCAGACACTGTCCTGTTACGTTGCACAAGTTTCATTCACACTCTCCAGGTTCACATGTTGTGAAATAAAGTAGCTGAATGATTTCTTGGTCAGACTTTGAAAAGATTCATGCGTTGGGACATATGTGAAAGATTGAGTATCTGTTGCCAAGGGGAGGAGGGGAGGGTACTATTTACACACGTGGTTTTCACTAACATGTCGAGTCCCCACAGTTTATAGGGGCCGCATTGGGGCCAACATGATATGCCGGCACCACCTGCAACACTCAGCCCCCTGACAATCAATCAAAAATGTAAGAAAAAAAAAAAGAGTTTAATGCTCTTTTAGAGATTAAGATGAGTAAACCCAGTCGTGATACAGTGAATTCTGGCCACTGTAACACAGCGCAGATGGAAGATTACCTGCTGGCTATGTTCTATTTTGCACCTTATTGACTTGCCAAACATGTTTGCTCCTGCAGTCTGTGCCGAGCAGTGCAACCTGTAACCAGGCACCAGTCAGATTAAGTACAACAGGTAATTGCACCTTCTGGTGCGAACGACTCACTAAATACCAGTCTCTGCCCAAAATACCTAGAGCATGTATCACACGGCTTTATAATCCATTGTTATGTCAATGGGAAATGGTTTCTACTGTTTGACCGAGCCAAATGTGGGCAATTTAAGCGATAGGGACTGTAGTTAGATATTAGGCAACATGAACACATCCCTAAATGTTAAGATGCACAGACTGGTCCCAGGATTATCAGCTTGGCTCAGTGGTAAGACTCACACCTCTGAGTCAGATGATGAGATGTCGCCCCATGCCAGAGACCTGAGCACATAATCCTGGCTGTTACTCCAGCGGGGCACCGAGCGAGTGCTGCACTGTCGGAGACCTTGCTTGTCGGAGGTGAACTTAAATCCAGGCCCTGACTGCCCGTTCAGGTGAATCTCACGGCACTATCCCAAGTATCTGTGGAAGGGGTGGGGAGGGGGGGAGGGGGGGGGTTCCCTCATCGTCTGTCCTGGTTCATTCCTCAAACCTGCACCATCAAAAACACACAGTGCTGTGCCTGTCTACGGTAACTATATCTTCCTCTACTCTTGTCCCTATGTGGATACAACCATTTAATCCTGCGTGCTGCCACACTTACTCGAGCGGAGATGTGTAATCCACTAGTAGCTCACCTTCGTATCATAGAGCTCAGAATATCCATGTGGAGAGGGGCTTAACCTATAACTTGCTGCTGGGGGCTTTTCACATTTCAAGTGGACGTGGGAGATGAACTAAACGGCGAAAACACATTAACAGGTCATTTTTCTCACTGCTGTCCGTGGGATCTTGCTGTGCTCAAAACGTCTGCTCCCGCTTCCCTACGCGACGGCCCTTCAAAGAAAGTACTCTGGGACGTTCTGAGGTTGTGAAAGACGCTGAAGAAATGCAAGCTCTCTGTCTCTTTACGAGAACAGCAGGGTGGATAGTTGTGTTTCGGTTGAGCCCCCCCCCCCCCCCCACCAGTCGACCTCTCTGTTACCTCAGCCAGCGGTAGGTCCGTGTGCTGCTACTGGGCAGAAGCACGCGGAGTGCGACGCTGCCGACCGGAAGCTGCAGCTGGTCCCGCGGGATTCCCGTCCCCGTCGAGTTAGGTTAAAATGACCCCCCCCCACCCACCCCCCCACCCCCGACGTCTCGACTCACAGCGAATGACTGTGGGGGCCTACGCCCGAGCGCGGACAGCAGCAGCAGGAGAAGGAGGAGGAGGCGGCCACGGCTTTCTAACAAATAAAGGGGCAATTAATGCTTTGACAAGTCGAGCCGTGGCAAAGCGACGGCTTAACCGGATCGATCGTGGTGGGGCAGTACCGTTGGTTATCTTTCTTCACCCAGAAGGCCACGGCAGCCTGGGGCACAGGTTGATCCAAGAACAGCAGCCGCATGACGTAATTCTGAGCCAGTGCCGGCAGCTCCCTGAGGCAAAGGAAGGAAACGAGAACAACTTAGCGGCGGCAGCGAATACTCACATTATTGCGCGTCACAGATTTAGCGGAGAAATTGGACACAAGCAGTGAACGCAAAACAGGCGGGAGCGTATCGATCACCCAGCATGGGCCAGGCCCGATACTGGGGGTCTGCTGACATTAACAGCACTGAATATTGGGTGCGGGACATAACAACGGGCAATAGTGCTTCCCCCCCGTTTTGCGCCCCTCTGCCCAGGTCCCATCTCACCACCACCCCCTCACTGTATTTTCTGGAGCAGAGCTGTCGCACAGACGTTTCACTTCATGACAATTATTCTGTGGGGGTAGAAAGTAAAACCAGCTGATCTACTGATTGCCATCCAGTGACTTCTGCTGAAGAGAAAGTCAGAGTTATACAGCGGAGAAACAGGCCCTTCGGCCCACCGTGACTATGCCGGCCATCGAGCACCTGTCTCTTCTAATCCCATTTTCCATTACTTGGCCCGTAGCCTTGTTGGCGATGGCGTTTCAAGTGCTCATCTGAATACTTCTTAAATGTTGAGGTTTCTTGCCTCTACCACACCTTCAGGCAGCGCGTTCCAGATTCCAACCACCCTCCTCTGGGTGAAATTTTTTTCCCTCAAATCCCCTCTAAACCTCCTGCCCCTTACCTTAAATCCAAGCCCCCTGGTTACTGACCCCTCCGCTGAGGGAAAAAGTTTGTTCCTATCTAACTATCAATGCCCCTCATAATTTTGCAAACCTCAATTATATCTCCCCGATAGAGGGTGCGCGCGAGGGGGCATCAGGCAAGGATATAATTGGCTGTGTTGCCCTCCCCAGAGACTGGGCGCTGCTCATTCTTCGGAGATTTGCCGAGCATTGTTCAGTGGTGTTACTGCATGTTGAGGCATCACCTATGGAATGTTGCAACAGCTTGAAGAAATTACCGCACCCATTCCATGGGGAAATACACCAATACGTCAGCCGGTGTGTGCTGCTGAGCTGTGTACAGTAGGGAGATCCCAGGTTCAATCCCAGGCTGATGGGCTTAGCTTAGCTAAACTGGGGCCGCCCTGGGGTTAGGGAGGGGAGAGAAGACGTTATTTTAATCCTGTTGCGCCCTCACAGCCTTAAAATGGTCAAAGCGCAGTTAAAATGCCAGTTAAAGGGGGGGGGTTGAACAGTGGCATAGTGGTCATCTCACTGAACTAGTAATCCAGAGGCCTGGGCTAATGCCCGAGGGTCGTGGGTTCAAATCCCACCACAGCAGCTGGTGGAATTTAAATTCAATTAATTAATACGTTCAATTAATTATTATCTGAAATTGAAAGCTACTCGCAGTAGTGGTGCCATGAAACTATCGATTGCCATTGAAAAAAATCTGGTTCGCTAATGTTCTTAAGGGAAGGAAATCTGCCGTTCTTACCTGGTCTGGCCTACACGTGACTCCAGACCCACAGCAATGTGGTTAACTCTTAACTGCCCTCTGAAAACGCCTAGCAAGCCACTCAGTTGTCAAGGGCAATTAGGGATGGGCAACAAATGCTGGTCTTGCCAGCGATGCCCACATAGGAACAGGAGGAGGCCATTCAGCCCATCGGGCCTGCTCTGCCATTCAATACAATCATGGCTGATCATCCACTTCAACGCCTTTTTCCCCCACACAATCCTCATATCCCCTTATGTCATTTGTATTTAGAAATCTGTCAATCTCTGCTTTAAACAAACTCAATGACTGAGCTTCCACAGCCCTCTGGGGTAAAGAATTCCAAAGATTCACAACCCTCTGAGGAAAGCAATTTCTCCTCATCTCTGTCCTAATTGGCTTCCCCCTTATTTTGAAATTGTGTCCCCTGGTTCTAGACTCCCAACCAAGGGAAACACCTTACCTGCATCTACCCTGTCTATCCCTTTAAGTATTTTGTAGGTTTCAATGAGATCACCTCTCATTCTTCAAAACTCTACAGATTACAAGCCCAGTTTCCCCAATCTCTCTTCATAGGACAGTCCCGCCATCCCGGGAACAAGTTTGGTGAACCTTTGCTGCACTCCCTCTCTGGCTATAATATCCTTCCTAAGGTAAAGGGACCAAAACTGCACACAGTACTCTAGGTGGAGTCTAACCAAGGTTCTGTACAATTGAAGCAAGACTTCACGACTCCTGTACTCAAATCCTCTTGCGATAAAGGCTAACATACCATTGGCCTTCCTAATTGCTTGCTATATCTGCATCTTGGCTCTCAGTGATTTATTGACAAGGACACCCAGGTCCCTTTGTACATCTACACTTTCTAATCTCTTACCATTTAGGAAATACTCTGTACATCTGTTCCTCCTACCAAGGTGAATAACCTCACATTTTTCCACATATAGTCCATCTGCCACGCTCTTACCCACTCACAAAGTCTTTCCAACATCCCATGAAAGAATAACAAAAAAAAAAAAAATGCACAGCGTGGTCTCCCTCCCTACCTCAGGGCTCCTGAGACCAATGGTAACCTTGTCTTACCTGAAGACAGCCAGGCATGTTGCTGGGTGGTTGTACAGCTTGTCGAGAATGGCTGGGCTGAGGCTCCTCATGTACTCGTGCAGGTTCTTACACTTTAGTTTCTCCCGCTGCATGGTCACTCTGGCACAGGGGGCACTGCCAGGGTGGATGGGAGGTCGGGGACGTTGGCGGGAGGAGAGAAGACAAGGAAGAGGTTAGTGAGCGCTACGCGTGAAGCCAAACCGCGACGCACAGACATGCGGTCCATTAAACTGGGACTGGAGCTCCAGAGCCCGCTCGGCAATGCGACATTGCTCCCCGTGCTGCAAACAGAACCGCGAACGAGGTCGCGTGGCGCGTCTAGCGAGCAGACACGTTACCCGCAAGCATCAGGCCCACTGCCTTAACCCGAACTAAAACTCTTCCACCCCAGAAAGGGGGGAGAACGTTGAACTCGCTACCACAAGGAGTGGTTTGAGGGGAATAGCATAGATATATTTAAAGGGAAGTGAGATATGCACATGAAGGAGAACGGAATAGAAGAATATGATACATGATAGGGTGACATGAAGAAGGAGCACGAACCTATTGGACGGCCTTATTGGGCGGAATAGCCTGTTTACCTGCTGCAAATTCTATGTAATCCTGCAAGTCTTTAGAAGAGGGAAGACTGAACACAAACCTGACAGCGGCCTCGAAGATTATGGAGGGATTTGATAGGTTAGACGTAGAGAAAATGTTTCTGCTTGTGGGAGACGAGGCCAGAAGTAGGAGCCATAAGTATAAGATAGTCAGGAGTTCAGAATAAACTACTTTACACAAGGGAGCAGCGAGACTGTAGAACTTACCGCCACAGGAAGTGGTTGAGGCGAATAGCTCAGATGCATTTAAGGGGAAGCTAGACCGATGCACGAGCGAGAAAGGAGTGGAAGGAAATGGTGATAGGGCGAAATGAAGAGGGGTGGGAGGAAGTTCGGGTGGAGCAGAAACGTCAGCATGGAATGGCTGGGCCAAATGGCCTGTTCCTCAGCTGTGAAATTCGACGTAATTCTACGAATCCACTAAGTGGGATCTTCACCCTGAACAAGACCACGGGCCAGCCACACCCTCTGTGGTGCATCAATCGAGCAAAGTTTATACAAGCACCGTCGGTACCGCAGCTGCAGCTGATCCCAGCTCTGAGGAAAACGTCTCCGAGCGGGTCACACACAGTGAATAACTTTAAACACCACAGACTTTGATATGACGGTGCCGTGCGCACAGCAAGATCCCACAAACAGCCACCGGAGGAATGCTCTGTCTTTTTTTTTTTTTAAAAGGTGGTGTTGGGATCAGACATGTGTCGGCCAGGACACTGGGAGAACTCCCCACCTTCCTGCAAATAGTGCCACGGGGAGTTTTGCATTGGCTTTTACAGGCAGACAGTGCCTCTTGCATCAGCCCGTGGTCAGCACTCTCACCTCTGAGAGTCACAAGGTTCCGGGTTCAAATCCCACTCCAGGGCTAAAGCACATAATCGAGGCTGATTCTCCACCGCAGTATCGAGGGAGTACTGCACTGTCAGAGGTGCTGCCTTTCAGATGAGACGTTAAATCGAGGCCCCGTCTGGGTGAACGTAAAAGATCCCATTTTGAGGAAGAGCAGGGGAGTTGTCAGAGTCATACAGCATTGAGACAGGCCCTTTGGCCCACCGAGTCTGTCCCGATCATCAACCATCCTACATTAATCCCATATTCTCTACCACCTACCTACACTAGGGGCAATTTTACAATGGCCAATTTACCTATCAACCTGCAAGTCTTTGGCTGTGGGAGGAAACCGGAGCACCCGGCGGAAACCCACGCGGTCACAGGGAGAACTTGCAAACTCCGCACAGGCAGTACCCAAAACTGAACCCGGGTCGCTGGAGCTGTGAGGTGGCGGTGCTAACCACTGTGCTGCCCTAATCAAAATTCATCCCTCAGTCAACATTACAAAAACAGATTATGTGGTCAGTATCTGATTGCAGTTTGCGGGAACTTGCTTTCCGCAAATTGGCTGCCGTGTTTCGTGCATTCCAACAGTGACAACACTGCAAAATGTACTTCACGGGCTGCAAAGCGATTTGAAACATCTGGTGGTGGTGAAAGGCACTCCATAAATGCAAGCCTTTCTCTTTTTCTCTCACCCGAAGGGCTGCATCTACAACAACGTAGCACTCCTTGAGTGACGTACCGAGTAATGTACTCAGCATGGATTATGTGCTCCAGTTCTTGAGTAGGGTTGTACGTACAGCTCTCTGACTCACACATAAAGCAGCTCAACTTAAGCCAAGCTGACAGTGATTGCATTAGCCTTACTTAACTAACGTCCACCATTCCATTTCTAGGAGACAGTGGGAAGCCTCATCTTACTCATTACACTTTAATGTCACACAATACACTGCTACTGTTATGCACATATCAGAGGCTCAAACTGCAGCCCCCATCAGTATTTCACCTGTGGGTTATACAGTGACAAACCTGTACCCACCAGTACTGTATCCCAGTGTAATAGTGACAAACCTGTACTCACCAGTACTGTATCCCAGTGTTATACAGTAACAAACCTGTACCCACCAGTACTGTATCCCAGTGTAATAGTGACAAACCTGTACCCACCAGTACTGTATCCCAGTGTTATACAGTGACAAACCTGTACTCACCAGTACTGTATCCCAGTGTAATAGTGACAAACCTGTACTCACCAGTACTGGATCCCAGTGTTATACAGTAACAAACCTGTACCCACCAGTACTGTATCCCAGTGTAATACAGTGACAAACCTGTACTCACCAGTACTGTATCCCAGTGTAATACAGTGACAAACCTGTACTCACCAGTACTGTATCCCAGTGTAATAGTGACAAACCTGTACTCACCGGTACTGTATCCCAGTGTAATAGTGACAAACCTGTACTCACCAGTACTGTATCCCAGTGTTATACAGTGACAAACTTGTACCCACCAGTACTGCATCCCAGTGCTATACAGTGACAGACCCATACCCACCAGTACTGTATCCCAGTGTTATACGGTGACAAACCTGTACTCACCAGTACTGTATCCCAGTGTAATAGTGACAAACCTGTACTCACCAGTACTGTATCCCAGTGTAATACAATGACAAACCTGTACCCACCAGTACTGTATCCCAGTGTTATACAGTGACAAACCTGTACCCACCAGTACTTTATCCCACTGTTATACAGTGACAAACTTGTACCCACCAGTACTGTATCCCAGTGTAATACAATGACAAACCAGTACCCACCAGTACTGTATCCCAGTGTTATAGTGATAAACCTGTAACCACTAGTACTATACGCCATGTGTTATACAGTAACAGTCCTGTACCCACCAGTACTTTATCCCACTGTTATACAGTGACAAACCTGTACCCACCAGTACTGTATCCCAGTGTAATACAATGACAAACCTGTACCCACTAGTACTGTATCCCAGTGTAATACAGTGACAAACCCATACCCACCAGTGCTGTATCCCAGTGCTATACAATGACAAACCTGTACTGTATCCCAGTGTAATACAGTGACAAACCCATACCCACCATTGCTGTATCCCAGTGCTATACAGTGACAAACTTGTACCCACCAGTACTGTATCCCAGTGTAATACAGTGACAAACTTGTACCCACCAGTACTGTACCCCAGTGTAATAGTGACAAACCCGTACCCACCAGTGCTGTATCCTAGCGTTACACAGTAACAGACCTGTACCCATCAGTACTGTACCCGTGTTATACAGTGACAAACCAGTTCCCACCAGTACTGTATCCCAGTGTTATAGTGATAAACCTGTACCCACTAGTACTGTACCCCAGTGTTATACAGTGACAACCATGTACCCACCAGTACTGTATCCCAGTGTTACACAGTAACAGACCTGCACCCATCAGTACTGTACCCCATGTGTTATACAGTGACAACCATGTACCCACCAGTACTGTATCCCAGTGTTACACAGTAACAGACCTGTACCCATCAGTACTGTACCCGTGTTACACAGTGACAAACCTGTACCCACCAGTACTGTATCCCAGTGTTATACAGTAACAGACCTGTACCCATCAGTACTGTACCCCAGTGTTATACAGTGACAAACCTGTACCCACCAGTACTGTATCCCAGTGTTACACAGTAACAGACCTGCACCCATCAGTACTGTATCCCAGTGTTATACAGTGACAAACCTGTACCCACCAGTACTGTATCCCAGTGTTACACAGTAACAGACCTGCACCCATCAGTACTGTATCCCAGTGTTATACAGTGACAAACCTGTACCCACCAGTACTGTACCCCAGCATTACACAGTAACAGACCCGTACCCATCAGTACTGTACCAGAGGGTTACGCAGTGACAGACCCGTACCCGCCACTACTGTACCCCAGTGTCATACAGTGACGGAGCTGCACCCGCCAGTACTGTACCCCAGTGCTATACAGTGACAGACCCGTACCCACCAGTACTGTACCCGTTATTCTGTAATAAACCTGTACGTGCTAGTACTGTACCCGTGTTATACATTAACAGACCTGTACCCACCAGTACTGTACCCGTGTTATCCAGTGACAGACCTGTACCCACCAGGACTTTACCCGTGTTATTTATACCCATGTTATACAGTTATACAGTGGCAGACCTGAACCCACCAGTACTGTACCCCACTCTTCTAGAGTGACAGACCTGTTTGCAAATCAGCAATACCAGTGTTTCACAGTGACTGAACTGCATCCACTGGTACTGCACCTGTGTTAGGTACTGACAGATCCGCACCCACTGGTATGTTCCCCTATACACCTCCAAATACTCGCTCCAGACACAGCATAAGTTTGCAAGGACAGAATCTAAATCTGTACTATTGGGCATTTCTCACATTTCTTGTAGACACATAAGAAAATCGTCACAGCCCCATCACTGCAAGTCAGTGAAATCTTTCTGACAGCACTCCTGTTGACTAAGACGTTGGGCTCTATACTCAGAGGGTTTAACTGTCTCACTGAGACAACTTTCAAAGACTACATGGTGGCAACCGTTTGATGTCCCTGCTAGCTCCGTCCCTTCCACGCCTCAATGAAATAATCCCCAATTTAAACAGCCAGAACTGCCTGAATACGATAAGACCCCATGACAAATGACTGCACTGCAGCTCTCCTCAGTGGGATTCTGTCTTCCTCACCTATTAATATACACTAAGCTGCCACTACTAGGAACATAGGAGCAGGAGTAGGCCATTCAGCCCATCAAGCCTGCTCTGCCATTCAGTACAATCATGGCTGATCTTCCACTTCAATGCCTTTTCCCCACACACAATCCTCATATCCCCTTATGTCATCTGCATGTAGAAATCTGTCAGTCTCTGCTTTAAACATACTCAGTGGCTGAGCTTCCACAGCCCTCTGGGGTAGAGAATTCCAAAGATTCATAACCCTCTGAATAAAGCAATTTCTCCTCATCTCTGTCCTAAGTGGCTTCCTCCTTATTTTGAAATTGTGTCCCCTGGTTCTAGACTCCCCAACCAGGCGAAACATTTTAGCTGCATCTACCCTGTACATCCCTTTAAGTATTTTGTAGGTTTCAACTGCTCCAGAATCTATAGAATTTTGGAAGATGATCACCAATGCATCCACTATCTCTATAGCTACCTCTTTCAACACTCTGGGATGTAGAATATCAGGTCCTGGGGACTTATCAACCTTCAGCCCCATTAATTTCTCCAATACAACCTTTTTACTAACACTAATTTCCTTCAATTCCTCACTCCCCCTGATCCCTTGGATCTCTAATTCTGGGAGATTTCTTGTACCTTCCGCAGTGAAGACAAAGTAATAATTTAGCTTCTCTGCCATTTCTCTATTCCTCATTATAAAATCTCCTGACTCTGCCTGTAATGGACCCACATTTGTCTTAGCTAAACGTTTCCTTTTTATGTACTTGTAGAAGCTTTCACAGTCCGTTGTTATATTTTTTGCTAGCTTACATTCATATTCTATTCTCCCTTTCTTTAACAGTTTCTTTGTCCTCCTTTGGATATTCTAAAATCCTCCCAATCCTCAGGTTTACTACTATTTCTGGCAACTTTATAGGCCTTTTCTTTTAATCTTATACAATCCTTAACTTCCTTTGTTATCCACAGTTAACTGCCTTTGCTTATGGGCTTTTCATCCCTTGAAGGAATGTATAGTTGCTGTAAACTATGTAATATATCTTTAAAGGCTATCCATTGTCTGTGCACTGTCGTACCTTTTAATGTATTTTCCCAATCCACCTCAACCAATTTGCCCCTCATACCTTCATAATTTCCTTTGTTCAAATTTAACACCCTGGCTTCAGATTGAACTACCTCACTTTCAAACATAATTTAAAATTCTATATTATGGTCACTCATCCCTAAAAGTTCTTTTACAACAAGATTATCAATTAGCCCTTTCTCATTACATAAAACTAGATCTCAAATAGCCTGTTCTCTAGTCGGTTCCTCAACATACTGCTCTAGAAAACCATCCCTAACACACTCCAGAAACTCGTCCTCAACAGCATTAGTGCTCATTAGGTTTACCCAGTCTAGATGCAGATTGAATTCACCCATGATTACTGTACTCTCACATTCCAAGTCCTGTTCACTCGACAACCTCTGCGCACTGACCTACATTGGCTCTTGGCACTGAAAACACCTCAATTGTAAAATTCTTATCCTAGCTTTCAAATCCCTCCCTGGCCTTATGCCTCCTTATTTCCTTAACCTCCTCTAGCCTTACTGTTTTCCAAGATCACCGCGTACCTCCAATTCTGGTCTCTCAAGCATCCTGGATTTTCATCTGCCCACCATTGGTGGCCATGGTAAACTGCCTAATTCCTAAGCTCTGGATTTCCTTCCCTAAACCTCTCTGCTTCTCTCCTCGTCCATTAAGATGCTCTTTAAAAATCTACCTCTTTGGCCAACCTTTTGGTCACCAGTTCTAATATGCCATGTGACTCGGTGTCAAAGTTTGTTCGATAATGCTTCTATGAAGCGCCTTGGGATGTTTCACTACATTAAAGGCGCTACATAAATGCAAACTGTTGTTGATCCCTAAGCCAGGATGAGTAAGGCTGTCACAAAGGAGGCCATCTGATGCCTGCTCTGAGATGGGACCAGTTGGACAGTATTTTAAAACAAGGAGATACAGTATCGCAAAGTCTTAGAAGATTGTGTCCAATGCCCTATTTAAGAGTTTCCCAGACAAACTATCAAGAGTTTCTCATTAGCTGATATGGAATGCACATTCTATATGGTCACACCTCCTATTCTCTTCGCCCAAAAATTCTTAAGAACGTAAACAAGAATTTGCATCGATTTTCATGACCTCAGTGCACCTTAAAGCACTTTGCAGCCAACTGACAAGATCTGAAGTGGAGTCACTGTTGTCCAGGGGGAAACAGGGGCAGCCAATTTGTGCATAGCAAGATCCCACAGCCAGCAATTCAATGAGGACCATATCTGTTATAAATCTGTTCTTTAGTGATAATGGTTGGGGGGAATCAATATTGGCTATGACGTTGGGGAGAGCCTCCTTGCTTTCCTTTCCAATAGTGGCCACAGGATCTTTTACATCCACCCGAGGAGGTGTGCCCTCAGTTTGGCGTCGCATCTGAAAGACTTCACCTCTGGAAATGTAGCACTCCCTCAGTACTACACTGGGAGTGGCAGCCTAGACTTTGCGCTCAAGTCCCTAGATTTGGACTTAAACCCACAAGCTTCTGACTCAGAGCTAAGTGTGCTACCCATTGAGTCACGTTAGCAAGGCTTAGTGGCCCCCACGCAAGTGCAGTGATACGGCTGCAACTTACGTAGCTAAAAATCACCTGAGATTGCACACGAGGGCCTCTAAATCCAAAACTTCCAGCCACCTGAATTGGGCATGGAATCCCCAGCTGATAGAACTGTGTATACCTTTCGAACTTGGTTGAGTGTCTGCTCTCTTCCTGTAAAATGTTCTGACTGGAAAGAATAGTTTTTATATTAATTACTAGCATACCTACACCAATAACTAGGACCACTGTTTTGGTCGTGCATTAATTTTAAACAAATATGTATTAGTGTATGGTAACTGCTTCAGTCAAATTTTGGTGTTACTGCACTGGATTCCATAGCCTTCACTGGAGTTTCAAAGATCCCAGCCTACCAATGCAACAGTTTTTCCACAAAAACCAGTGGCTTTGCCGGCTGTTCCACTGGAGGGGATTTGTGTGGGCAACCAGCCCCTTCATATTTCACAGGCCTAACCAAACTCACCAGTGGCTCAGTGAATCAAATCTTTGTTTCTTATTACATGAGATGGAGCAATTTTTGACTGGTGTTTGGTGAAATCTGTCTACAATTCCATTTGTTTACCTGGCAAGCAGTTTTTGCACTTGTGCCTCAGTCAGAAGGTTGAGGGGTCAAGTCCCAGTCCAGGACTTGAACACAAAACACCAGGCTGACACTCGAGGGAATGTTGCACTGCTGGAGGTGCCGTCTTTTGGATAAGACGCTGGGGCAGAAAGGCCCTCGGTTTATGAGGTGAATACGAACGATCTCGTGGCGCTATTTTGATTCTCCCCGGGGTCCTGTCCAATTTTTATCCCTCAAACAACATCACAAGATGAGATTATCTGGTGATTATCACGATGCTGCTTTTGGGAGCTTGCTGTGCACAAATTGGCTACCACGTTTCCTACATTACCATAGTGACTGCACTTCAAAAGTACGTCATTGGTTGCAAAGTGCTTTGGGAGGTCCTGAGGTGGTGAAAGGTGCTACATAAATGCAAGTCTTACCTTTTGTCTTTTTAAGACCCCACAAAGCCTTGTTTGTCCACCATTAAGTTAACATAGTTAATAGCACTTAAATAATATTAACCAAAAATTGCAACAAGTTAGCTTCCTCTCCCTCTCTTTGTTTTACCTGAGTAGGGCCCTTCCTACTTTGACACAACAGACCCCATTGAAGAGCACACACTACCACAACTCTGTCCCTGTGAGGGCGCATGAAGTCCCAGCGCATGCGCAGCTCACATCGCAACAGCGCCCTCTGATGACGTCACCGGCGTGACCGATAGACCTCTTTCACATCGACGTCAGCCACCGGGACGGAATTTCCGGTGTCTCAATCTGAAATCGTCCCCCGCCCCTAGCAGCAGATTTCCCTTCTAGAATCTTAACTTTTAGGTTCCGCCCTCTGCAGCAATTTGTAACCTCAGTCTAACAAGCGGCTTTAGGTTTTAACTAACTGCATTTTTTGCTTAGACCACTACATATTATCGTGGTTTTCAAATACAGAAAAATAAAACTTGCGTTTATATAGCACCTTTCGCGACCTCAGCCCAATAAATAAATTTTGGAGTGCAGTCACTGTTGTAATTTAGGAAGGACAGCAGCCACTTTGCTCCTCAGCAAGTTCCCATACGCAGCAATGAGATAATGACCAGATAATCTGTTTTTGGTGGTTTTGATTGAGGGACAAATATTCGCCAGGTTACTCGGAGAACTCACCTGCTCTTAAAATTGTGCCATAGGATCTTTTATGTTCTCCTAAGAGGGAAGACAGGATCTCAGTTTAATGTCACTTCTGAAAGGTGGCACCTCCAACCATGCAGACTTCCTTTAGCATTGCAGTGAAACAGCAGCCTAGATTAAGTCTCTTCAGTGTGTTGAATCCTCAACCTACTGATTCAGAGGCAACTGTGCTACCAACTACACCTAACTTAATTGTGTTAAATTGGAATACCAGACACTGCACGTAAATTGCACGAAAAAAAGCTGTTAAAATTGTGCACTGTTGTAAAATATCCAGCAGTTTTTCAATCCAGGGAAACCTCATGAGACAAAAAAAGTTAACACAGAGAAAGAAATTTAGAAACTTGGAATTAGTAATGTTGGTGGATGTAAAATACTTTTGAAATTGACTTAAAATCTACAAAGTCAATTCTGGAAAATCTCAGAAGATAAAAGTTTGTTGGAGAAATATTTATAAAATTATAACCAGTAATATCACTGAATGTGTATACAGTGTATTGTGATCCTTAAAAGTACATTATAAAAATAAATTAAAAATTAAAAATATTGATTTTAGTGGATGAGAGAAATGTTTTGAAAGCTGTAACAATTTCTGCCTATGTATTTAGTTAGTTGCATATTTAAATCCTTAATATTAAATTCAATTCAATTGTTTTATGTTGGAATATCACACTTAGAATCATAGAATAGCTAAAGCTTAGAAGGAGGCCATTCAGCCCATCGTGTCCATGCCGGCTGTCTGTAAGAGCAACTCAGCTAGTCCCACTTCCTTGTCCTTTCCCCATAAACCTGCAATTTTGTTTTTCATCAAGTGCTTATCCAATTCCCTTTTGAAAGTCCCAGTTGTATTTGCCTCCACCATACTCTCAGACAGTGCTTTCCAGATCCTGAACACTCGCTGCATAAAAATATTTTCCTCATGTGTTCTTTGGCAACTCGCCTTAAATTGATGTCCTCTGATTCTCAACTGTTTTACCAATGGGAAAGGTTTGTCAATATCTTAAATACTTACACAATGGTTAGAGCAGAAAAGGAGGCCATTTGGCCCATCATGTCTCTGCCAGCTCTCTGCAAGAGCACCTCATCTAGTCCCACTCCCCCGTCTTTCCCCTGTAGCCCTGCAAATTTATTTCTTTTCGGGTAATTATCCAATTCTTTTTTGAAAGCCACAATTATAGAGTATTAGAGTAACACAGCATAGAAACAGCCCTTCGGCCCACCGTGTCCATGCCGACCATAATGCCTATCTATACTAATCCTACCTGCCTGCATTAATTCCATATCCCTCTATGCCTTGCTCATTCAAGTACCGGTCCAGATGCCTCTTAAATGTTGCTACTGTTCCTGCCTCCACCACCTCCTCTGGCAGCTCATTCCAGATACCCACTATTATTTGTGAAAAATTTACCCCTTTGATCCCCTTTAAACCTCCTCCCTCTCACCTTAAATCTATGCCCTCTAGTTTTAGTCACCCCTACCATGGGAAACAGACTCTGGCTATTACCCTATCTATGCCTCTCATAATTTTATATACCTCTAACATGTCCCCTCTCAGCCTCCTTCGCTCCAGGGAAAACAGACCCAGCCTATCCAATCACTCTTTATAACTCAAGCCCTCGAAACCAGGCAACATCCTTGTGAATCTTTTCTGTACCCTCTTGAGCTTAATCACATCTTTCCTGTGGTGCGGCAACCAGAACTGCACACAGTACTCCAAATGCGGCCAAACCAAAACAGTTGTACATGACGTCCCAACTCTTGTACTCAATGTCTCGGTCGATGAAGGCAAGCATGCCATACGCCTTCTTCACCACCCTGTCTACCTTTGTTGCCACTTTCAGGGAACTATGTACTTGCACCCCAAGGTCTCTCTGCTCAACAACACTCCCCAGGGCCCTGCCATTCACTGTATATGTCCTGCCCTGGTTTAACTTCCCAATGCATCACTTCACACTTGTCTGCGTTAAATTCCATTTGCCACACCCTTGCCCACTTTCCCAGTTTATCTATATCCTGTTGTAACCTTCGACAACCTTCTTCACTGTCCACAATACCACCAATTTTGGTGTCATCTGCAAACTTACTAATCATGTCCCCTACATTTAAATCCAAGTCATTGATATATATGACAAGCAACAGAGGGCCCAGCACCGATCCCTGCGGCACACCACTGGTCGCCGGCCTCCAATCTGAAAAACAACCCTCCACTACCGCCCTCTGCCTCCTATCAACAAGCCAATTTTGTATCCAATTGGCTAGCTCACCCTGGATCCCATGTGTTTGAACCTTCTGGACCAGCCTACCACGCAGGACCTTGTCAAAGGCCTTGCTTAAGTCCATGTAGACAACGTCCATCACCCTACCCTTGAATTGAATCTGCTGCCACCACCACACTCTCAGGCAGTGCTTTCCAGATCCTGAGCAATCGCTGTGTAAAATAGTTTTTTTTCATGTCGCCTTTGGGTCTTTTACCATTCAGCTTAAATCAGTATCCTCTGGTTCTCGACCCTACTGGCAATGGGAACAATTTCTATCAGTGTTAAATACTTGAAGGGGGAAAAATTGCAGGGCTGTGGGTGAAAGAGCAGGGGAACTGGGATTAATTGACTAGCTCTAGCAAAGAGATGGCAGATTCGATCGGTTGGTGTTGTTTCCCTTCGAACAGAAGAGGCTGAGAGGTGACTTAATTTAGGTGTACAAATTTATGAGGGGCCGAGATGGAGTAGACAGGAAGGACCTGTTTCCACTAGCAGAGAGGTCAATTACCAGTGGACACAGATTTAAGGTGATTGGTTGAAGGATTAGAGGGGACAGGAGGAAAAACGTTTTCACCCAAAGGGTGGTGAGTGTCTGGAATTCACTGCCTATATAAGTGGTGCAGGCAGAAAACCTCAACTCATTTAAAAGGACATGCACCTGAAGTGCTGTAACCTGGAAGACTACGGACCAGGTGCTGGAAGGTGGAATTAGATTGGGCGGCTAGTTTTTTCAGCAGGCGCAGACATGATGGGCTGAATGGCCTCCTTCTGTGCCGCAACATTTCTGTGGTTCTATTGATCACCCATGTGCCGTACGGCAATATGGCGGCGGCCGGCTCGTCGCAAGGCCGTAGGGCAGTTGCCGTACGTTGACGCACGACGGCGAGCGCCAGGTCGGTCGGTGTTGGAGGCGGCGGGAGGCCGCGCTAACGATTAACCCGAGAGACGGGGGAAGAGAGCGAGAGAGAGAGAAGCCGCGGCCTTGGCGCTTGTATGGCGGAATGACAGAGCCGGGGGCTCAGAGGGAGAGAACCGCCGGGACCGAAGAACCGGGCACCGGTGTCACTGCTCAGCGAGAGGGGCCGGGTGCCGGAGTCGGGCAGCGGCGGGAGGAGGCGGAGGCCCAGGAGAGGCGACAGAGGCAGCGGGAGGAGGAAGAGGAGTTGGACCCTCGCATCCAGGTGAGGCAGGTTGGATGGTCATCTACCGATAAAGATGCTGCAAGGGGCAGGAACCACCCTATAGATAAATATATACGTGTTGCATATAGTTATATATATGCTATGTGTGTATGCAATATATGCGCACTTGCTGACCTACAGTGGCGTTGCTCATGGATACTGTGGGAGCCTTGCTTGTCAAGTTACTGAGCTGCTCAGGTGGACCTGTGCCCCTGTTACCCCCACCCCACCCCTGCAGTCAGATGTGTGGTACCTACCCACCTGGGAGCGGTGTAAACACGCACACCCTCCAGACGAGTAACCAGGTGAGGTTCCTCTCTAGGTTGGCGGGCGCTTGTAAATTCCCGGCTCCTGCACTTCGGAGAGATCCCTGGGTTGTCAAGGTCATTAATTACTGTGGAGGAAATGATTGTCTTTATTTTAATAACAGTGCTCGTGATGGATGTTTGATAGATGCTAGTTTTTGTTTTGTTCTGCCATGTGCGTTTGTGTTAGTGGAACTAACCCCCTGATAGCAAGTTCGCAATGTGTTTTTTTTTTCCCTATTGACAGGAGCCTTGTACTGCATAGTGCTCTGTATCTGCAATATGACAACATCCGATTGCTATAAGGAAACAGAGACTGAGGTCAATGAGAAACTAATTGAGGGGAGTTTGCAGATTGGAGGGTGACTGTATAGTTTTGGCTCTAAGCCAGAAAATTGTTTTCATATACATATTTGGAACTGTGATGGACATTCTGGAATATATGTTTGTGTGAGGGACAGAGCACAGTATAATTGGCAAAAAACTCCAGAGGGAATATAAGAACTTTTTTACACAGCGCGTTATGACTTGGAATGGACTACCTGAATGGGTGGTGGACACTGATTTAATAGCAACGATTAAGAGAAACGGGTAACTTCTTGGAAGGGGAGGACATTTCAGGGTGATGAGGAAAGAGCAGGAGTGTGGGACTAATTGGATCGCTGTTTCAAACAGCCAGCACAGACATGATGGCCAGAATGGCCTCCTTCTGTCTGATAAGATTCTATGTGCATGTTGTTTGCAGGTAACATAAAATTGGGAGTATGGTCTCTGATTTTCCTCTTGCACAATTGTAATATAACAAATATACTCAAGATTTATATTTCACCACTGATGCGAGGAAAAACATCTCTGGCTCACTGCTGAAAAAACAAGAAAGACTTGCATTTTACACAGAGCTTTACATGGCCTTATGACATCCCAACAATGCTTTGCAGCCAATGAAGTACATTTGAAATATTGTCACTGTGTCAACTTTTTGAGGCGTGGATGATGTATGTGACACTTTTTTCAGGTGTGATGTGACAAAGTAAAAGAGTGGTGCCGCCAAATCTAGAGCCCCCTGGTTATTTAGAAGCTTACAGGGTAAGATAAAGCAGCAAAAGAAAGCATATGACAGTTACAAAAACGTAATACTTTAGAAAGCCAAGAACAGTATAGAAAGTAAAAGCAAAATACTGCAGATGCTGGAAATCTGAAATAAAAACAAGAAATGCTGGAACCAGTCAGCAGGTCTGGCAGCATCTGTGGAAAGAGAAGCAGAGTTAATGTTTCGGGTCAGTGACCCTTCTTCGCAAAAGAGTATAAAAAGTGCAGGGGTGAAGTTAAAAAAGGAAATCAGAAAAGCAAAGAGAGGACATGAGAAATTATTGGCAGGTAAAATCAAGGAAAACCCAAAAATGTTTTGTCAGTACATTAAGAGCAAGAGGATAACTAAGGAAAGGGTCGGGCCTATCAGAGATGTACAAAGGAACTTATACATGGATGCAGAAGATGTGGGCAGGGTTCTTAATGAATACATTTTCTCTTTGTTCACAAAGGAGAGGGCTGATGCAGACATTGTAGTTAAAGAGGAGGAGTGTGAAATATTAGATACAATAAGCATAATGAGAGAGGAAGTACTAGAGGGTCTGACATCCTTGAAAGTGGATAAATTGCCAGGGCCGGATGGATTGCATCCCAGGTTGTTAAAGGAAGCCAAGGAGGAAATAGCAGATGCTCTGAGGATCATTTTCAAATCCTCACTAGATACAGGCGAGGTACCAGAGGATTGGAGGTCTGCGAACATTGTACCATTGTTTAAAAAGGGTGTGAGGGATAGGCCAAATAATTATAGGCCGGTCAGTCTGACCTAGATCAAATTATTAGAATCAATTCTGAAAGATAGGATAAACTGTCACTTAGAAAGGCATGGATTATTCAGGGATAGTCAGCATGAATTTGTTAAGGGAAGGTCGTGTCTTAGTAACTTAATTGAATTTTTTGAGGAAATAACAAGGAGGATTGATGACGGCAGTGCAGTAGATGTGGTCTACATGGATTTTAGTAAGGCATTTGACAAGGTCCCGCATGGCAGACTGGTAAGAAAAATAAAAGCCCATGGGATGCAGGGGACTGTGGTGAGATGGATCCAAAATTGGCTCGGTGACAGGAAACAAAGGGTAACAGTTGATGGATATTTTTGCGAATGGAAAGCGGTTTCCAGTGGTGTTCCACAGGGCTCAGTGCTGGGTCCCTTGCTGTTTGTGGTATAATATTAATGATTTGGACTTAAATGTGGGAAGCATGATTGGGAAATTTGCTGATGACACAACAATTGGCCGTGGAGTTGATCGTGAAGAGGATAGCTGTAGACTCCAGAATGATATCAATGGTTTGGTTGAGTGGGTGGAAAAGTGGCAAATGGAATTCAGTCCAGAGAAGTGTGAGGTAATGCATTTGGGGAGGGCAAACAAAGCGAGGGAACACACAATAAACATAATTTTGTCCACCTCAATTAAGTTACCCCTCAGCCTCTTCTGTTCTAAGGAAAACAACCCCAGCCTATCCAATCTTTCCTCATAGTTTGCAACTTTCAAACCCTGGAGGATATTGAGAGGGGTAGAAGAAATGAGAGACCTTGGAGTGCATGTCCACAGGTCCCTGAAGGTGGCAGGGCAGGTAGATAGAGCAGTGAAGAAGGCATATGGAAAGCTTCCCTTTATTGGCTGAGGTATAGAATGCAAAAGCTGGAACTGTATAAAATGCTGGTTAGGCCACAGTTGGAGTATTGCATACAGTTCTGGTCACCACATTACAGGAAGGACGTAATTGCTCTGGAGAGAGTACAGAGGAGATTTGCAAGAATGTTGCCAGGGTTTGAAAGTTGCAGCTATGAGGAAAGATTGGATCGGCTCGGGTTGTTTCCCTTAGAACAGAGGAGACTGAGGGGTAATTTAATTGAGGCGTACAAAATTATGCGGGGCCGAGACAGGAAGGAGCGTTTTCCCCTAGCGGAGAGGTCAATTACCAGGGGGCACAGAATTAAGATGATTGGTAGAAGGATTAGAGGGAACATGAGGAAAAACATTTTCAGGCAGAGGGTGGTGGGTGTCTGGAATTCACTGCCTGGATTGGTGGTGGAGGCAGAAACCCTCAACTCATTTTAATGGTACCTGCACCTGAAGTGCTGTCACCTGTAAGGCTACGGACCAGTTGCTGGAAGGTGGGCTTAGATTTGGGCGGCTAGTTTTTTCAGCTGGCACAGACAGGATATGCTGAATGGCCTCTTTCTGTGCTGTAACTTTTCTATGGTTCTTTCTATATTGGTACAAAGCTTTAAATGATGTAGATATAATATCAGGGGCAACGGCATGCACTTAAATAGGACCAGTTCCGGTGTCTTGTGCATCCGTGATTTTCATTGCTCCCTCTTTAGCGACCGTGCCTTCAGCTGCCTAGGCACTGAGTTCTGGTATCCCATCCTTAAACCTTCAAGCCTGTCTACCTCTCTCTCAACACCATCACCAACGACAGCTTGTATCTGTATAGGCCTTTAGCACAGTGAAACTTCCTAAGGTGCTTTACAGGAACATTTAACGTACAAAATCTGACACCGAGCCACATGAGACATTCGGACAGGTGACCACAAGCTTGGCCAAAGAGGTAGGTTTTAAGGAGTGCCTTTAAGTATGGGAGAGATATAGAGAGGCGGAGAGACATGGGGAGGCAATTCCAGTGCTTAGAGCCCAGGCAGCTGACGGCATGACCACCAATGGTGGAGCAATTGGATAATGATCAGGGGTGGGGACCTCTGATGATTCCTTTTCATTCTCCCCCACCTCCCCCAAGTCTCTATCCGAGTGGGGTGGGGGGTGGGGGGGGGGGGGGGGGAGGGTTGCTAAGGCCATGGCGGGGTTTGAAAACAAGGATGACAATTCTGAAGTTGAGGTGTTGCTGGACCGAGAGCCAATGTGAGCAGATTTTTGGAATGAGCTCAATTTTATGTAGGGCGGTCGGTGGGAAGGCAGCCAGGAAAGCAATGGAATAGTCGAGACGAGAGCTAACTGAAGCATGAATGAGGGTTTTAGCAACAGATATCTGAGGTGGATGCAGAGATGAGCAATCTTACAGAGCTCTTTGATCAAGTTTGTGGTGGCCTCACGTCTCCTTGTGTAGCATGGAGCTGCTTTGATGCGCCTTGGAAACCAAAGATTCTGGAAGGGAATTGACCAGGTCAATGCTGGGAGAAGGCTTCCCCTGGCCGAGGTATCGAGAACTCAAGGTCACAGTTTCAGAATAAAGGGTCAGCCATTTAGAATTGAGATGAGGAGGAATTTCTTTACTCAGTGTTGTGAGTCTTTGGAATTCCCCACTCTAGAGGACTGTGAATGCTCAGTCATTCAGTGTACTCAAGACAGAGATCAGTAGATGTTTGGGTACTGAGGGAATTCAGGGATATGGGGATAGTGCGGGAAGGTGGGGTTGAGGTTGTAGATCAGCCAGGATTGTACTGAATGGCGGAGCATCCTCCTGCTCCTGTTACTTATGTCCCGCTGTGTTAAAGGCAATGGGATGAATGCAGGTTTTTATTAACATAACAAAACATCCCAAGTGCTTTACACTAAAGGGGGCAACAGATTGTGGGCCGAGAGAGAAACACAGTAAAGAATATATTCTCCACTTATACATAATTTAAACACCTTACATCTCGTGCCGCACGCATTAAATGTACAGAGGTGCATGTAAAATCGGCCCTGAAGAGAGAAGGAAAGCATGTCACACTATTGTGATTAGCTTGACCGAGGAATCGATTTTCTCTAATGTTTAGAGTTTAGAGATACAGCACTGAAACAGGCCCTTCGGCCCACCGAGTCTGTGCCGACCATCAACCACCCATTTATACTAATCCTACACTAATCCCATATTCCTACCACATCCCCACCTGTCCCTATATTTCCCTACCACCTACCTATACTAGGGGCAATTTATAATGGCCAATTAACCTATCAACCTGCAAGTCTTTGGCTGTGGGAGGAAACCGGAGCACCCGGAGGAAACCCACGCAGACACAGGGAGAACTTGCAAACTCCACACAGGCAGTACCCAGAATTGAACCCGGGTCGCTGGAGCTGTGAGGCTGCGGTGCTAACCACTGTGCCGCCCCACAGCTGACTCCTTTTAATTCAGTTCCTTAATTCAAATGATAGTTCAATTTTTCAGTGCCAAATTACCACTGTGCTGCTGCTTGGACTGCTTAGCTCAAATTAGTGATAATTCAGTGGACTGTACAAATTAGGAAAGATTTCACAGGAGAAAAGGCAACCGACTCAAATGCTACCATTTGAGTCAAACATGTTACTGAGTGTATTCATTCAGTTGGTTGCAGCCTCTCTCTTTTTATCTTGCATTTCTGACCCAGCTGTCTGTGCAGCCATCTAGAAATAGACATTCTAAGAAAGTAATTTGCGCACGAGGATTTAAGCTTGTCATTAAATTAATCATTAAATGCGTGGGAATCCCTGCGGACGCCTGGTTTTTTCTCCCTTGCACACGTGCTCCCTCTGCCTTTCTTGCTTGCTTTTTCTCCAAGTGCTAAAGCGATCCTGCTTCTTTAAGGTCAGAGTGTTTGCATCATAGCGAAGCATAAAGGCCGGTTCGGGTCTGTAAATGAGGCCCGACCCGGCCCGAGTCCTTCCATTTTTTTCCCGCCCCTGACCCGACCATCAGTTAACCTACCTTCCATTTTTCACTTTGTTCCTTACCAGCACAAGCTTAAAATAACTGACAAAACCAGAAACAGGAAAGGAGCAGTCACTTTATTGGGAGTTTTCTATAGACCCCCCCAATAGCAACAGAAACATGGAGGAACAGATTAGGAGGCAGATTTTGGAAAGGTGCAGAAGTAACAGGGTTGTTGTCATGGGTGACTTCAACTTCCCTAATATTGATTGAAACCTCCTTAGTGCAAATAGTTTGGATGGCGCAGATTTTGTCAGGTGTGTCCAGGAAGGTTTCTTGACTCAATATGTAGATAGGCCGAGTAGAGGGGAGGCTATGTTGGACTTGGTGCTTGGCAACGAACCAGGCCAGGTGGCAGATCTGTCGGTGGGAGAGTATTTCGGTGATAGTGATCACAACTCCCTGACCTTTACGATAGTCATGGAGAGGGACAGGAGCAGACGGGATGGGGAAATATTTAATTGGGGGAGGGGGAATTACAATGCTATTAGGCAGGAACTGGGGAGCTTAAATTGGGAACAGATGTTCTCCGGGAAATGCACGACAGAAATGTGGAGGTTGTTTAGGGAGCACTTACTGCGACTGCTGGATAGGTTTGTCCCGATGAGGCAAGGAAGGGATGGGAGGGTGAAGGAACCTTGGATGACAAGAGATGTGGAACAGCTAGTCAAGAGGAAGAAAGAAGCTTACTTAAGGTTGAGGAAGTAAGGATCAGACAGGGCTCTGGAGGGTTACAGGGTAGCCAGGAAGGAGCTGAAGAATGGACTTAGGAGAGCTAGAAGGGGACATGAAAAGGTCTTGGTGGGTAGGATTAAGGAAAATCCCAAGGCGTTCTACACTTGTGAGGAACAAGAGGATGGCCAGAGTGAGGGTAGGGCCGATCAGGGATAGTGGAGGGAACTTGTGCCTGGAGTCGGAGGAGGTAGGGGAGGTCCTTAATGAATACTTTGCTTCAGTATTCACGAGTGAGAGGGACCTTGTCCTTTGTGAGGACAGCGTGAAACAGGCTGATATGCTCAAACAGGTTGATGTTAAGAAGGAGGATGTGCTGGAACCTTTGAAAGACATGAGGATAGATAAGTCCCCGGGACCAGACGGGATATACCCAAGGTTATTACGGGAAGCGAGGGAAGAGATTGCCGCGCCTTTGGCGATTATCTTTGCGTCCTCACTGTTCTCTGGAGTAGTACCGGATGATTGGAGGGTGGCAAATGTTATTCCCTTGTTCAAGAAAGGGAATAGGGATAACCCTGGTGGGCAAATTATTGGAAAGGATTCCGAGAGACAGGATTTATGATTATTTGGAAAAACATAGTTTGATTAGAGATAGTCAGTATGGCTTTGTGAGGGGCAGGTCATGTCTCACAAGCCTTATTGAATTCTTTGAGGATGTGACAAAACACATTGATGAAGGAAGAGCAGTGGATGTGGTGTATATGGATTTTAGCAAGGCGTTTGATAAGGTTCCCCATGGTTGGCTCATTCAGAAAGTAAGGAGACATGGGATACAGGGAAATTTGGCTGTCTGGATACAGAATTGGCTGGCCCATAGAAGACAGAGGGTGGTAGTAGATGGAAAGTATTCAGCCTGGAGCTCGGTGACCAGTGGTGTTCTGCAGGGATCTGTTCTAGGACCTCTGCTCTTTGTGATTTTTATAAATGACTTGGATGAGGATGTGGAAGGCTGGGTTAGTAAGTT
Source organism: Heterodontus francisci (assembly GCF_036365525.1). Lineage (NCBI taxonomy): Eukaryota > Metazoa > Chordata > Chondrichthyes > Heterodontiformes > Heterodontidae > Heterodontus > Heterodontus francisci. Next base: position 28,020,290 of record NC_090399.1, read on the forward strand.
TGCTGATGACACAAAGGTTGCTGGAGTTGTGGATAGTGTGGAAGGCTGTTGTAGGTTGCAACGGGACATTGACAGGATGCAGAGCTGGGCTGAGAAGTGGCAGATGGAGTTCAACCTGGAAAAGTGTGAAGTGATTCATTTTGGAAGGTCGAATTTGAATGCAGAATACAGGCTTAAAGACAGGATTCTTGGTAGTGCGGAGGAACAGAGGGATCTTGGGGTCCATGTTCATAGATCGCTCAAAGTTGCCACCCAAGTTGATAGCGTTGTTAAGAAGGTGTATGGTGTGTTGGCTTTCATTAACAGGGGGATTGAGTTTAAGAGCCGCGAGGTTATGCTGCAGCTCTATAAAGCCTGGTTCGACCACACTTGGAATATTGTGTTCAGTTCTGGTCGCCTTTATTATAGGAAGGATGTGGAAGCTTTAGAGAAGGTGCAGAGGAGATTTACCAGGATGCTGCCTGGACTGGGGGCATGTCTTATGAAGAAAGGTTGAGGGAGCTAGGGCTTTTCTCATTGGAGCGAAGAAGGATGAGAGGTGACTTGATAGAGGTGTACAAGATGATGAGAGGCATCGATAGAGTGGATAGACTTTTTCCCAGGGTGGAAAGGGCTATCACCAGGGGGCATAATGTTAAGGTGATTGGAGGAAGGTTTCGGGGAGATGTCAGAGGTAGGTTCTTTACACAGAGAGTGGTGGGTGCGTGGAATGCACTGCCAGCGGTGGTAGTAGAAGCAGATACATTAGGGACATTTAAGTGACTCTTGGATAGGTACATGGATGATAGTAGAATGAAGTGTATGTCGGTAGTTTGATCTTAGAGTAGGTTAAAGGGTCGGCACAACATCGTGGGCCGAAGGGCCTGTACTGTGCTGTACTGTTCTATGTTCTAAAATCACCTTTAAAGCCCAAAAAGCACCTTAACATTGGAGCCACTTACCTGAGGTGGTGATGGAGCGTGTCGGATCCGGCCCGGCCCGACCCCAGCCCGAATGCCGGACGCGGAAGTGCGACCCGACCGACACGTGTCGTCCGGTCCCGTCTGGTTCGGGTCGGGTAGCCGACCTTTAGCAAAGCGTGACCTTTATGGCCTATACTTTCTGGAGTTTGGAAGAATGAAAAGTGTTCTCATTGAAATGTATGAAATTCTTAGTGGGCGTGACAGTGTAGATGCTGAGAGGCTGTTTTCCCTGACTCGAGGTCATCATTTCAGGATGAGGGGTCAGCCATTGAGGAGAAATTACTTCATTAAGAAAGTTATGAATCTTGGAATGATTTTAAAAATTTTTTTTTTTAAGAGATACAGCACTGAAACAGGCCCTTCAGCCCACCAAGTCTGTGCAGACCATCAACCACCCATTTATACTAATCCTACATTAATCCCATATTCCTACCACATCCCGCACCATTCTCCTACCTACACTAGGGGCAATTTACAATGGCCAATTTACCTATCAACCTGCAAGTCTTTGGTTGTGGGAGGAAACCGGAGCACCCGGCGAAAATCCACGCAGTCACGGAGAACTTGCAAACTCCGCACAGGCAGTACCCAGAACTGAACCCGGGTCACTGTAGCTGTGAGGCTGCGGTGCTAACCACTGCGCCGCCCTCTATCTCGGAGAGTTGTGGATGCTCAGTCGATGAATTTATCCAAGAACTTGATCTATAGATTTTTGGACACTAAGTGGATCCAGGGATGTGGAGATCAGGCAGGAATTTGGACCTGAGGTAGGAGATCAGCCATGATCGTATGGAATGGCAAAGCAGGCTCGAGGGGCTGAGTGGTCTACTCCCGCTCCTATATCTTAGGTTGTTGTTCACTCTGACGGTCAGTTTTTTAATAGGTAGCAGCAGTTTGTTTGCGGTGCTGTTCATGGTTTATTGGAGGGTACACTGCTTTGTAGCAGTCAGAGTGTTCTCAACAAAGTGTGACGGGCAGGGTGTTAAAGGAAGTGGGTGTGACACTTAACAGGAAGTGTTAATGTTATTATTTAATATACATACACTAGTAATAGATACAGGCGAGATATTATAGTATAGATTAATATCAACCACTTGAGGATGGTGCAAGAGTTATGGAAGGGATTGCGCCAGAATATAGTCTGGTACAGAGCAGCATATATAACATATATGTATTTATATAGCACCTTTAATGTGCTAAAGAATCCCAAGGCACTTCACTGGAGCCTCATAAGGAGCACATATATAGAACAATATAACCAAATACATGGTGTGCACAATAATTTACAGAATAATTAGAATACCTCAGAGGAAGCCTTGTACATCAATACGTCGAATAATATTAAATTGGTGCAGGCCGGTGTATAGAATAACATACTGAACGTGAGAAGAATGATATCACCCAGATCAACCTGGTGTATATGTCAGTTAAAGTGGAAAAGGTTATAGAAGGTTTGGGGAATGGTAGTGTAGTGGTAATGTTATTCCAGAGGCCTGGAGTAATACTCCGAAGACATGGGTTCAAATCTCACCACGTTAGCTGGTCGAATTTAAATTAAATGAAGAAATAAATCTGGAATGTTGATCATGAAACTATGAAATTGTCGTTAAAATCCATCTGGTTCACTAATGTCCTTTAGCGGAGGAAATCTGCCCTCCTGATCCGGTCTGGCCTACATGTGACTCCAGACCCACAGCAATGTGGTTGACTCTTAACTGCCCTCTGACATGGCCTAGCGAGCCACTCCGTTGTATCAAACCGCTCCGAAAAAGCCTAAAAAGAATAAAACCTGACTGATCACTCGGCATTGACCTAGGCCCCGGAAACGACAAACTCACATCCTGCCCTGTGGACCCTGCAAAGTCCTCCTTACTAACATCTGGGAGCTTGTGCCAAAGTTGGGGGTGCTTACTACAGACTAGTCGAGCAACAGCCTGACATAGTCATACTCACGGAATCATACATTGCAGACTATGTCCCAGACACTGCCATCACCATCCCCGGGTATGTCCTGTCCCACCGGTAGGACAGACCCAGCAGAGGTGGCGGCACAGTGGTATACAGTCGGGAGGGAGTTGCCCTGGGAGTCCTCAACATTGACTCTGGACCCCATGAAGTCTCATGGCATCTGGTCAAACATGGACAAGGAAACCTCCTGCTGATTACCACCTACCGCACCCCCCTCAGCTGATGATACAGTACTCGTCCATATTGAACAACCATTGGAAGAAGCACTGAGGGTGGCAAGGGCACAGAATGTCCTCTGGGTGGGGGACTTCAATGTCCATCACTAAGATAGGCTTGGCAGTACAACTACTGACTAAAGTGGCTGAGTCCTAACAGACATATTTGCCAGTCTGCACCTGCGGTAGGCGTTGAGGGAACCAGCAAGAGAGAAGAACCTACATCACCTCCCCCTCATCAGTGTCCATGACACTGTTGGTAGGAGTGACCACCGCACAGTCCTTGTGGAGTTGAAGTCCCGCCTTCACATTGAGGATACCCTCCATCGTGTTGTGTGGCACTACCACCGTGCTAAATGGGATAGATTTCAAACAGATCTAGCAACTCAAAACTGGGCAACCATGAGGCGCTGTGGCCCATTAGCAGCATCAGAATTGTATTCAACCACAATCTGTAACCTCATGGCCTGGCATATCTCCCACTCTATCATCACCATCAAGCTGGGGGATCAATCTTAGTTCGATCAGGAGTGCATACCAGGATCAGCACCAGGTATACCGAAAAATGAGGTGTCAACCTGGTGAACAACACAGGACTACTTGCATGCCAGACAACATAAGCAGCATGCAATAGACAGAACTAAGCGATCCCACAACGAACAGATCAGATCTAAGCTCTGCAGTCCTGCCACATCCAGCCGTGAATGGTGGTGGACAATTAAACAACTGGAGGAGGCTCCACAAATATCCCCATCCTCAATGATGGGGGAGCCCAGCATATCAGTGAAAAAGATAAGGCTGAAGCATTTGCAACAATCTTCAGCCAGAAGTGCTGAGTGGATGAAGCATCTCAGCCTCCTCCTGAAGTCCCCAGCATCACGGATGCCAGTCTTTGGCCAATTTGATTCACTCCACGTGATATCAAGAAACAGCTGAAGGCACTGGATACTGCAAAGGCTATGGGCCCTGACAATATTCTGGCAATAGTATTGAAGACTTGTACTCCAGATCTCGCCACATCCCTAGCCAAGCTGTTCCAGTACAGTTACAATGCTGGCATCTACCCAACATTGGAAAATTGCCCAGGTATGCCCTGCTACAAAAAACAGGACAAATCTAATCCAGCCAATTACCGCCCTAACAGTCTATTCTCGATCATTAGCAAAGTGATGCAAGATGTTGTCGACATTGCTATAAAGTGGCACTTACACACCAATTACCTGCTGACCGATGTTCAGTTTGGGTTCCGCCAGGGCCACTCAGTTGCTGAATCATTACAGCCTTGGTCCAAACATGGACAGAAGAGCTGAACTCCAGAGGTGAGGTGAGAGTGACTGTCAAATGCTGTCTTGATGTCAGAAGCAGAGTTTGGCATCCAGGAGCCCTAGCAAAACTGGAGTCCAAGGGAATTTGGGAAAATTCTCCACTGGTTGGACCCATACCTAGCGCAAAGGAAGATGGTAGTTGTTGGAGGTCAATCATCTTAGATCCAGGGCATCACTACAGGAGTTCCTCAGGGTGGTGTCCTAGGCCCAACCATCTTCAGCTGCTTCATCAATGACCTTCCTTCATTCATAACGTCAGAAGTGGGGATGTTGGCCGTCAGTAAACTTTGCAACTCTTCAGATACTGATGCAGCCAGATCTGGACAACATTCGCACCACACAAGTGCCAGGCAATGACCAATTCCAACAAGAGAGAATCTAAACATCTCCCCATTACATTCAACGGCATTACCATCACTCAATTCCCCCACTATCAACATCCTGGGGGGAGTGGGGGGGGGGGTGGTTACCACTGACCAGAAACTTACATACTGTGGCTACAAGAGCAGGTCAGAGGCTGGGAATTCTGCCATAAGTAACTCACCACCTGACTCCCCAAAGCCTGTCCACCATCTACAAGGCACAGGTCAGGGGTGTCATGGAACACTCTCCACTTGCCTGGATGGGTGCAGTTCCAGCAACACTCTAGAAGCTCGGCACCATCCAGGACAAAGCCTGCTTGATTGGCACCCCATCCACCACCTTCAACATTCACTCTCTCCACCACCGAGGCACAGTGGCAGCAGTATGTACCATCTACAAGATGCACTGCAGCAACGCACCATGGCTCCTTAGACAGCACCTTCCAAACCCACGACCTCTACCAACTAGAAGGACAAGGGCAACAGATGCACAGGAACACCACCACCTGCAAGTTCCCTTCCAAGTCACACATCACCCTGACTTGGAAAATATTGCCGTTCCTTCACTGTCGCTGGGTCAAAATCCTGGAACTCCCTTCCTAACAGCACTGTGGGTGCACCTACACCTTACGGACTGCAAGGGTCCAAGAAGGCGGCTCACCGCCACCTTCTCGAGGGCAATTAGGGATGGGCAATAAATGTTGGCCTGGCCAGCGATGCCCACATCCCATGAATGAATAAGTAATTCATGAGAACCATCTTTATCCAAAGAGTGGTGGGAATGTGGAGCTTGTTATCACGAGGAGTAGTTGAGATGAATAGAGTAGATGTATTTAAGGGGAAGCTGGATGAGTACATGAGGGAGAAAGGAATAAAAGGATATGTTGATACATGATGAGATGTAATAGAATGGGAGGAGGCTGGTGTGATGCATAAACACTGGCGTAGACCAGTGGAGCTGAATGACCTGTTCCTGCTTTGCAAATACTAGTGTAAACTGGTATAGGATGATGTGGATGGACAGAATATACAATAATACACAGAGCATCCCTTGGCGGTCCCTCAATAGTAGAGTAAGATTGTTCCTCGGCATAAAAAGAACTGATTTGAATTTTAAGAATGACCATTTCTTTGGTGAACATGTTATTGGCTTTGGAAACCAGCGAGAGCTACTTAGCCACAAAACTGTCATCTGATAGTAACCCCAGTTGATGTGTCGTCATAGTAGAACAACATTCTTTCCTCTGTCAACATCTCTCTGCTTCACTGGCAATCCTTTTTAACTTGTTCAAAGTCATTAACTCCTTGCCTGTACACGATCACCACGGTTTGCTGTATTGCGACCAGGTCTCCCCTCTCAGCCTTTTCCTGCTTTAATTTTTAACATACTGTGTTTTTAGCTTCTCAGTGAATCCTTGTTCACTGCTGTCCAATTGTAAGGCAAATAAACCAACCAGACAGATTTTCTTCGATTTAAACAAGAAAGGTGTTTGTTTATTAACCTTAAAGCTCTAATTCGGTTAAAACTACTAAAGATATGCAACACGACCACGCTAGCATGCATACGCGATAAACACACATGCAGATAGAGACAGAAAAGGAGAAAGAATAAAGTGAAAAGGTTTGAAGCAATAGCTGGAGTTCATTTACTGTCTTTTGAGTTCGATATAAGGTCTTTGATTGCAGTCAAATCTTGCCGTCTCTTTGGGGCCCAGTACATGCTTTCAAACTTGTTTCAATGGTTTTCTGTCTTCTTGAAATCCAGTTGCAGTTTCCTCTTTTCATGAGAGGGAGAGAGGGAACGATGTTCTCTCCAAGTTCCATTGCAGTCTGACCTCAAACTGTTATGTGAACGCAATTCAAACCAAACCAGGGTCAGCAGATCCTGGACAACCTGCCCGGCAAAGTTTTGTGGATTCTTTCAATCTTAGCAGACCTCCTCATTATGGGGCTGGAATGCTGACTTTCACACATTCAATGTCTTGTGATCCATTTGGTTAATTGAATCGGGGAGCAGTTCCATTGTCTTCTCCAGGCAGCTGTCTCTTAGAATGCAAATGTTTCCAGCCACTGTCCTTTTAGAGTGCAGGTGCAGCCATTTTTTCAGTCCAGTAAGAGTTTCAAATTAATGTTCCATATGATATTAATATGCCTCATTCTTGGCAGGTGTGGTTTTCCTCGCACCTGTCTTTGAGGGTTTCATCCCATTATTGACATCAATACCACATTTTGTCAGGGTGGTTTCAAACTATCTTTAAACCTCTTTCCTAGCCAAACCTTTTTCCTGGCCACCCAAAACTTCCTTGACTCCGTTCTGAATAAAATAATTATTCTGCGAGTCTTTATGTTGGATAATATAGCCCAGAACAAGACAACATTATCATCAAATTGCATTTATATGGTGCCTTTAATGGATTAAAATGGCCCAAGGCACTTTACAAGCATTATCAATTTGACAGCAATCCATATAAGGAGATATCTGGCCAGACGAACAAAACCTACCTCTTGGTTGATGAGGTAGGTTTTAAAAAGCATCTGAAAGGAGGAAAGCAAGGTGAAGAGTTTTAGGTAGGGAATACCAGAGCTTAGGTAACTTAAGGCAGGGCTGCCAGTGGTGGAGAGATTTAAAATTGGGATTCTCTAAAGGCCAGAACTGGCAAAGTGCAGATTTCTCAGAGTTGTGGAAGAGATTACAGAGCTGGGGAGGGGAGAGGCCATAGGGGAATTTGTAAAACACGCTTGAAAATTTTAAAGTTGAGGCATTGCTTAAACAGGAGCCAGTCTAGGTTGGCGAGCATGTGAGATGGTTAAACGGGACTAGGTACGAGCTCGGACACGGGCAGCAGAATTTTGGCTGACCACAAGTTTACTAAGGGTAGACTAGGGAGGTTGTCCAGCAGTGAGTTGAGATAGTCAAGTCTTGAGGTAACAATACCATGGGTGAGGGTTTCAGCAGCAGATGAGCTAAGGCAGGAGTGGAGTCAAGCGGCGTTAGAGGTGAGAATAGGCAGTGCTTGTGATCGTCTGGATATGTGGCCAGAAGCTTATTTCCTGGTTCAAATATGACACCAAGGTCCTGAATGGTCTGGTTCACAGCAGAAAGTTACCAGGGCGAGGGATGGAGTCGGGGGCGAGGGAGCAGAGTTTGAGACAGGAGCTAAAGTCCATGGCTTCTGTCTTCCCAATATTTTGCTGAAGGAAATTTCAGCTCATTCAGTTAGTTTTATGAGCACAGAAGCTGGCCTTTCAGCCCAATAGGTCCATGCTAGTTCTTACGCTGCACACAGTAATTGTGTACTGTACACTGGGAAGTGTAATTGTAATGGGTGAGATCCTGATTCTGTTCTGAATATAATCCTAGAAAGTACAGCACAGATGGAGCACAATCAGCCTGTCAAATCTGCACCGGCTCTTTAAAAGAGTGTGACTGGCTGATCTTTCCCCGCTTCCATGCAATTTTTTTCTCCTTTTTTAAGTATTTATCCAATTGCCTCTTGAGGGTTACAATTGAATCTGTATCCACCACTCTTTCAGGCAGTTGAATCCAAATCCTGCCTTCCCGCTGTCGCCTCTGGTTCTTTTTCCAATCCCCCTAAATCGGAGGTCCCTGGTTACTGACCCTTCAGCAACTGGAAATGCTTTCTCTCTTTTTACTGTCTAAACCCTTCCTGATTTTAAACACCTGTATCAAATCTCCTCTTAGCTTTCTGCGTTCTAAGGAGAACAGCCCCAGCCTCTCCAGTCTGTCCGTGTAACTGTAATCCCTCATCTCTGGAACCATTTTGAGTAAATCTCTTCTTTACTCTTTCCAAAACCTCCATGTCGTTCCTAAAGTGCAGTGCCCAGAACTCCAGCTGGGGACTGACTCCTGTTTTATATAGGTTCAACATAACTTCCAGGCTTTTGCATTCTTCTTTTTAGAAAGTCCAGGATCCTGTATGCTTTATTAACTGGTTTGTCAACCTGTCCTGTCACCTTCAAAGGTTTGTGCAGGTCTCTCTCTCCTTGTACGCTCTGTAAAATAATGCCTTTTAGCTTGTACTATTTTCCATGCAAACGCAGGAGGTGCAGCCCCTGCCTTTTCACCTACCGACCCCCTCCCCCCCGCCCCGCCAGTCTTCCAAGGCCCCAAACACTGCTTCCATGTGAAAGCAATTTGTGTCCTCCTTTCAATTTAGTGTACTGTATTCACCACTCCCAATGCAGTCTGCTCTGCACTGGGGAGAGTCAATGAAAGGTCACAGACAAAGAACAAAGAAAATTACAGCACAGGAACAGGCCCTTCGGCCCTCCAAGCCTGCACCGATCCAGATCCTCTACCTAAACATGTCGCCTATTTTTTAAGGGTCTGTATCTCTTTGCTTCCTGCCCATTCTTGTGTCTGTCTAGATACATCTTAAAAGACGCTATCGTGTTCGCATCTACCACCTCCGCTGGCAATGCATTCCAGGCACCCACCACCCTCTGCGTAAAGAACTTTCCACGCATATCCCCCCTAAACTTTTCCCCTTTCACTTTGAACTCGTGACCCCTAGTAATTGAATCGCCCACTCTGGGGGAAAAAGCTTCTTGCTATCCACCCTGTCAATACCTCTCATGATTTTGTACACCTCAATCAGGTCCCCCCTCAACCTCCGCCTTTCTAATGAAAATAATCCTAATCTACTCAACCTTTCTTCATAGCTAGCGCCCTCCATACCAGGCAACATCCTGGTGAACCTCCTCTGCACCCTCTCCAAAGCATCCACATCCTTTTGGTAATGTGGCGACCAGAACTGCACGCAGTATTCCAAATGTGGCCGAACCAAAGTCCTATACAACTGTAACATGACCTGCCAACTCTTGTACTCAATACCCCGTCCGATGAAGGAAAGCATGACGTATGCCTTCTTGACCACTCTATTTACCTGCGTTGCCACCTTCAGGGAACAATGGACCTGAACACCCAAATCTCTCTGTACATCAATTTTCCCCAGGACTTTTCCATTTACTGTATAATTCACTCTTGAATTGGATCTTCCAAAATGCATCACCTCGAATTTGCCCTGATTGAACTCCATCTGCCATTTCTCTGCCCAACTCTCCAATCTATCTATATTCTGCTGTATTCTCTGACAGTCCCCTTCACTATCTGCTACTCCACCAATCTTAGTGTCGTCTGCAAACTTGCTAATCAGACCACCTATACTTTCCTCCAAATCATTTATGTATTTCACAAACAACAGTGGTCCCAGCACGGATCCCTGTGGAACACCACTGGTCACACGTCTCCATTTTGAGAAACTCCCTTCCACTGCTACTCTCTGTCTCCTGTTGCCCAGCCAGTTCTTTATCCATCTAGCTAGTACACCCTGGACCCCATGCGCCTTCACTTTCTCCATCAGCCTACCATGGGGAACCTTATCAAACGCCTTACTGAAGTCCATGTATATGACATCTACAGCCCTTCCCTCCTCAATCAACTTTGTCACTTCCTCAAAGAATTCTATTAAGTTGGTAAGACATGACCTTCCCTGCACAAAACCATGTTGCCTATCACTGATGAGCCCATTTTCTTCCAAATGGGAATAGATCCTATCCCTCAGTATCTTCTCCAGCAGCTTCCCTATCACTGACGTCAGGCTCACCGGTCTATAATTACCTGGATTTTCCCTGCTACCCTTCTTAAACAAGGGGACAACATTAGCAATTCTCCAGTCCTCCGGGACCTCACCCGTGTTTAAGGATGCTGCAAAGATATCTGTTAAGGCCCCAGCTATTTCCTCTCTCGCTTCCCTCAGTAACCTGGGATAGATCCCATCCGGACCTGGGAACTTGTTCACCTTGATGCCTTTTAGAATACCCAACACTTCCTCCCTCCTTATGCCGACTTGACCTAGAGTAATCAAACATCTGTCCCTAACCTCAACATCCGTCATGTCCCTCTCCTCGGTGAATACCGATGCAAAATACTCGTTTAGAATCTCACCCATTTTCTCTGACTCCACGCATAACTCTCCTCCTTTGTCCTTGAGTGGGCCAATCCTTTCTCTAGTTACCCTCTTGCTCCTTATATATGAATAAAAGGCTTTGGGATTTTCCTTAACCCTGTTTGCTAAAGATATTTCATGACCCCTTTTAGCCCTCTTAATTCCTCGTTTCAGATTGGTCCTACATTCCCGATATTCTTCCAAAGCTTCGTCTTTCTTCAGCCGCCTAGTCCTTATGTATGCTTCCTTTTTCCTCTTAGCTAGTCTCACAATTTCACCTGTCATCCATGGTTCCCTAATCTTGCCATTTCTATCCCTCATTTTCACAGGAACATGTCTCTCCTGCACGCTAATCAACCTCTCTTTAAAAGCCTCCCACATATCAAATGTGGATTTACCTTCAAACAGCTGCTCCCAATCTACATTCCCCAGCTCCTGCCGAATTTTGGTATAGTTGGCCTTCCCCCAATTTAGCACTCTTCCTTTCGGACCACTCTCGTCTTTGTCCATGAGTATTCTGAAACTTACGGAATTGTGATCACTATTCCCAAAGTAGTCCCCTACTGAAACTTCAACCACCTGGCCGGGCTCATTCCCCAACACCAGGTCCAGTATGGCCCCTTTCCGAGTTGGACTATTTACATACTGCTCTCGAAAACCCTCCTGGATGCTCCTTACAAATTCTGCTCCATCTAGACCTCTAACACTAAGTGAATCCCAGTCAATGTTGGGAAAATTATAATCTCCTATCACCACCATCCTGTTGCTCCTACATCTTTCCATAATCTGTTTACATATTTGTACCTCTATCTCACGCTCTCTGTTGGGAGGCCTGTAGTACAGCCCCAACATTCTTACCGCACCCTTCCTATTTCTGAGTTCTGCCCATATTGCCTCACAGCTCGAGTCCTCCATAGTGCCTTCCTTCAGCACAGCTGTGATATCCTCTTTGACCAGTAATGCAACTCCTCCACCCCTTTTACCTCCCTCTCTATCCCGCCTGAAGCATCGATATCCTGGGATATTTAGTTGCCAATCGTGCCCTTCCCTCAACCAAGTCTCAGTAATAGCAATAACATCATACTCCCAGGTACTAATCCAAGCCCTAAGTTCATCTGCCTTACCTACTACACTTCTTGCATCAAAACAAATGCACCTCAGACCACCAGTCCCTTTGCTTTCATCATCTGCTGCCTGCCTACTCTTTCCCTTAGTCACGCTGACTTCATTATCTAGTTCCTTACAGGCTTTAGTTACTACCTCCTTACTGTCCACTGACCTCCTCATTTGGTTCCCATCCCCCTGCCACATTAGTTTAAACCCTCCCCAACAGCGTTAGCAAAAGCACCCCCAAGGACATTGTTTCCAGTCCGGCCCAGGTGTAGACCGTCCAATTTGTAATAGTCCCACCTCCCCCAGAACCGGTCCCAATGTCCCAAAAATCTGAACCCCTCCCTCCTGCACCATCTCTCAAGCCAGGCATTCATCCTGACTATTCTTTCATTTCTACTCTGACTATCACGTGGCACTGGTAGCAATGCTGAGATTACTACCTCTGAGGTCCTACTTTTTAACTTCGCTCCTAACTCCCTAAATTCTGCTTGTAGGACCTCATCCCGTTTTTTACCTATATCATTGGTGCCTATGTGCACAATGACAACTGGCTGTTCACCCTCCCCTTTCAGAATGTTCTGCAGCCGATCTGAGACATCCCTGACCCGTGCACCTGGGAGGCAACATACCATTCGGGAGCCTCGTTTTCGACCACAGAACCGCCTATCTACTCCCCTTCCAATCGAATCCCCGATGACTATAGCCCTTCCACTCTTTTTCCCGCCCTTCCGAACAGCAGAGCCAGCCACGGTGCCATGAACCTGGCTACTGCTGCCTTCCCCTGGTGAGCCATCTCCCTCAACAGTATCCAAAACGGTATACCTGTTTTGGAGGGAGATGACCGCAGGGGACACCTGCGCTGCCTTCCTGCTCTTTCTCTGCCTTTTGGTCACCCATTCCCTTTCACCCTCAGCAATCCTAATCTGCAGTGTGACCAATTCGCTAAACGTGCTATCCACGACCTCCTCAGCATCGCGGATGCTCCAAAGTGAGTCCATCCGCAGCTCCAGAGCCGTCATGCGGTCTAACAAGAGCTGGAGCTGGACACACTTCCAGCACGTGAAGGAGTCAGGGACATCAGCCGTGTCCCTGAGCTCCCACATTGAGCAAGAGGAGCATAACACGGGTCTGAGATCTCCTGTCATTTTTAATCTTAAGCTTAAGTTAGTCTTAATTTAGATAAATGAAAAAGGAACGAAAAGTTTTTACCAATCACAGAAAAAAAAAAAATAGAAAAAAACCTTACCTTATCTGCACACCACCGAGTCCTTTTTTTTTTGGTTAGAGGAGGAGGGCGGGTGGGAGACACTATAGGTGTAGTGTCTCGGGTTCAGCCGCTGCCCAAATATATAGGACTTACTTACCCAGCTGCCACCTCGCTCTCCCTGTCGCCGCTGCAAAAAAAAAAGACCTGAAACGTTCACTCTGCTTCTCTCTCCGCCGATGCTGCCTGACCTGCTGAGTATCTCCAGCACTTTCTGTTTTTATTTGAGACCAAATGTAGCTTGGGTCACACGCTTTGCGGAACATCTCCGTTCAGTCCACGAGCGTGACCCTGAGCTTCTGGTGGCCTGCCATTTTAAATCTCCACTTTGCTGTCACGCTGACCTCTCTATCCTTCACCTCCTGCAGTGCTCCAGTGCAGTTCGATGCACCCTCAAGAAACAGCACCCTCTTCTTTCGATTTAGTATTTTACAGCCTTCCGGTCTCGACGTTGAGCTCAACAATTTCAGACTGTCATCTCTGCCTCCATTTTGATTGCTGTATGTTTCCGGCCTAAATTTTGATTTTTTTTTTTATATAGTTTTGTTTTTGCTTTCAGGCATTCAGCTGTTCATTATTCTGCCACTGACACCTCCTCTGGACACTAACTTGTCCCATTACCCCTCCCTTTTTCTCTGCACTAACTCTTGTCATTTAATGTCACCTATCTTCCACCCTATCACAGGTCTTCCTTTTGCTCTTTTTCCACCCTACTCCCTTTCGCTTGCTTAAAACCTATTGCATTTCTAACTTTTCCCAGTTCTATTGAAGGGTCATCGATCTGAAACATTCGCTCTGTTTCTCTCTCTCTCTCTCTCTCTCTCCACAGATGCTTCCAGACCTGCTGAGTATTTCCAGCCTTTTCTGTTTTTATTTCAGGTTTTCAGCATCCGCAGTATTTTGCTTTGCTTTGGTTTCCACTTAGCATGTGTTGTCTCTCCTCATTCTCCCGACCACAATAGATACGAATCAGGAGCAGGAGTAGGCCACTTGGCCCCCCAAGCCTGCCCCACTCACACTTCTCTGCATTAAATTTCATCTGCCGTGTACCCACCCATTCTACCAGCCTGTGTCCTCTTGAAATCTGTCGCTATCTTCTTCACTCTGCTGCATTTCCACATTTCTTGTCAGCTGGAAATTTTGAAGTTGTGCTCGGTACTCCCAAGTCTAAATCATTCATGTATATCCAAAACAGAAGTGATCCTGGTTCTGAACCTTAGGGAATTCCACTCCAGTCTGACAAACAGCCATTCACTACAACTCTGTTTTCTCTCCCTCAGCTAATTGTGTATCCATTCTGCTGCTCCATCTTTTATCCCATGGGCTTTAATTAAGCCTAATATGTGGTACTTTATCAAACACCTTTTGAAAGTCCAGATTTACAACATCTACTACGCTCCCCTCATCTACCCTCTCCTGTCTATGTCACCTCTCTGCAAGAGCAGCTCACCTTGTCCCACTCCCCTGCCTTTTCCCCGTAGCCCTGCAAACTTTTTTTCTTCATATAATTATCCAGTTCCCTTTCGAAAGCCGCCATTGAATCTGCCTCCACCACGCACTCAGGCAGTGCATTCCAGATCCTAACCACTCGCTGGGTAAAAACACGAGTATTTTCCTTGTGCTCTCAATGCTTCTTTTATCAATCACCTTAAATTGGTGTCTTCTGGTTCTGGATTCTTCCAACAGGAACAGTTCCTGCGATTCCACTCTGTCCTGACCCCTCATGATTTTGAACACTTCCATCAGATCTCCTCTCAACCTGCTCTGAGAAGAACAGGCCCAGCTTCTCCAGTCTGTCCCTGTGACAGAAGTTCCTCCTCCCCGGAACCATTCGCATGAATCTTTTCTGCACCCTCTCTGATGCCTTCACATCCTTCCTAAAGTGTGGTGCCCAGAACTGGACACAATACTCCAGTTGAGTCTGCACCAGTGGTTTATACAGGTTTGTCATAACTTCCTTGTTCTTATACTCAATGCTCCTATTTATAAAGCCCAGGATCCTGTATGCTTTATTAACCTCTTTCTCAGCCTGCCCTGCCACCTTCAATGATTTGTGCACATATACCCCCAGGTCCCTCTGCTCCTGCACCCCTTTTAGAATCGTATCCTTTCATTTATATTGCCAGTCCTCATTCTTCCTACCAAAATGAATTACTTCACACTTTTCTGCATTAAATTTCATCTGCCACTTGTCCGCCCATTCCACCAGCCTGTCTATGTCGTCTTGAAGTTCATCACTATCCTCCTCACAGTTCCCAGTACTTCCAAGTTTTGTGTCATCTGCAAAGATTGAAATTGTTCCCTGAAAGCCTAGGTCATTAATATAGATATCAAGAGAGCAAGGATCCTAATACCGACCCCTGAGGAAACCTCACTGTATAACATTCCTCCCAGTCCGAAAAACAACCGCGCACCACTATTCTCTGCTTCCTGTCACTTGGCCAATTGCGTATCTATGCTGATATGGTCCTTTTAATTCCATTGGTTCTGACTTTGCTGACAAGCTTGTTAAGCCTGTTATGCTTGTCCAAGTGGCTGTTAATTTTCTCCCTGATTATCATTTCTAAAAGCTCCCCCACCAACAGTGTTATAATGACTGGCATATAATTACTGGGCCTATCCTTCTCCCTTTTTTGAACAAGGGTGTAACATTTGCAATTCTTCAGTCCTTTGGCACCACCCCTGTATTGAAGGAGGATTGGAAGATTGTGGCCAGCACCTCTGCAATCCTTACCCTTGCTTTCCTAGGTTCCTAGTTTAAGTACTGCCAGCCTTTTAAGTACGTCCTCTTTATCTATTTTTGTCTCCTCCAGTATTCCGACAACCTCCTCGTCTGCGGTAATGTAAGGTGTGATAGTCTGATTCTGTACTGCACATAGAACAGTCTGTAGGGAAGCTGATGGGTTCCAGTTAGCTGTGCTGCTTGGTTTTTGTTTTGTGGCAATGTGCTGCAGTGCAGATTGGATTGCCAACTCAATGTGTCATTTACAGTAAGGCTCAGAGAACTGTCCCGTCACAAAGAATTAGCCGTCATCCGTGCAAGATCGTTCCATACTAGAGAAAGGTAGCAGGATTAGGAGAGGAAATAAATACTTTATCAGGTCGAACACTTGAAGGGCTGAACTGAGTGTGGAACAAGAGGCTGCTGGGGAGGGGTTACTAAGTGGCAGTGTGATGGAACCCATTAACATTCAGCACAGATACAGTCAGGAACCACAGGGCACTAGCGATTGTAGTGGGGCGGGGGGGGGGAGCAAGTGATGGGGGAGAAAGCTAATCCCCTCCATTGGGAACAGGCTGCCCGGTGTCTGACTGTGAATGGGGAGAGGTGGGTGTGAGGGTTAATCCCCCCCCCATTGGGAACAGGCTGCCCGGTGTCTGACTGTGAATGGGGAGAGGTGGGTGTGAGGGTTAATCCCCCCCCCATTGGGAACAGGCTGCCCAGTGTCTGTCTGTGAATGGGGAGAAGTGGGTGAGAGGGTTAATCCCCCCCCATTGGCAACAGGCTGCCCAGTGTCTGTCTGTGAATGGGGAGAAGTGGGTGAGAGGGTTAATCCCCCCCCCCCCCCCCCCATTGGGAACAGGCTGCCCAGTGTCTGACTGTGAATGGGGAGAGGTGGGTGTGAGGGTTAATCCCCCCCCATTGGGAACAGGCTGCCCAGTGTCTGACTGTGAATGGGGAGAGGTGGGTGAGAGGGTTAATCCCCTCAGCTCAGGACTGACCTGACGTGGAACTGACTGGATGAGGGGACTGGTGAGAGGGTTAAGTGGTTGTACGCTGTTGGCTATTCTGCGCTTATTGTGAACAGTGGAATAAATCAGTCATTGGGCTAATTGGACTGTATTTGCAGCTAGAGCCAACCGTAAAGGTATAAATAATGGAAAGTGAAGGGCTGCAAACTCATTAAGCTGTGTGGAGGTGGGTCGCCAGGGTGGCTGAGACATTCTGAATACGTCCTGGGAGCTGGCGACTTGTTGGATGTGACAGCTCGAACAAGGGCCGGAGGGCGGTGGGGTTCATTGGAGCAGAGAGGAGGCGGTGAGTGAGCAAAATGCGAGGTCAGTGGGGGATGGGGGGAGTAGTAACTGTGAATAATCCAACATCAACCCCGTCACTGAATAGCCAGCATGTGCTCTGTTAAAGTGACTTCTATTTGGAGTTGTCAGTATTTACAGTGGGCCCACTGAGATTCATCTTTTAAAAAGAACCCAAAAGATTTATGCAGCGTCTTAAAAGACTTCAGGCGTCCCAAATCGTTTTACAGCCAATGAATTACTTTAGACTTGTCGTCTCTGTTGTATTGTTGGAAACTCGGCACAGCAAGGTGACAGTGACCACATCATCTGTTTTCTTGATAGTTGAGGGATAAATATTGGCCAGGACGCTGGGGAGAACTCCCCTGCTCTACCAAATAATAGCCCTGGGATCTTTCACATCCTTCTGACAGGGCTGACGGAGCCTCGGTTTAACGTCTGATTGGAAGGACAACACCTCCAACAGTCCTGTGCCCCCTCGGTCCTGCACTGGAGTGTCGGCCTAGATTTTGGTCCCTGGAGAGTGACTTGACAGAATTCAGTCTGCTGGATGGGAGCAGCTACAACAACATTCAACAACAACAGCAGCAACTTATATTTATATGGCGCCTTTAATCTAATAAAACTTCCCAAGGCGAT
The DNA here is from genome assembly GCF_036365525.1 of Heterodontus francisci. Lineage (NCBI taxonomy): Eukaryota > Metazoa > Chordata > Chondrichthyes > Heterodontiformes > Heterodontidae > Heterodontus > Heterodontus francisci. Next base: position 28,038,142 of record NC_090399.1, read on the forward strand.
TTACAGGACCATTCAGGGAAAACAAAAAATATAACACTGAGCCACATAAGCAGATATTGGGTCAGATGACCAAAAGCTTGGTCAAGGCGGTAGGTTTTAAGGAGTGTCTTAAAGGAGGAAAGTGAGGTAGAGGGGTGTAAGATGGGTATTCTAGAGCTCGGGGCCTTGGCAACTGAAGGCATGGCCAGCAATGGAGGAGGGATTAAAATCAGGGATGCACCAGAGGTCAGAATTAGAGGAGCGCAGATAACTCAGATGTTTGTAGAGCTGGAGGAGATTACAGAGATAGGGAGGGGCGAGGTAATGGTAATGAAAACAAGAATGAGAATTTTAAAATCAAGGTGTTGCTTGACTGGGAGCCAGTGTAAATCAGCGTGCACAGGGGTGATAGGGGAACGGGACTTGGTGTGAGTAAAGTCATAGGCAGCAGAGTTTTGGATGACCTCAAGTTTACAGAGGGTAGATTGTGGGAGACCGGCCAGGAGTGAATTGAAATAGTCAAGTCTAGAGGTAACAAAGACATGAATGAGGGTTTCAGCAGCAGATCAGCTGAGACAGGGGCGAAGTCGGGTGATGTTACGGAGGTGCAAAGAGGCAGCGATGGTGTGAATATGAGGTCGGAAACTCATCTGGGGTAAAATGTGACACGAAGATTGCAAATGGACTGGTTTAATCTCACTGGCCTGGGAGCGAGATGGAGTCAGCAGCCAGGGAATGGAGTTTGGAGCAGGGACTGAAAACACTGGCTTCAGTCTTCCCAATAATTCATTGGAGGAAATTTCTGCTCATCCAGTACCGGATGTCGGACAAGCATTCTGATAATTTAGCAACAGTGGTGGGTTTGAGAGAGGTGGTGGTGAGGTAGAGCTGGGTGTTGTCAGCGTACACGTGAAAACTAACGCTGTGCTTTCGGATGATGTCACCGAGGGGCAGCATGTAGATGAGAAATAGGAGGGGGCCAAGGATAGATCCTTGGGGGACTCCAGAGGTAACGGTGTGGGAGCAGGAAGAGAAGCCATTGCAAGTGATTCTCTGACTATGATTAGATAGATGAGCATGGAACCAGGTGAGAGCAGTCCCACCCAGCTGGACGACAGTGCAGAGGCGTTGGAGGAGGATGGTGTGGTCAACCGTGTCAAAGGCTGCAGACAGGTCGAGAAGGACGAGGAGGGAAAGTTTACCTTTGTCCCAGTGACTTAGGATGTCATTTGTGACTTTGTAAAGAGCTGTTTCAGTACGGTGACAGGGGCAGAAACCTGATTGGAGGATTCAAACATGGAGTTCTGGGAAAAATGGGAATGGATTTGGGAGGTGACAATATTTTCAATGATTTTGGAGATGAAAGGAAGGTTGGAGATGGGACAGTAGTTTGCAAGGACAGTGTGGTCAAGGTTTATTTTTGAGGGGTGGTGACAGCAGATTTAAAGGAGAGAGGGGACAACACTTTAGACAGAGATCTGTTAACAATATCGTCTAACATGGGGACCAGAAGGAGAAATTCCGTCATCAGTTTAGTGGGAATAGGATTGAGGGAAAAGGAGGTGGGTTTCATGGATAAGATGAGCTCGGAGAGGGCATGAGGGGAGAGAAAACTAGAGAAAGATGTGAGTTCAGGGCTAGGGTAGGGAGGATCATTTGAGGAAGTTTGGCCAGGTGGGCTAGTGGAAGAGGGGAGGGATGTGGCAGAGGCAGCTGATCGGACAGTCTCGATCATAGTGTCAAAGAAGTACATGAGCTCCTCGCACTTTTTTTTTATTGGAGGTGAGGGTGGAGGAGACAAAGGACAGGGGTTTAAGAAGACGGTTTGTTGTAGAGAAAAGAAGCCGGGGTTATCTTGCATTCCAGCATAATCCTGGATTAGTGATCTGTTTTACCAGCTGCTCAGTGTGTTTGTGTGTCTGTATGTCTCTCTCTTTCTGTGTCTGCGTCTCCGTCTCTGCGTCTCATCGTCTCTGTGGAGGGGAGTGTACGTGGGTTACAGTAAAAAGGTGTGTGTGTGGCTGTGTGTGTGGCTGTGTGTGTGGCTGTGTGTGTGGCTGTGTGTGTGGCTGTGTGTGTGGCTGTGTGTGTGGCTGTGTGTGTGGCTGTGTGTGTGGCTGTGTGTGTGGCTGTGTGTATGTAGGTTACAGTAATGGGTTGTGTGTAGCCGGGGTACACGGGTTACGGTAATGGGTTGTGTGTAGCCGGGGTACACGGGTTACGGTAATGGGTTGTGTGTAGCCGGGGTACACGGGTTACGGTAATGGGTTGTGTGTAGCCGGGGTACACGGGTTACGGTAATGGGTTGTGTGTAGCCGGGGTACACGGGTTACGGTAATGGGTTGTGTGTAGCCGGGGTACACGGGTTACGGTAATGGGTTGTGTGTAGCCGGGGTACACGGGTTACGGTAATGGGTTGTGTGTAGCCGGGGTACACGGGTTACGGTAATGGGTTGTGTGTAGCCGGGGTACACGGGTTACGGTAATGGGTTGTGTGTAGCCGGGGTACACGGGTTACGGTAATGGGTTGTGTGTAGCCGGGGTACACGGGTTACGGTAATGGGTTGTGTGTAGCCGGGGTACACGGGTTACGGTAATGGGTTGTGTGTAGCCGGGGTACACTGGTTACGGTAAAGGGGTGTGTGTCGAGGGGGTACACTGGTTACAGTAAAGGGGTGTGTGTCGAGGGGGTACACTGGTTACAGTAAAGGGGTGTGTGTCGAGGGGGTACACTGGTTACGGTCATGTATCCGGAATGATCTGTGAACACAGGCTAATCAGAGTCATTGTCCTTTCCCACAGGAAGAGCTGGAACACCTTAACCAGGCCAGTGAGGAGATCAATAAACTGGAGTTACAACTGAATGTGAGTGTATTACACACACAACGACACGCCCGCCCCCCCCCCCCCCCCCCCCCCCCACTATTTCAGGCAGCCTCAGTGTTTCAGTGAGTGGGGAATTCAGTGTGGTGTTTGAGGGGGAAGCTGGTGGGAGCAACATATCAATCAGTAACCCCAGCTGGAAAGTTCGAGTACAGGGGTCACCGATTACAGGATCAGGCTCGCCTGTGATGCCCGCTATTATTCAATGTCCCGCTGGTGGCCCCCTTTTTAGGCTACGTAGGAGGAAAGCAGTGAACTACCGGAAACCAGGTAGGACTGATGGGACTGTAAGGCCTTCATGAGAAAGATGGGAACGGAGAAATGAACAAGTACAAGGAGCACTGGATCCTACTCCATGTCCTGCCATGACTGGGTGTGTTCAGTGCTGTTTGCAGAATCCCTCTGTTGGGAAATGTACCCTCACAAATTCCACTCCAGTAGCTGCCATGTTTTATGTGTGGCTTGAGCTTCTCTGGTGGTTTTTTGATTGCCCATCGAGGAGGAGGATGCTGTCAAATGATCAGAGTGTGCTCAGAAAGAAACCTGTCCTTCCTGGGTTACTGCATTGTCTGCAGACAGAAGCAGCTGAATGTAGCCCTGTGCGTTGAGGGCTGCAGGTTTGGGCACCCTCAATGCTGGCTCACAGTACTAGACTGTCTCTAATTTCACATTAACTTGGTTGTCTTGCCCAGAGAAACCAGAGGTTCTAGTTTGGGAAATGGGAAAAAAAGTCAATCCGCTTCCTGAGTTTGGGGCAGAAACAAGTTGTAGTGAGAGTTTCACTATGTATCTGTCCGTCTTGTACCTATCCTGGGAGTGTTTGATGTGGACAGTGTAGAGGGAGATTTACTCTGTATCTAACCCCGTGCTGCACCTGTCCTGGGAGTATTTGATGGGGACAGTGTAGAGGGAGCTTTGGTCTTTAATATGGATGGGATGCCACCGAATTTGCCTCTGGATATTTTGCGTTCGAACCTTCTTGTACTTTTATATACTGATCTGCATCTCCCACAGGAGGCAAGGAACACTTACCGGAAAATCCTCTCGGAGTCAGCCAGGAAATTGAATGCTCAGGGCTCCCAACTCGGCAACTGCATTGAGAAGGCACGACCATATTATGAAGCCCGGCGCCAGGCAAAAGAGGTGAGTCTTCTTACCCCGGAAGAGATGTGTGTTCAGAGATTGAACCACTCGAATTCTTCACTGTCTGAGCGGATGACAGTGAAAGATGGATCCTATAATGGAAGTGACTGGTCCAATGGGATTCTATCGAGTGGGAGTGCATTACAATAAAGGTTTGCCTTTCGAGATTCTGTGCAATACGAGATAATGGCCAGGAATGTGATCCATTGGGAATTTGTACCAAGGAAATAAATGGTGCCCCTATCCTGGCTGTTGTGGTCGATTGACTCTGGGGTGAACCTCTCTTTCCCGTGTGACTGTGAATCAAAGCTGTATTTTTAAATCTGGTTGGGGTTTTTCACCCTGTATTAATGGGCGCAAGTTTTGAGGGAAAAATCTTGGGGGGAAAAAAAATCTGTGGATGATTTGGATTTGGGGACCAATTCCAAATTTGCTGATAGCACAGAACTAGGTGGGAGTGTAAGTTGTGAGGAGGATGCAAGGAGGTGTCAAGGGGATTTGGACAGGCTAAGTGAATGGGCAAGAACATGGCTGATGAAATATAATGTGAATAAGTGTGAAGTGATCCACTTTGGTCGAAAAAAACAGAAAGGCAGAGTATTTCTTAAATGATGATGTCCAAAAGGACCTGGGTGTCCTTGTTCGTGAGTCACTAAAAGGTAGTATGCAGGTGCAGCAAGAAATTAGGAAGGCAAATTGTATGTTGGCCTTCATTACAAGGGGATTTGAGTACAGGAGTGAAGATGTCTTGCTGCAATTGTTTAAAGCCTTGGTGAGACCGCACCTGGAGTCTTGTACAGTTTTGGTCTCATGATCTAAAGAAGGATACACTTGACATAGAGGGAGTTCAACGGAGGTTCACTAGACTAGTCCCTGGGATGGAGAGATTGAGGAAACTGGGCCTGTATTCTCTAGACTTTCGAAGAATGAGAGGTGATCTCATTGAAACTTACAAAACTCTTACAGGGCGTGACAGGGTGGATGTGGATAGTATGTTTCCTCTGGCTACTGAGTCTAGAACCAGGGGACACAGTCTCAGAATCAGGGGCAGGCCATTTAAGACTGCGATGAGGAGGAATTTCTTTACTCGGAGGGTGGTGAATCTGTGGAATTCTCTATCCCAGAGGGCTGTGGAAACTCAATCATTGAGCATGTTCAAGACAGGAATCGATAGATTTCTGAATACAGCAAGAGATATGAGGATTACATGAGAAAGTGGCATTGAGGTAGATGATCAGCCATGATCTAATTGAATGGCGGAGCAGGCTCAATGGGCCGAATGGCCTACTCCTGCTCCTATGTTCCTATAGGAAGGAGATTGATCCATTAGGATTCTGCACAGTGGGAGTGAATGTGAAAGAGTTTGATCCAGACGGCGCTCTGCCCCCTGGTGTCGGGGGAGGAGGGGGGCAGCGCTCTGCCCCCTGGTGTCGGGGGAGGAGGGGGGCAGCGCTCTGCCCCCTGGTGTCGGGGGAGGAGGGGGGCAGCACTCTGCCCCCTGGTGTCGGGGGAGGAGGGGGGCAGCACTCTGCCCCCTGGTGTCGGGGGAGGAGGGGGGCAGCACTCTGCCCCCTGGTGTCGGGGGAGGAGGGGGGCAGCGCTCTGCCCCCTGGTGTCGGGGGAGGAGGGGGGCAGCGCTCTGCCCCCTGGTGTCGGAGGAGGGGAGGAGGGGGGCAGCGCTTTGCCCCCTGGTGTCGGAGGAGGGGAGGAGGGGGGGCAGCGCTCTGCCCCCTGGTGTCGGGGGAGGAGGGGGGGCAGCGCTCTGCCCCCTGGTGTCGGGGGAGGGGGGGCAGCGCTCTGCCCCCTGGTGTCGGGGGAGGGGGGGCAGCGCTCTGCCCCCTGGTGTCGGGGGAGGGGGGGCAGCGCTCTGCCCCCTGGTGTCGGGGGAGGGGGGGGCAGCGCTCTGCCCCCTGGTGTCGGAGGAGGGGGGCAGCACTCTGCCCCCTGGTGTCAGGGGAAGGGCAGCGCTCTGCCTGTCAGTGTCCGGGGCCAGTGCTTTTCCTGGTAATTGTGCACTGATTATCTTACCTTCATTCATATCATCAGCCTTATCGCAACTTGCCTGTTAACGGTGCACAGTCCTTAAATTCTAAGAACTGTTTCCCACAGTCCACCAGCCGCCCTGAGTTCTGCTCATTAGCAAGTGGCTGCTCCGTGTGACATTAAGCCCAGGGACGCTCCTTTATTACTTCCCCAGCCCTTCGCCCTCTCCAGGTGCTGCACACTGAGGTTCCGTATTGATGGATCTGCTCTGCTCGTCATGATGCGCCTTGTTCAGCATGAATCAGTCTTAATGGCTGTTAATTTGGCAGCTGCAGTTCATCTCTGGGTGTTTGAGCGTGGTGGGTGACACCAGTTCCAAAACACTGTTTTATCTGCAGATCCTTGAGTCTTAACCTCATTGTGACTTAATCTGCCGAGGATTCTCTTAGCCCTTGTTGTGGTGACAGAACACGCTGTTAGAACCCATTTCTTGCTCAGTTGGCACTGGACTGCAGTGAGCGGTGCCGAGACGGCTGAACCCAGCCAGGGCTGAAGATAAGGAACAGGATGCAGTGCCCCTGGGTTAGGGGGAGCCTTATTCAACCTGGGGTTTCCTGCTGCTGGGGATGGTGGGTGAGGGCAGGTCAGCCGTGGCTGAAATGCAACTAAACCACCACCGCCCACTGGCCTCCCCTCAACCAGAGCTTGTTCAAATGACCTGTCAGCCTTCATTGTGCAAGGTCATACTTCACAAGGGAGCATTCAGAAAGGAGAGGGTGCCCAAAGTCCATGGATCTATACTAGCGGGAGAGTCGGCACCTTCAGCAGAGGGACTGCACCCAGGGAGAGTCAACACCTTTAGGGGAGGAATGCAAACTCTGCAACCCATTCAGGAGGTGTGTTTGTGAGTTAACAAGCAGTTCAATTAGGATTAGGTTATGTGGTTCTGCCAGCATTCACTTCAGCAACTCTGTTTGTATCCTTCTGTGTTTGGGCCCGCCTGTGTATATGCGTCTGTGTGCGCGTGCGCACCTGCCTGCCTCTCCATGTGCACGTGGGTTCGTCTGTATGTGAGCGGTTCCACCTGTTTTTGGGTCTGCCTGTCTGTGTGGGCATGTGGATCCACCTGTGTGTGTCTGTTCGTGTGTGAGTGCGCGGCCTGTCTGTTCGTGTGTGCCTGTCCGTCGTGTGCGGGCGTGTCCGTCTGTCTCTCTGTGTAGTTAATGTGTGAGCGACCGCCTGTTCTCATTTGTGATGCTTGTCGCAGTGTGTGGGGTTCACAGCAGTGAAGTCAGGGTCTGCAAACCTGTGCGAGGGTGAAGATTCGAACGTGTTTGCTCCGAAGCAGCATGATGGCTCGACGTGACGCGCCGATAAACATAAAGTCAGAACGCTGCTGTAAGCGTCATAACTCCAACTGCCTTTTCCTTGTCTCGAAGGCCCAGCAGGAGACCCAGAAGGCCGCGCTGCGTTACGAGAGGGCGGTCAGTATGCACAACGCTGCCCGCGAGATGGTCTACGTAGCTGAGCAGGGGCTGATGGCAGACAGAAACCGCCTAGACCCCACCTGGCAGGAGATGCTGAATCACGCCACTTCAAAGGTAACCTCACCTCAATCAAACGCGTTCCCGTGTGATGTCTGGGTACATCTAGGGCCAGGAAATCCCATCAGTTCCAAGCGAGTCCGCCCTACCAATCCTTTCGCTGATTTTCACACCACCCCACCCCACGTACCAACCCTGCCACCTCTCTAGAGTGGGCAATAAATGAGGCCCATAGCCAGCTCTGTCTTCCTTTTGGCAAAAACCTCCATCTCTGGCCTCTCTCACAGCTGATCAGGTCAAGTGCCGTGTGCCCCGCTGGCTGCTATTCAGAAATAATTAACTTCCACAAATAGGTGTCAGCCAAGGCACAGTCGGTAGCATTTTCGCCTTGAAGTCAGAAGGTGGTGCGTTCAAGTCCCATTCCAGAGACTTGAGTACAAAATTCAGGCTGTCACTTCCAGCGCAGTACTGAGGGAGCGCTGCACTGTCAGCAGTGCTGTCTTTCAGATGGGATGATAAACGAATGTGCCTCTGTCTGCTCCGCACCTTACTGTAACCGAAATCTCTTGCCTACTCTCACTCCTGGTCTCTATTCCACTCCTCAATGTAACTGCGATGGAGTGCACACTGGGAACCTCAGCCTGTTATACGGAGCGTGTACTAGGAGACTCGGCCTGTTATATGGAGCGTGTACTGAGCGCCTCACCCTGTCATATGGAGCGTGCAGCAGCTCTCTGTACACTGGGTGTCTCGCACTGCTGTCCAAGTGCACAACCCCGTCTTTGTAACTGAAGGGTGGAAGGAGAGTTCAGACAGCAGGGCCTTCCTGGGTCGGAGGTGGATGTGAGTGAGGGATCTCCTATGCTCCTGTACATTGACGATCGGGTTCCCTTGTTGTTTGTCCCCAGGTGAACGAGGCAGAGGAGGAGAGGCTGCGTAGTGAGCGGGAGCACCAGCGAGTTACACAGCTGTGTCAGGAGGCTGAGAGCCGTGTCCAGGAGCTCCAGAAATCCCTCAAAAGGATGATCATCAAATCCAAGCCCTACTTCGAACTCAAAGCCCAGTTCAACCAGATTCTGGAGGTACAGTGCAATGTTTCAGTGACCCTCTCTCAGTCCCTACCCTCAATGAGGTTGATCTACGCTTAGACTGAATTAGGCAGGATCCATATACAGAGACACTGGGTTAGGTTGTGGGTGGGGATTACATGGCGAGACTTCGTCAGGGGGTTGGGATTATACACTGACACGGGGTGGGGATTATATGGTAAAACTGGGTGGGGGGTGGGGATTATACACTGGGGGGTGGGGATTATACGGCAAGACTGGGTGGGGGGGGTGTGGATTATACAGCGCGATGGGGTGGGGGGTGCGGATTATACGGCGAGACTGGGTAGGGGGTGCGGATTATACGGCGAGACTTGGTTAAGGGGTTGGGATTGTACACTGACAAGGGGTGGGGATTATACGGTGAGACTGGGTGGGGGGTGCAGATTATACTGTGAGACTGGTTAAGTTGGGGGTGGGGATTATACAGTGAGACTAGGTGGGGGGTGGGGGTTATGCAGTGATACTGAGCTGGGGGTAGGGATTATAGAATCATAGTTTAAGGCACAGAAAGAGGCCACTTGGTCCATCGTGTCTGTGCCGGCCTAAAAATGATCCCCCTATTCTAATCCCACCTTCCAGCATTTGGTCCGTAGCCCTGCAGATTACGGTACTTGAGGTGCATATCCAAACTCCTTTTGAATGAGTTGAGGCTTTCTGCCTCAACTACCCTTCCAGGCAGTGAGTCCCAGACCCCCACCACCCTCTCGGTGAAAATGTTTTTCCTCATCTCCCCTCTTGTTTTTCTACCAATCACTTTAAATCTATGCCCCCTAGTCACTGACCTCGCTGCTAAGGTGAATAGACCCTTCACCTCCACTCTATCCAGGCCCCTCAAAATTTTGTACATTTCAATCAGATCTCCCCTCAGCCTTCTCTGTTCCAAGGAGAATAACCCCAGCCTATCCAATCTTTCCTCATAGCTGCATTTTTCCAGTCCTGACAACATCCTCGTAAATCTCCTCTGTACCCTCTCTAGTGCAATTACCTCCTTTCTGTAATGAGGTGACCAGAACTGCGCACAGTACTCAAGTTGTGGCCTAACCAATGAGATATACAGTTCCAGCATAACCTTCCTGCTCTTGTATTCAATACCTCCGCTAATAAAGGAGAGGATTCCATATGACTTCTTAACCACCTTTATCGACCTGTTCTGCTACCTTCAGGGATCTGTGGACATTCATTCCAAGGTCCCTCACTTCCTCTACACTTCTCAGTATTTTCCCATTAATCATGTATCCCTTTGCCTTGTTTGACCTCCCCAAATGCATCACCTCACACTTCTCCAAGTTGAATTCCATTTGCCACTTTTCTGCCTATCTGACCAGACCATAAATATCTTCCTGCAGCCTACAGCTATCCTCCTCCCGATCTACCACACGGCCAATCTTTGTGTCGTCTGCAAACTTCTTGATCATGCCCCCTACATTTACATCCAGATCGTTAATATACACAACAAAAAGCAGGGGACCCAGTACTGTGTCCTGCGGAACGCCACTGGAAACAGCCCTCCAGTCGCTAAATCGCCCGTCAACAATTACCCTTTGCTTCCTGCCACCGAGCCAATTTTATATCCGCCTTGCTACAGTTCCCTGGATCCAATGGGATTTTATTTTTGTATCCAGTCTGCCATGTGGGACCTTGTCAAAAGCCTTGCTAAAATCCATGGATAGTGAGACTGGGTAGGGGTTGCTGAATGATACGTTTAGACATGGTTACGGGGTAGGTATTTTTACCTCTCCCCACTCTCCCCCTGCCACAACCTTTGATAAGTTCCCTTTTCTGAGTCCCGTAAACTCCAATTTATGGCGACTGAAAGTACAGGGGCACAAAAGTCCCAGCTCTTCCATCCTAACCTGTGAGCTCCAGCTAATCCAGTATTTGCAGTGATACTTTCTCTTACCCCGCAGTTGAGGTGAAGGAAGCCCCCGCCCGCCCCGACACCCCCCACACCCGGCTCTGCCCGTCTCACTGTTGCCCGTCCTACCCGCAGGAGCACAAGGCCAAGGTGACGGCCCTGGAGAAGCAGGTGTCCCAGGCCAAGACCAAGTACTCTGTCGCCCTGAGGAATCTGGAGCAGATCAGCGAGCAGATCCACGCCCGTCGGCTGCAGCGGTTGGGGTGCCGCCGGGCCTCTCCGGTGGGGGCCGAAGCCCTGCCGGCCTACCCAAACGAGGAGGAGGAGCAGCAGCAGCAGGAGGAGGTGGTGGTGGACAAAGCCTCGGCCCACACCCCCCTGGGCGCGGAGGGGCCGACCTCTGACACCCTGTCCGTGCTCAGCTTCCAGACTATTGCTTCGGACCTGCAGAAATTCGACTCGGTGGAGCACCTGGAGGAGTTGTCTGACGCGGTGAGCCTGGACAGCGACGACATGACCCAGGACACCGACAGGCCGAGGCGGCCCTCCCTCCTCTTCAAGCACCACCGCAGCGTCAGCTTGTAGGGCTGTGGGCAACTGACTGGAGGCAAGGTGGCTGTTACTGCACCTAACCCATCATACGCTGTTGTGTGTATATATAGCTTGTCGCACAGAGAGAGGGAGAGAGGATCCCCATTTCCCCCGGCCACCCTAAAGACACCTGACTTTGTATCATAGCTACGATCCTCTGATGCACAAATTGTCTCGTCATTTAGGAGTCATGGCAGTGGTTGGGGGAGGGGTGGAGGTGAGGGACGCTGGTGTTCAGTTTACACACAACTGCGGGTTGTAGAAATGGAGATCCTACTGGTTACATAACCTGCCCTTCCCACCCAATTCAATCAGCAGGGCTTGGTGAGTAACCCACACCCTCCTGAATAAACAGGGACTCTCAACAGTTACATAGTGAGAAATCCTTACCTGGCCTAACAAACAGGAACTCTGTACAGTTACACAGTGAGTAATCCTTACCCTGCTGAATAAACAGGGACTCTGTACAGTTACACAGTGAGTAATCCTTACCCTGCTGAATAAACAGGGACTCTGTACAGTTACACAGTGAGTAAACCTTACCCTGCTGAATAAACAGGGACTCTGTACAGTTACACAGTGAGTAATCCTTACCCTGCTGAATAAACAGGGACGCTACAATTATGCCTTGACTAGCTCTTACCCTTGCTGGTGCCTGTGGGGAGCTCACGTCATCTTCACTCAGAGGCTACCAACTGCATAACTGAGTCATTCAGTCGCTTGTGGCCACAGTAGTGGGGCAACAGCTGGAGGGGGAACTGGGTGGGGCAGTGGGTCAGACACTGTCCTTTCCCCCCCTCTGGGACTGGGCAGGGCAGTGGGTCAGACACTGTCCTTTCCCCCCTCTGGGACCGGGCGGGGCAGTGGGTCAGACACTGTCCTTTTCCCCCCTCTGGGACCGGGCGGGGCAGTGGGTCAGACACTGTCCTTTCCCCCCTCTGGGACCGGGCGGGGCAGTGGGTCAGACACTGTCCTTTTCCCCCCTCTGGGACCGGGCGGGGCAGTGGGTCAGACACAGTCCTTTTTCCCCCCTCTGGGACCGGGCAGGGCAGTGGATCAGACACAGTCCTTTTTCCCCCCTCTGGGACTGGACAGGGCAGTGGGTCAGACACTGTCCTTTTCCCCCCTCTGGGACCGGGCAGGGCAGTGGGTCAGACACTGTCCTTTCCCCCCTCTGGGACCGGGCAGGGCAGTGGGTCAGACACTGTCCTTTCCCCCCTCTGGGACCGGGCAGGGCAGTGGGTCAGACACTGTCCTTTCCCCCCTCTGGGACCGGGCAGGGCAGTGGGTCAGACACTGTCCTTTCTGATACTGCTGTTACTGATACAACTGGCTCTATTATGTACCAGTAACTTGGATACAGGTGGAACTTCCACTCCCACCACACCTCTACCCAATGGCCTGCTGGTGAAAGTAGAAGTCCATTTAGCTCTAAACAGACAGTGCAGTGAAGTCCCAGGCTCCATCTGTGGCCTGTGGTTAATTGTGCTTGGCGGTTGGGGGTAGTGTGCTTCAGACTCCCTGGATTCAGGAGGGGAAAATAAATCAGGCAGGGTTTCCCTGTTCTGTCTCCACCTGGGTAAATCACCCGGCATTTCCCCACTCGATATCTCTGCCTGGGTAAATCAGCTGGTGTTTCCCCTCTCCGGTATCTCCGCTTGGGTAAATCAGCTGGTGTTTCCCCTCTCCGGTATCTCCGCTTGGGTAAATCAGCAGGTGTTTCCCCTCTCCGGTATCTCCGCTTGGGTAAATCAGCTGGTGTTTCCCCTCTCCGGTATCTCCGCTTGGGTAAATCAGCTGGTGTTTCCCCCCTCGGTATCTCCGCTTGGGTAAATCAGCAGGTGTTTCCCCTCTCCGGTATCTCCGCTTGGGTAAATCAGCTGGTGTTTCCCCCCTCGGTATCTTCGCTTGGGTAAATCACCCGGCATTTCCCCACTCGATATCTCTGCCTGGGTAAATCAGCTGGTGTTTCCCCTCTCCGGTATCTCCGCTTGGGTAAATCAGCAGGTGTTTCCCCTCTCCGGTATCTCCGCTTGGGTAAATCAGCAGGTGTTTCCCCTCTCCGGTATCTCCGCTTGGGTAAATCAGCTGGTGTTTCCCCCCTCGGTATCTCCGCTTGGGTAAATCAGCAGGTGTTTCCCCTCTCCGGTATCTCCGCTTGGGTAAATCAGCTGGTGTTTCCCCCCTCGGTATCTTCGCTTGGGTAAATCACCCGGCATTTCCCCACTCGATATCTCTGCCTGGGTAAATCAGCTGGTGTTTCCCCTCTCCGGTATCTCTGCCTGGGTAAATCAGCTGGTGTTTCCCCTCTCCGGTATCTCTGCCTGGGTAAATCAGCTGGTGTTTCCCCTCTCCGGTATCTCCGCTTGGGTAAATCAGCTGGTGTTTCCCCCCTCGGTATCTCCGCTTGGGTAAATCAGCTGGTGTTTCCCCCCTCGGTATCTCCGCTTGGGTAAATCAGCTGGTGTTTTCCCCCCCCTCTGTATCTCCGCTTGGGTAAATCAGCTGGTGTTTGCCCTCTCGGTATCTCCGCTTGGGTAAATCAGCTGGTGTTTTCCCCCCCCTCTGTATCTCCGCTTGGGTAAATCAGCTGGTGTTTGCCCCCTCGGTATCTCCGCTTGGGTAAATCAGCTGGTGTTTTCCCCCCCCTCTGTATCTCCGCTTGGGTAAATCAGCTGGTGTTTGCCCCCTCGGTATCTCCGCTTGGGTAAATCAGCTGGTGTTTCTCAGTTCCATATCTCTGCCCAGATAAAGAAACAGGATTTCTCCCACTTCCGCCGGGTGACCCTTAACATGCACATTCCAGGGTGTGCAGACATCAGCCAAGGAAGGAATCGGGCTTAGCCGTCTGTCGTGACCGCTACCCCTCCCTCCTCCTCCCTCTTCCCCTCGCCTCCAGCAGACACTCAGTCGTGAGGCAAGAGTGGCCACGTGAGCGAGGAGAGCCTGTAACCCATAAACCCCACGGCCCTCACAGCCACCCCCCCCACACGCCCACCCCCCGTTAGGGAGTTGGCGTCCTCAAGGGGGACAAACTTGCGATAGGGAATAATTTTATTTTGTTTTGAAAGGTTCAGGCGGTCCTGCTTTATTCCGCTGCCTGTTTCCTGTGGGCAGGATAATGGCTGCCTTGTGCCACAATAACCTGACACCGCCTGTACGATAGACCTCTGACCCTCTACGAGGCAGGTCAAAATGACTGCAGCGGTGCCAGTGTACCTCAATCGTATTTATTACAGACTTGTTTTTATAATCTGTACGTGTCTGTCTGTCCATCTGTGTGTGATATTCCGCACTTCAAAATAAAATTGGGAGGATTTGTCTGCCTTGTTATTAATTCATGAACCTTCGATGACCTTTTGCAGTCCGGGATGAGCAAGCTGTTCAAAAAAACCAAAAAAACAATCCTCATCCACTTTCACTCCCCACCCCTTTCATTCCCTCCACAACCCACCCAGATCATTCCAGGGGTAATGGTCACTCTATAACACCTTGTCCCTGACAGTTTTGTGAGGGGAACCCCACGGGATTGGGTGGAATGTCGGTTTGATGCCGGCAAATCTTGCTTTCTGTTGACTTCACTGGAGGATAACATGGGATGGGGTGAAACCGGCGTCGCACCCGATCACATCCTGTTCCTGAAGGGCAAGTCGGGTTAAAGCCGTCTCCTTTTCACCAGTACACTGAGGGAGTGTTAACAGGCGATACTTTCATGAAGGGCACCACGGCCTCGTCCCATTCACGTGTTGTCCTTCGCCCTCAAGGCCCTCGGTTTTTATCCAGCTGAGCCGTCCAGTTGGCGGGTTCAGATTTCGATCAGAGCCTACCAGAGCCCACCCGATGGAGCTCAGGGTGAGATTAGGCCCCATCAGGTCCCAGTCGACAGGTTCAGCCAGAGATTAGACCCTGTTAACTCCTAGTAATATCAACAAGAATCTAAAAAGAAACAGTTTTGATAAATGTCCAAATGGAACTCTTTAAGCCGACAATTGGATCAATTTCTCCCTCCGTGGCACTAAGACTAGGACTCTGAGGAAGGAGCTGTCATCCACAGGAGCCAGTCTTCGATATATTTCTATTGAACAAAGAGCAGGGCCAAGAAACTGTTTACTGAAATGCTTAGCCCAGGATAGAAAACACACTTTGAAAGCACAGTCACATGCAGCAGTACACGAATAGGGAGATGTACGCTGAAATAGTCATGCAGCCAGCAGTAGCTTGCATTTATATAGTGACCTTTGATGTTGGAAAATGTTCGGAAAAGGCACTTTACTGGTGCTTTATCAAACAAAGCTTGGTCAAAGGGATAGGTTTTAAGGAGGAGAGCGAGTCGGAGAGGTCAGGGCCCGGGCAGCTTGAAGGCACAGCCGCTAACACTGGAGCGATGAAAATCAGGCATGTTGGAGGGATAGAGTGAGTGACATAGCCAGAGATCTAGGAACACAGTCGGAACAATACAGAGACGCTCTGAGAAGTACAGAGAGAGGCACGAGCACATACAGTAAAACAGAAACACAAATATAAAGAGAAACACAGAAACGTGGGGCGAAATGCCCACAAACATGGAGAAACACAAATGCAGAAGGACAAAGAACTATCAAAAGAATAATGCACAAAAATGTTAATCTAATTGGGGTGCTAAAAATGATTAAAAGATTTGACAGGGTAGACGGGCACTATTTCTTCTGGGGGACATCAGAGAAAGGGGCTAAACCTTAAAGTTAGAGCTAATGTGTTCAGGGGTGATGTCAGGAAGCATTTCTTCACACAAAGGGTAGAATCATAGCAAGTTTAAGGCACAGAAAGAGGCCACTTGGCCCATCGTGTCTGTGCCGGCCGAAAAACGATCCACCTATTCTAATCCCATCTTCCAGCATTTGGTCTGCAGCCCTGCAGATTACGGCACTGAGTTCCAGATCATCACCACCCTCTGGGTGAAAAGGTTTTTCTCATCTCCCCTCTAATATTTCTATCAATCACTTTAAATCCTTGCCCCCTCGTCACTGACCTCTCTGCTAAGGTGAATAGACCCTTCACCTCCACTCTATCCAGGCCCCTCAAAAGTTTTGTACATTTCAATCAGGTCTCCCCTCAGCCTCTTCTGTTCCAAGGACAACAACCCCAGCCTATCCAATCTTTCCTCATAGCTGCATTCTTCCAGTCCTGGCAACATCCTCGTAAATCTCCTCTGCACCCTCTCTAGCGCAATTACATCCCTTCTGTAATGAGGTGACCAGAACTGCGCACAGTACTCAAGTTGTGGTCTCACCAATGCGTTAAAGAATTCCAACATAACCTCCCTGTTCTTGTATTCAAGACCTCGGCTAATAAAGGAAAGGATTCCATATGCCTTCTTAACCAAGTGGAAATCTGGAACTCTCTTCCCCTAAAAGGCTATTGAAGCCAGGGGTCATTTGAAAATTTCAATAACGAGAGTACAGTAAAACATACATAGATTTCTGTTGGATAAGTGTTCGGGAACCAAGGCCAGTCAACGGAGTTAAGTTACAGATTCGCCGTGATCTATTTGAATGGTGCAACAAGGTCCGGGAGCTGAATGGCCTCCTCCTGGTCCTGTACAAAGAGGAACAAAAATTAGGAGAGGAACATACACCCAGTCCCATGCAAAATGATACAGATCAGAAATCGGACATTCGGCCCATTGCACCCATGCTATCTTTTTGAAAGAGCAACCAATGAGTGCCACTCCTGTGGTTCTTCGTCTGTTCGTCTGCTTATTGTTCCGGCAAGTGCCTGTGGGTGTTTCTTTTCTGGAAATGCAAGTTGCTGACATATGAAGAGACATGAACAGAAATATAGAGACAGAGATTTGCAGACATATGGAGGGACATAGACAGAAATAGACTGACGTACAGGGAAACACTGAAGAGCACATACATCATCAGGGGGACTCACGCAGAATGAGAGGAAGGTACTCAGAAATATACGGTGAATCAAAGGCACAGACATTCAGAGAGATGTAGATTGAATTACTGAGACATGTTCAGATATACAGATAGAGGGAGACAAACACAGGAATACAAAGAAAGAGAAATAAAGAAATTCATAGAGGGACAAACACACTGAATTACACGGCATGCAGAGAGAGAGAGGCACACACGATTAGAGAAATACAGACATACATGAAAAATTATGCTTTTGCTCTTCTGGGAATGCAATGTGAAATTCTGGAACGTTCCCAACTCATGACTTGCTGTCCATTGAAATGATTGGGGTGGCTGCTGATTCTGTCACCAGTATAGAAGTGGAATATTCTTTGCTTTATTGTCCTCCCTTTTAACCCCACCTCCAATCTGCTGTAAGGTACGTCTGCCTTTAAACCTATACCTTCCCACCCCCTACAATACTGTAAGGTATATCTGCCTTTACCCTCCCTGTAGGTCAATCTTGAGGCACAGTCTGCTCTCTCATATGGATGTAAAAGATCCTATGGCACTATTTTGAAGAACAGTAAGGGAATCCTCCATGGTCCCTGGCCAATATCACACAAAAAAATACAGATTATCAGTTCATTATCACACTGCAGTCTCTGGGATCTCGCTGTGTGCAAATTGGCTGCTGCATTTCCTACAATAAAACAGTGTGGCTACATTTCTGCAATACTTCATCAGCTGTTAAGAGGTTGTGAAAGCCACTGTATGAATGCAAGACTTTCTTTATCTGATGGATCAATTAGTATACCAAGACAGGTCAGGCCGGTAATGCACACGGACTAAGACCTCGAGACAAATCCAGAGGTCGGGTGAGAGCAGAGATAAGGAATGAGAGAGCCCGGACTGTTCTTAATGTCTGGTAATTATATTCCCTGACAGCCAGCCTCTTACACTGTAAAGTGTTTCTGGCTGCAATAGGAGAGCTGAGAGATGGCATTGTGTTTTTAATAACACCTCATTGATTTGTTAAAGGGAAGAAAAAAAGAGTTAGCTGCACAGAGTGCTCTATTCTTAACAGTCTCAGCTGTCAAGTGCTGTGACTCTGGACTGCAGGAATAAAGCTAGTTTCTGATACTACATCGACATTTTCTACCAGATAATGCAAGTGTGTGGGCTGTAGGCAAAGACGGCAGTGTGGTGGCTATGTTACTAGATAATTAACTTCGAGTGGGTTTAAATGACATTCAATGGCATTACCATCGCTGAATCCCCCACGATCAACATCCTGGGGGTTACCATTGACCAGAAACTGAACTGGACCAGCCACATAAATGCTGTGGCTACAAAAGCAGGTCAGAGGCTGGGAATTCTGCAGCGAATAACTCATTTCCTGACTCCCCAAAGTCTGTCCACCATCGACAAGGCACAAGTCAGGAGTGTGATGGAATACTCCCCACTTGCCTGGATGGGTGCAGCTACAACAACACTCAAGACGCTCTACACCATGCAGGACAAAGCAGCCCGCTTGACTGGCACCCCATCTACAAACATTCACTCCCTCCAGCATGACGCACAGTGGCAGCAGTGTGTGCCACCTACAAGATGCACTGCAGCAATGCACCAAGGCTCCTTCCACAGCACCTTCCAAACCCACGACCTCTACCAACTTGAAGGACAAGGGCAGCAAATGCATGGGAACACCACCACCTGCAAGTTCCTCTCCAAGCCACACACCATCCTGACTTGGAACTATATCGCTGTTCCTTCACAAAATGCTGGAATTCCCTCCCTAACAGCACTGTGGGTGTACCTACCCCACAAGGACTGCAGCGGTTCAAGAAGGCGACTCACCACCACCTTCTCAAGGGCAATTAGGGATCGGTAATAGATGCTGGCCTAGTCACATCCCATGAATGAATAAAATAATCCCACCAAGGCTGTGTCGAGAATTTGGATTCAGTTTTTAAAATCTGGAAATCAAAGCAAAGGTAAGAATGTTGTATAAACTCAACTGGTTCATTAATGTGCTTTCGGGAAGGAAAGCTGCCGTCCTTATCCGGACTCTGACTCCAATTCGACATCTTATCTGCCTTCTTCGAGGTGGCCCAGCAAGTCATTCAATTGCAAAAACACTACTTGCACCTTCTTAGGGCAGGTTAAGATGGACAATAAGATGGCATCCGGAAAATCAATTAAAAAAAAAAACAATCAGGATTGGTTGTGATGCCTTTCATCCTGTCTGGAGGGGATCTACGGTGGGCACCACCCATTCCCCCAACCCCAAGAACAGACCCCCCCTACAGTGGGCACTACCCATCACCAGACTCCCAATACCAGACCCCCCCATAAGGTGGGCACCACCCATCACCACACCCCTAATAACTGACCCTCCCTCCCCCGACTTCCTTAGGTAGGGTTTCCCACTCTGGTTGGACATGTTCTTGGAGCTTTCATCACAAGACCTTGCCTTCAAACATCCTGCCTCCTCACTCCCGCCATTGGTCACCGGGCATGTCCATCCTCCTGGCATTGCGCCTTCCCATGACCAATCAGAAACCCAGTGGACTTTTTGTTTCCTGATTGGATGAACCTCCAACGCCCATTGTTCCCACTGCCAATATCCTGATGACTAATAAATGAAAGTGTTGATAGTGAAAATAAAAAAAATGGTGAAAAAGTGAAATAAACAGGCTGTTTGTTTTTACTATCTCTGTGCATTTTCTCCTGGGCTATTTTACAGCAGTGGCCTGGAGATTAATCTGCAGGGTTGGCATCCCTAATTATAGAGGCGAGCTTGGCACATCGATCCTTTTATGCAAGAAATCCAGTGTCACCTGCTTCTGAAACCATTTAGTCGCTACATCCTGTAAAAAAAAATAATTTTTTTTTAGCATTAGGAAGAGAAGAGGTTTATTTTAACTTGAAATGCGACAGCTGGGGGAACAGATGAACAGTGAGAGCTCGAAGTGGGCTACAGGCTGAGCACAAACCATGTCATCTTCTGGCATTTGCTTCTGTTACCTCATTGCCATGCTTAACTCCTACAGAACCCAAGTGCTCCTCGCCTTACTCTCTAAATAATATCAGAGAGGCCCACGTGGCTCCGATTTCAGCCGTGGCTCTGTGGTTAGCACGTCTTGCCTCTGAGTCAGAAGGTCACGGGTTCAAGTCCTGCTCCAGGGACCCAAGGACATAATCCAGGCTGACGCGACCGGTGCTGCGCTGTTGGAGGTGCCGCCTTTGGAAGGAGATTTTAAGCCGAGGTCCCATTCCTAAATACGGACGATTTGATCATTTGTCACGTTGCTGTTTTGTGGGATCTTGCTGAGCACAAATTGGCTGCTGAGTTTCCTAAGTTGCAACACTTCAAAAGTACTTTATTGGCTGTAAAGCGCTTTGGGTTGTCCTGAGGTTGTGAAAAGGCTCTATATAAATGCAGGCTCTTTCTTTAGATTCGCCTTTCCTATTTAGCAATTAAGGTGAAGAACAAAAATCCACCACGTCGGACGACGCCAAGGCTGGGAAGAGTTGGAGAGAAGGCAGTGTGAACTAGGAGGTGGTGATTAGGTGACGCCAAGCTTGAGTGTCAAAAGCCTGTGGATTGTAGCAGGAAAGAAGACCGAGGGAGGTGTGGAGCCCCGCTGTTTTGAGTTTGAGTAGGTGGAGGCGTGATGAGTCTCAATGTCAAAGCAGTGAGGAGGAGGGAGGAGGAAGTGTGAGTGTAATCGGAGCTAAGGATGCACAAGAGAGGAGAGTTCGAAGGAATAATGAACACAGCAGCACTGACAAAACCACAGAATCTTATCAGACTGAAGGAGGCCATTCAGCCCATCAAGCCTCTGCCAGCTCTTTGAGCTATCCAGCGTGTCCCGCTCCCTGGCCTACTCTTTCCCCAGTAACCCTGCAAAACTTTCCTTTGCAAATATATTGAAAGTTGCTATTGAATCTGCCTCCACAAGCCTTTCAAGCCGTGCACTCTCAACAGCTCGCTCCATAAAGCAAATTCTCCTCATCTCCCCTATGGCTTTTTTTTATCAATTACTTTAAATCTGGGTCCTCTGGTTGCCACTCCTCCTGCCAGTTTCACCTTATTTAAAGAGAAAGACTTGGATTTCTATATCACGATCTCAGGACCTCCCCAAGCACTTTACAGCCAATCAAGTACTTTGTGAAGTGCAGACACTGTTGCAGTGTAGGAAATTGCCTATGTCACATTCTTCATCATTTTGAACACTTTGATCAAATCTCCCCTTAAAAAAGACACGAAAGAGGTTATTAGTGAAAGAGAGGTTGTGGGGCAGAGGGGAGAGAGGAATCGCCTAACAAGGGACAAACTGTAGCGTGGGCTGATCTCACTGTCCTGACAGAAGGGGTCATGAGGCAGTGAGTGACCCTTGAAAAGATGGATCATTTTGCCAGTGTTGGGTTCTGGATGTTTGACAATTATTGTTCTGTTACTGCGGGAGTACTGTCAACCCATACACATTTAATCACAACATCAGTGGTTCGCTTGGGATTAAAACTGTTGAACAATATGTGCAGGAGTACGGAGGATTCCTGGAAACTTCTATTGGCGACCTGCTTGAAGGAAATCAAGAGGTGAAAAATGAAATGCGAGAAAAGTTTTCACAGACTGAAGCGTCATCTGGAAAGCAGATGCGAAACAGTGAAAAAGTTAACAGGGTGGAAATTTGGCCGCGTCCATATTTGGCGCATTGCCTGAGCCCGAATGGCTAACAATAACTGCAATGACTTGCATTTATATAACGCCTTTAATGTACTAAAATATCCCAAGGTGCTTCACTGGAGTTATCGGACAAAATTTGCCACCAAGCCATGTAAGGAGATATTAGGGCAAGTGGCCAAAAGCTTGCTCAAAGAGGTAAGTTTTAAAGGAGTGTCTTAAAGGAGGAGAGAGAGGAGGTGAGGTTTGGGGAAGGAATTCCAGATTTTAGTCCAGGTCCAATATTGGGCCTTATTTCAAAGAACCAAAGTGGAGTCAATAGCATCGCACTTGGCCCTCCGGTAAGTGAAGCTCGGAGTCAGGAGTTAGGAGGCTGGGTGGTTGCGGGGATAATCGGAGGCCGGTTTGGGGGGGAGTGGCAGCCCCTGCTAATTTTACTGATTAAACTGGTGCCGGCTGCCTCAGGGCCGATCAAACTTGAAGTGTGGGCCTCAAACAGGCTTTGGGCCTCTGATGCGCCTATTCATTGGGCCTAATGCCTGTTTCAAGAGTGGGCCCTGGATGCCTTTTTTCTGTATCAGTATGGTGGGTAGAGCTCTTCTGGCCGGAAATGTGCACGCTCTTCCTGTCTGCTATATCAGCTTGGGAAGCTGGTAAGCCCGGGACAAACAGGCACTGCACTGCCAAATTTATAGGCCTACTTTTTGAAAATCTGCTGTGGCACCAATTGAGGAGGAGCAGAGAGTTTCCCCCTATGTACTGGCAAACATTTCCCCCTCAACCAACATCACCAAAGACAGATTTAATGTGTTTCAAGGTAATTCATTGTATACAAAGGACAATTCTGAGAGACCCCATCAGGCAGGCAGTTTTCTCTTCTGCTGCACTTTGTTTTATTCATTCTCGAGCTGTGACTGTTGCTGGCAGGGTGTTTGTTGCCCATCCCTAATTGCCCTTGAGAAGGTGGTGGTGAGCTGCCTTCTTGAACCGCTGCAGTCCGTGTGGTGTAGCTACACCCACAGTGCTGCTAGGAAGGGAGTTCCAGGATTTTGACCCAGCGACAGTGAAGGAACGGTGATATAGTTCCAAGTCAGGATGGTGTGTGGCTTTGGAGGGGAACTTGCAGATGATGGTGTTTATGCAACGTTATTGTCCTTTCCACAGAATTGCCTTACATCGAATGTACAGCACAGGAACAGACCATTCGGCCCTACCAATCCGTGCTGGTGTTTCTGCTCCACACCAGCCTCCTCCCACCCTGCTTCATCTCACCCTATCAGCACATCCTTCTATTCCTTTCTCCCTCATGTGTTTATCTAGCTTCCCCTTAAAAGCATCTGTGCTACCCATCTCAACCTCTCCCTTTGGTAGTGAGCTCCATGTTCTCACCACTCTCTGGGTAAAGAAGTTTCTCTTGAATTCTTTATTTCATTTATTAGTTATAGAGTCATAGAGTTATACAGCATAGAAACAGGCCCTTCGGCCCATCGTGTCTGTGCCGGCCATCAAGCAGAGTCTCCCCTCACAAGTAGAAAACGTCTTCTCTAAGTCTGCCCTATCAAAGCTCTTCAGTATTTTGAAGATCCCCATCAGGCCACCTCAGCCTTCTCTTTTCTAGAGAAAGGAGACCCAGCCTGTTCAGTTATTATTACAATGTTACTCGGCACTTGTCAGCCCAGGCTTAGACGTTATCCAGCTCCTGCTATAGGCAGGGCCTGGGCTTCTTCATCGTCAGAAGAGTTGTGAATGGATGTGGACATTGTGGAATCGCCAGTGAGCTTGTGCCACTCCTGACCTTTTACCGGTAGGGGGAAGCTGAAGATGGTTGGGCCAAGATTGCTACTCCTGGGTCTGGTAGATTGAGTAGACGAGGCCTATTAAGGGATAAGGGGATAGTGTGGGAAGGTGGAGTTGAAGGTAGAAGATCAGCCATGATCTTGTTGAATGCCACAGCAGGTTTGAAGGGCCAAATGGCCCACTCCAGCTCTTATTTCGTATGTTGTCATTGATCTCCAACCACCACGGCCATCTTCCTCTGTGTCAAGCTATGACTCCAGCCAATGGAGGACTTTCCCTTTGACCCTCCCATATTGACCCAGACCTGCACAAGACATAATGGAAGCTGAATCCATCAAAGCATTCAAAAGGAAAGTGGATAAATATATAATAAAGAACATTTTGAAAGTACACAGGAAGGATAAGCTGAAAAGCCTCCTTTTGTATTGTAACATTCTTTGATTCTAGGAGTGTAGAGCTCTGAATCCTAAGTTAAAAGCAAAATACTGCGGATGCTGGAAATCTGAAATAAAAACAAGAAATGCTGGAACCACTCAGCAGGTCTGGCAGCATCTGTGAAAAGAGAAGCAGAGTTAACGTTTCGGGTCAGTGACCCTTCATCGGAACTGACAAATATCAGAAAAGTCACATCTTCCCCTCCCTTCCCCTGTCAGCATTCCGAAGGGATCGTTCCCTCCGCGACACCCTGGTCCACTCCTCCATTACCCCCATCACCTCGTCCCCGTCCCATGGCACCTTCCCCTGCAATCACAGGAGGTGTAATACCTGCCCATTTACCTCCTCTCTCCTCACTATCCCAGGCCCCAAACACTCCTTTCAGGTGAAGCAGCGATTTACTTGTACTTCTTTCAATGTAGTATACTGTATTCGCTGCTCACAGTGTTGTCTCCTCTACATTGGGGAGACCAAGCGCAGACTGGGTGACCGCTTTGCGGAACATCTCCGCTCAGTCCGCAAGCAGGACCCTGAGCTTCCGGTTGCTTTCCATTTCAACACTCCCCCCTGCTCTCATGCTCACATCTCTGTCCTGGGATTGCTGCAGTGTTCTAGTGAACATCAACGCATGCTCGAGGAACAGCATCTCATTTACTGATTAGGAACACTGCAGCCTGCCGGACTGAACATTGAGTTCAATAATTTCAGAGCATGACAGCCCCCCATTTTACTTTCATTTTTAGTTATTTTTTCTTCCTTTTTTTTTACATTCTTTTATACATTTTTTACAATCTTTTTTTTTGCATTTATTTCATTTCATCTTAGTTTGTTCAGTTTGCTTACCCACTGTTTTTTTTCAGGTTTGCACTTGCTGCTGTTCAATATTCAGTGTATTAATACCTAATCTGTACTAATGCTTTGTCTTTCAACACACCATTAACATATTGTTTGCCTTTGCTCCGTGACCTTTTGGTCAGCTATGTGGCCTGGTTCAATCTAGACCTCCTTTGTTATCTCTTGCCCCACCCCCACCTCACTTGTTTATAATCTGTGACTTTTCTAATATTTGTCAGTTCCGATGAAGGGTCACTGACCCGAAACGTTAACTCTGCTTCTCTTTTCACAGATGCTGCCAGACCTGCTGAGTGGTTCCAGCATTTCTTGTTTTTATTTCTGAATCCTAAGTATTGTGGTGATTAAATTGTCAATCCTTCCATCGACTGAAATAGGGAAATGTGACCTGTGCAATCCCTGACATTGCTGTAAAGAGCCCAGCCAAGGTTATATTGCATTCCTGCTGATTCTCAAACATCAATTATATTTTCCCACTCACCCTTTGGACAAAAACATTTTCCTTTGCTTCTCTTCTTTACTCCAAACCTCCTAATTTTAAACTCTGCTGCTCATATCACAGAATTGTTACAGTGCAGAAGGTGGCCATTCGGCCCATTATGTCTGCACCAGCTCTCCAAAAGAGCAATCCCCTAAGTTCCATTCCCCTGCCTTCTCCCCGTAACCCTGCACATTCTTCCTTTTCATATAACTGTTTAATTCCCTTTTGAATGCTTCAATTGAACCACGTTCTCATACAGCACATTCCAGACCTTGACCACTCGCTGCGTGAAAAAGTTTTTCCTCATGTCACTTTTGCTTCTCTTACAAAATACTTTAAATCTGTGCCCTCTCGTTCTCAATCCTTTCACAAGGATTTTGAATGCCTCTATCAAATCACCTCTCAGCCTTTTCTCCAAGGAAAACAGTCCTAACTTCTCCAATCTATCTTCATAACTGAAATTCCTCATCCCTGGAACCATTCTCGTGAATCTTTCCTGTACTCTCTCCAATACCCTCACATTTTTCCTCAAGTGCGGTACCCAGAATGGGACAGTATACGCCTGCTGAGGCCGAACTAGTGTCTTATACAAGTTGAACATAACCTCCTTGCTCTTGTACTCTATGCCCCTATTAATAAATCCCAGGATACTGTATGCTTTATTAACCGCTCTCTCAACCTATCTTGCCACCTTCAATGACTAATGCACATATACACCCAGGTCCCTCTGCTCCTGCACTCCCTTTAGAATTATGCCCTTTATTCTATATTGTGTCTCCATGTACTTCCTACCAAAATGAATCACCTCACATTTCTCTGCATTGAACTTCATCTGCCACCTGTCTGCCCATTCCACCAACTTGTCTATGTCCTTTTTGAAGTTCTACACTGTCATTCTCACAATTCACAATGCTTCCAAGTTTCGTATCATCAGCAAACCTTGAAATTGTGCCCTGTACACCAAGGTCCAGGTCATTAATATAAATTAGGTAAAGCAAGGGTCCCAACACTGATCCCTGGGGAACTCCACTACAAACCTTCCTCCAGTCCAAAATAATGTCCATTAACCACTACTCTTTGTTTCCTGTCACTCAGCCAATTCAGTATCCATGTTGCTACCGTCCCTTTTGTTCCATACGCCTTCTTCACCACCCTGTCTACCTGTGTTGCCACTTTCAGGGAACTATGTACTTGCACCCCAAGGTCTCTCTGCTCAACAACACTCCCCAGGGCCCTGCCATTCACTGTATATGTCCTGCCCTGGTTTAACTTCCCAAAATGCATCACTTCACACTTGTCTGCGTTAAATTCCATGTGCCAATCCCTTGCCCACTTTTCCAGTTGATCTATATCCTGTTGCAACCTTAGACAACCTTCTTCACTGTCCACTATACCACCAATTTTGATGTCATCTGCAAACTTACTAATCATGCCCCCTACATTCACATCCAAGTCATTAATATATATGACAAACAACACAGTGCCCAGCACCGATCCCTGCGGCACACCACTGGTCGCCAGCCTCCAATCTGAAAAACAACCCTCCACTACCACCCTCTCCCTCCTATCACCAAGCCAATTTTGTATCCAATTGGCTGGCTCACCCTAGATCCTATGTGTTCGAACCTTCCGGACCAGCCTACCATGCGGGACCTTGTCAAAGTCCATATAGACAACGTCCATCACCCTGCCCTCGTCAATCCTCTTGCTCACCTCCTCAAAAAACTCAATCAAATTCGTGAGACATGATTTCCCACGCACAAAGCCATGCTGACTATCCCTAATCAGACCTTGCCTTTCCAAATGCATATAAATCCTGTCTCTCAGAATCCCTTCCAATAACTTTCCCACCACTGATGTTAGGCTCACTGGCCTGTAGTTCCCTGGCTTATCCCTGCTGCCCTTCTTAAATAAAGGCTCAACATTTGCTCTCCTCCAGTCTTCCGGTACCTCACCCGTGGCTAATGATGAAACAAAAATCTCTGCCAGGGCCCCAGCAATCTCCTCCCTTGCTTCCCATGGCATCCTAGGATACACCTGGTCAGGTCCTGTGGATTTATCCACCTTAATGCGCTTCAAAACCTCCAACACCTCCTCCTTTGTAATGTTGATACGCTCCAAGATATCGCTGTTCCCTCCCTTGAACTCACTAGCTTCCATGACCTTCTCCACGGTAAATACAGACAAGAAGTACTCATTTAAGACCTCGCCCATGTCCCGTGGCTCCACACATAGATTACCACACTGATCCTTAAGGGGACCTACTCTCTCCCTAGCTACCCTTTTACGCTTAATATACTTAGAAAATCTTTTAGGATTCCATTTGATCTTATCTGCCAGGGAAATCTCATGGCCTCTTTTCGCCCTCCTAATTTCCTTCTTAAGTGTACTCCTACATCCCCTATACCCCTCGAGGGACTTGCTCGATCCCAGCTGCCTATACCTGACATATGCCTCCTTCTTTGTCCTGACCAGACCCTCAATATCCCTCGTCAACCAAGGTTCCCTAAAATTGCCAGCCTTGCCGTTCCATCTAACAGGAACATGCCGGTGCTGAACTCTTCCTATCTCAGTTTTAAAAGCCTCCCACTTGCCAGACATCCCTTTACCTGTAAACAGCCTCTTCCATTCAACTTTTGAGAGTTCCTGTCTGATGCCATCGAAATTAGCCTTTCCCCAATTTAGGACTTCAACTTGAAGACCAGTCCTATCCTTTTCCATAACTATCTTGAAGCTAATAGAGTTATGGTCACTGGTCCCAAAGTGCTCCCCCACTGTCACATCAACCGCCTGCCCAGCCTCATTTTCTAAGAGGAGGTCGAGTGTAGCCCCTTCTCTAGTAGGGCCATCCACATACTGCTTCAGAAAACTATCCTGGACACACTTAACAAATTCTTCCTCATCTGATCCCTTAGCGCTAAGGCAGTCCAAGTCAATATTAGGGAAGTTAAAATCACCTACTATTACAACCCTTTTGGTCTTTTATGGGCCCTACTCTCTCCTTAGTTATCCTCTTACTCTTAATGTATTGATAAAACATCTTTGAGTTCACCTTGATTTTGCTTGCCAATACTCTTTCATGCCCTCTCTTTACTTTTCTAATTTCCTTTTTGATTTCACCCCTCCACTTTCTATACTCCTCTCGGCTTTCTGCAGTATTGAGTTCTCGGTGTCGGACATAAGCTTTCCTTTTCTGCCTTATCTTACCCTGTAGGCCCCACCTGGAATGAGCGGGTTGTCTTATGAGGACAGACTGGGCTTGTTTTTACTGGAGTTCAGATTGAAGTTTATAAGATCCTGAACGGTCTTGACAAGGTGCATGTAGTGAGGATGTTTCCTCTTGTGGGTGAGTCCATTACTACGGGGAACTGTTTTAAAATTCGGGGATGCCCTTTTAGGACAGAGATGAGAAGAAACTTTTTCTCTCAGAGGGTGGTGCGACTTTGGAACTCTCTGCCTCTCTGGTGGAGGCGGGGTCATTGAATATTTTTAAGGTGGAGGTAGATAGATTCTTCTTCGACCAGGGAATCAAAGATTATCGGGAGTAGATGGGAGTGTGGAATTTGAAACACAAACGGATCAGCCGTGATCTTATTGAATGGCGGAGCAGGCTCGAGGGGCTGAATGGCCTACTTCTTTAGAAACTTGTGGGATAAAGGGCAGCGCGCAGTGATGGGACAAATCACAACAGCAATTTGTATTTATACAACACTCTTAATCATAATAAAATATTGCAAGGTGCTTCACAGGAGCATTATAAAATAAAATATGACACTGAGTCACATACGGAGATCTTAGCACAGATGGCCAAAAGCTTAATAAAGAGGTGGCTTTTAAGGAGCATCTTAAAGGAGGACGGAGAAGTAGAGAGGTTTTAGGTAAGGAATTCCAAAGCTCAGGTCCCAGACAGCGGAAGGCACGGCCACCAATGGTGAAGTGATTAAAAGCAGGGATGTGCACGAGGCCAGAATTAGAGGAGCGCAGAGATACTGTAGGTCTGTAAGGCTGGAGGGGATGACAGAGATAGGGAGGGGTGAGACCATGGAGGGATTTGAAAACAAGGATGAGAATTTTAAACCCGGGGCTTTGCTTAACTGGGGGTCAACGTAGGTTGGTGAGCACAGGGAAAGGGTGAACGTGACTTGGCGTGAGTAAGGACATGGGGATGGTCCACGTTTAAAGAGGGTCGAATGTGAGAGGCCAGCGAGGAGTTTGTTGAAATAATCATGTCTGAAGGGAACAAAGGCAACAGCGGAGTCGGGCCATGTTCCGCAGGTGGATATTGGCGGTCTTAGTGATGGTGCAGATGTAAGGTTGGAAGTTCATCTCGCAGTGAATATGACACCAAGGTTGCAGACAGTCTGGTTCAGCCTCAGATAGCTGCCAGGGAGGGCTATAAACCCGATAGCTAGGGAGTGGAGTTGTGGTGGGGACCAAAGACTGTATTTAATCGGATGGAATTTTTGCTCATCCGGTACTGGATGTCGGAGAAACAAACAGACTGACAATCTGCAGACAGTCAAGAGGGATGGCAGGTGGAGGGGGGTCCGTCCTTCATGTAAAGCTCGACCAGTCTGTAGTCTTTGTTAGTCATTCAGCTACCCTCGCAAATGATGCAACAAATCACTCAATAGGGAACGGGGAAAGATAGAGAAATGTCTTGTGGCTTTGCCTCTATCAGCACCTGTCAGTTTTATTAATAGCTATCTACAACTCAAGTCAATCCCTTTCATGATCTTGAAAACTTCAAGGCTGGAAGGGTAAGCTAGCTGGGGATTTGTGAAAGTCAGGGTCACGTTGCAAAGGTCTGCTGTGAGGGCGGGACGGAGCCTGTCGGGGGTGAGCGCTGACAGGTAGATGGATGGTGAGGTACAACGACACCTTCGAGCAAGTTTGATAGGGGCGCCTGGGAAAGATGTGGTTTTTTTACGCAGAGAGTGAAGGCTCAGGGGAGCCGACGAAGCCACAAAACAGATAAGAAATTGAATAAACGACAGGGAAACAAAGGGCGATGATAGATGCTGCTGGTTTTAATCTGTCAGCCATGACTAGCTGGGAGCTCCCCCCAAGGGCCAACAGCATCAGGACCTCTGCTGTTGGCAATATTCACAAATGATCTTGATGAATGTACGGTACCAAAGGCTGGGGTTAGATACAATAAAGTTCAGATTGCTCTGTGCTGCTCCGACTTGGGAATGCTTGGTGGGCGATATAAGGAGCGAGCTTTATTCCACATACTACGAAAGAAGCGGAAAACACCCTACAGAATTACATAGAATTTACCCTGCAGGAAATAAATATTCGGCCCTATAGGTCCACGCTGCTGTTTCTGCTCCACATGAGCTCCCTTCCCAACCGACCTCATCTCATCCTATCAACATATCTTTCTATTCCTTTCTCCCTCCTGTATTTATCCAGCTTCCCTTGAAATGCATCTATGCTATTTGTCTCCCTGTGGTAGCAAGTTCCACATTTTAGCCACTCTCTGGGCAAAGAGATTTCTCCTGAATTCCCAATTGGATTCATTGGTGGCTTTTTTATATTTAGTATTGGACGCTCTCCCGCCCGCAAGTGGAAACATGTTCTCAAGTTTATCAAACTCTTTAATCATTTTTAATGACCCTTATCAGGTCACCCCTCAGCCTTCACTTTTCTAGAGAAAAGAGCCCCAAAAAGATCAGTCCAAGTATAGGGGGTGATTTTCAGCCCCAGGGGTAAACTTGTTTTTAGAAGGTTAACGGATGATCTAATTAAGTTGCTTAAGGGGATTGATGGATTCAATAGAGTAAAGAGAGAGTATTTCCTCGGGTGGGGGTAGTCCGGAACAAGGGGGAATAAACCTTAAAATGAGAGCTGGGTGAGTTCAGGGAGCACTCCTTCACACGACGAGTAGTGGACATCTGGAACTGTCTGTCCATGCTATACCTGCCTCGGAATGTTTGATCACTCTAACCCATTTTTTTTTCTTCTTTTTTTTTAAGGACACCAGGAAAATAAAATGAGGCTTTGTACAATCGGGCAGGTCAGCTCATTTTGACTTTTCAGTTCATTCTCGGATGTGAGAGTCACTGGCAAGGCCAGCATTTATTGCCTGCCCCCCGGCTGCCCTGATAAGGTGGTGGTGGGCCTTCTTCCTGAACCACTCGACATAACAGATACAGCTGAATGCTTTGCCAGGACATTTTACAGGGCAGTTAAGAGGCAACCACCTTGGTGTGGGACTGGAGTCACATACAGGCCCAGACTGGGTAAAGATGGCAGATTTCCTTCCCTAAAGTACCGGAGTGAACAAGATGGATTTTTACAACAATCCATGAACTTCATGTTTACTTTTACAGAGACCAGCTTTTTATTTCCAGTTTCTTTGGGAAAGTGTAGAGGGAGGTTTACTCTGTATCTAACCCAGTTTTTGTTTGAAGGTGGCCTTTATACCCCAGGCTCCTTTTATGTATGCTATGTCGAGGAGGCCTTTATTCCCCAGGCCCCCTTGTATCTAACCCGTTTTTTCTTTTTATGTTTTTTTTTCTAAGGTGGCCTTTAAACCCCAGGCCTCTTTTATATTTTTCATGTCGAGGGGTCCTTTATTCCTCAGGCCCCCTTTAGATACATATTTACATTTTTAAAATAACTTTATTAAAACCAGATAAATAAACAAAAAACTCAAATTAAAATGCCATTCTCGGCGTCAATGATGCACTCCAGTCCCTGCGGTGCCCACCGGTTGCGGAAGGCCTCAAGCGTGCCAGCGGACACCGCATGCTCCCTCTCCAGGGACACCCGGGCACGAACGTAACCGCGGAAGACGGGCAGGCAATCGGGGAGGACGGACCCCCCGACAGCCCGCAGCCTGGACCTGTGAATTGCCACCTTGGCCAGGCCCAGGAGCAGACCGACGAGGAGATCCTCCTCCCGGCCCACGCCCCTCCGCACCGGGTGCCCAAAGATCAGGAGCGTGGGATTGAAGTACAGCCAGAACTTGAGGAGCAGCCCCTTCAAATACTCAAACAGGGGCTACAACCTCGCACGCTCCGTATAAACGTGGAACACGGACTCGTCCAGGCCGCAGAAAGTACAGGCGGCCGGGGAGTCCGTGAACCTACTTAAAAGTCTATTGCACGTGACTGCCCTGTGCAACACCCTCCACCCCAGGTCCCAGATGTAAAGGGGCAGGACTCCGCGTAGAGAGACCTCCATCGGGGTTTCCCCTCGCCGCCAAATGGCAACGCAGACCGCCAGGGTGTGTCCGGCCGGCTGACGAGGGTGAGGAAGTGGAGAGTGTGCAGGAGCAGCCTGTACAGGAAACCCCTCCGCGCCGATTGGAATGGCACGGTGGGCATTTTCGAGAGGCGGCTCGGGTTGTGCAGGACCGGCTCCCGAGGAGGGTTTCGGGGCCTGGGTCCGATGAGCAGTTCCGGCCGAGTGGGGGTCAGCTCGGCCGGGAGCGCTCCGCTCTTCCGAGCCCCCTCTGCCACCGGCAGTGAGGGGCGTCCCGGGGGCTTCGGCTACTCCTCCGCCCGCCGGACTGTCCCCGGAGTCGGCTGCCCGGACAGCCGAGGCGCTCTCCTCCGCCGGCGGGGGAGCGCCCTGACTGGAGGCGACCATGTCCTAGACTCGGAATAGATCCTGGTAAAAGACAGGTAACTTCCTCAGAGAGGCGCGGCTAACGGTCTCTGCAGGGAGCTGCGTGTCGTCTTGAAGGCAGTGACACTGGCGGAAAAAATATGTCGCCAGTTCACGCCATCTGGGAGGACGCTCGACATACAGGTATCTCTGCAGGGTCCGAAGGTGGAGAGTCGCAGCCTGGGTGCGGACGCACACCAGCGACTGGCTGCCCTCCGCGATCGGGAAACTCAGGACCGCGGCAGAGACCCAGTGTTTCCTCTTGCCCCAGAAGAAATTGACGGGTTTCTTCTGGATCTTGGTGGAAAATGCAGGGGGCGGGGCCAAAGTGACCAACTGGTACCACAGCATGGAGGCCACCAGTTGGTTTATGACCAGCGCTCGGCCCCTGTAGGAAAGCACTCAGAGCAGTCCTGTCCAGCGCCCCAGCCGAGCGGTGACCTTCGCCTCCAACTCCTGCCAGTTTGCCGGCCAGGCTTCCTCAGCGGGGCTAAGGTGGACTCCCAGATAGAGGAGGTGCGTGGTGCTCCACGCAAAAGGTGTCAACTCCTCCGGCAGGGAGTCCACCCGCCACTGACCAACCAGGAGTCCGGAACATTTCTCCCAATTGATCCTCGCGGAGGACGCGGCAGAAAAGGTCTGCTGGCAGTCACGCATCCTCCGCTAGTCAACGGGATCTGTGATTGCGAGGAGCACGTCGTCGGCGTAAGCCGAGAGGATGACCCGCATGGCCGGCTCGCGCAGAGCCAATCCCGTCAACCTCCTGCGAAGCAGGCACAGGAAGGTCTCCACGCAGATGGTATACAATTGGCCGGACATGGGGCATCCCTGACGCACTCCTCTCCCAAAGCGAAGGGGCGCCGTCAAGGACCCGTTAACTTTGACTAGACACTCTGCGGCGGCGTATAAAAGTCGGACACGGGCCACAAAATGCGGCCCGAGTCCGAAAGCGCGCAGAGTCCCGAAAAGGCAATCGTGATCCACCCTGTCGAACGCATTCTCCTGATCGAGGGAGAGAAAGGCGACCGACTGACCAGTCTTCTGGGAAAGATGGATCAGGTCCCGGACCAGGTGGATGTTGTCCTGGATGG
Organism: Heterodontus francisci; assembly: GCF_036365525.1. NCBI lineage: Eukaryota > Metazoa > Chordata > Chondrichthyes > Heterodontiformes > Heterodontidae > Heterodontus > Heterodontus francisci. The sequence goes on from NC_090399.1 coordinate 28,072,083, forward strand.
ACCGGCCCGGGACCGTGTAGGACTGGTCGGGGTGGATCATGTGGGCCAGCACGGAGCCCAGGCAGGTAGACATAGCCCGGGCAAAGATCTTATAATCCGTGCTGAGGAGGGAGACCGGACGCCAGTTTTTAAGCAGGCGGAGATCGCCCCTCTTCGGCAGCAGGATGATAACCGCCCTGCGCCACGAGAGGGGCATCTCCCCGGTCGCCAGGCTTTCCCCCAGGACCCGCGCGTAATCGTCCCCCAGGACGTCCCAGAACGCCCTGAGGAACTCCACGGTCATCCCATCCAGCCCTGGGGATTTGCCCCTTGAGAGCTGGTGGAGGGCGCCAGTCAGCGACGCCAACGTGAGCGGAGCCTCCAGTCCTTCGGCGGCCTCCGGGCTGACCTGCGGCAGGTCCTCCCACAAAACTTTGCGCGCATCCTCGCTGGACGGATCCGGAGAGAACACCGCACTGTAATAAGTACGTACCAGGAGGCCCATTCCCTCCGGATCCGTGATGGAGGATCTGTCGTCGGCCATCAGCTCAACGAGCTGCTTACAGACCCCCCGCCATTTTTCCAGCGAGTAGAAGAAGGGTGAGGCGCGGTCCAAATCTTCCAGGATCTGGATCCGCGACCTCACGTACGCGCCTCGGGACCCTATGAGCTGCAGGTCTCTCAGTGCGCCCTTCTTCTCTTTGTACGCCTGCCACAGGGCCGGGTCCACGATGGCATGACCGAGGCGGGACTCCAAGTCGAGCACCTTCCTCTCAAGGCGCCCGATCTCGGCTTCCCGCCTCTTGGTCGACACCTTCGCGTACTCCTGACAGAAGACGCGGATGTGCGTCTTGCCCACATCCCACCATAGCCTCAAGGAGGGGAAGCCCCCCTGCTTCCTTCTCCAGTCGGCACAGAATCGACAGAACAAGTCCCGAAATCGCTCGTCCTCCAGCAGCCGGTTGTTGAAGTGCCAGGACGCGGATCGCGCCCGCGTGCGGAGCGGAGTGAACTCCGCCCACACCAAGCGGTGGTCGGAGCATGGCACCAGCCGCATGGAGGCCGCCGAGACGTGGGAGGCGTACGCCTGCGAAATGCAGAGGCGGTCGATTCGCGACCCTCCTCCTCCAGACCGCCACGTGAAGGCGCTGGAGTCGGGATGGAGATTCCGCCAGACGTCCACCAAGTTAAGGGAGCTGATCAGTCGCCTCAACTTCTCCACCGACGCTTGGCCGCGCTGGGGACCGGAGCGATCCCCCACCTCGAGGGTGCAGTTAAAATCCCCCCCGAGGATGATGCACTCGCCGCTATTGATGGAGCTCAAGAGAGCGGACACTTCTTCAAAGAAGCGCGCTTGCAACGCACCAGGTCTGGGCGCATACACGTTCACAAAGTGGAGCGGCACACTACCCAGGCGAACGGCGAGGTGGAGCAAGCGACCCGGCACTAGCTCCTTGACCCCCAAGATCTCCGGCTGAAAAGTCGGGGCCAACAAGATAGCCACCCCACTAGAAATAGGGGTGAGGTGACTCATGTAGACCCCACCCTGCCGCTCCAGGAGCCAGGTGGCTTCGTCTCCCGGAACGGTGTGGGTTTCCTGCAGAAAGCTCACCGCGTATCTCCCTGCCCTAAGGACTGAGAGATTGTGAAATCTGCGGTGAGACCCCCTGCTGCCGTTGATGTTGAGGCTGGCTATGGTTATCTTCATGTCAAAAGTACTTAAAACCCGTCACCAACAGCTCACTGTGAGGAGGGAGTGGAAGTGCACCTGGCCTACCACTCCCCCAGCAACCCATTGAGGAACACATTAAAACGGCGCCTCTCAACCAGTTTCACGCCCGCGCGCTTGCCCGTTATCTTCAGGGCGGCACGGACGGACTGGATGATCAGTGCCAGATTCGACCAGCGGTCGAGGGCCAGCTGAACTTTATTGCGGCAGCCCCTGCAAACCGCGAGGAAATCCCTGAGTTCCACCGTGGGGATGAGAGGAGATTCGGTGGAAGGCACGAGGGACTCCACCACCTCACTGGTGATGGAATCAAGATCATCCTCCGTGCCCCGCACCGAATCCCCATCCTCCTCCGGGTCGTCACCGCCAGCGGCCGACACGCCCACCGCGTCCCGGCCGCGACAGCTGGTCCCGCCTCCGTCGCGATCCCACCCCCAGGATCGATGGCGGAGGAGTCCTCTCTGGGTTCTATTGTGAAACTGGAGCCTGTAGGCACCAGCGGTTCAGGACCCCCTTCCACCTCCGTCCCCAGGCCAATGAGTGGTCCAAGGGAGACAGAAGTTCCCGACTCCGGAAAACCAGCTGGAGCCGAGACTGGAGGCGGAGAGAGGAGGCCATCTCCCGCTCCGTCAGCACCCACAGGCCCAGCAGATGGGGCAGCATTCTCGGTTATAACCGGGTCGGGTGTCTCTAGGTTGGTGGTGGACTCCGGCTGGGAGGGCCGACCCTCTGGGGCCTCGCCCTCCCCTTCACTCAGGGCACCCGACCCAGTAGCAGTGGCAGAATGATTGGAGTCCCCAGGCTCCCCCACCACAAGCAGGGCCCCACTTACTCCTTCAGGAGGGGCCTCATGTACCGGGGCCTTCCCATCCCCTCCATCCTGAGGAATAGGGAGCTCCTGCCCGGACTTTGTAGCCTTGGTGGTAGCGGTAGGGGAAACCTGGGGACCCGAGACAGGAGACAGCTCCCCTCCAACAGATGGGCCCTGCGCCTCAGGGCCCCTCATTACCTCTGTGGAGGGGTGCCTTCTCCTCTTTTTCCCACCAGGGCGCAGAGGCTCAGAGACCTCCACGTCATCAGAGGCCTCCGCCTCCGCACTCTCTTTTTTCTTATTCACCCTGGGCCTGAGCCCAGCCCTGGGACAGTTGACTCCCCGAGATCGGGCTTTGTGCTGAGCTCAGACTCGGGTAGTGTCACGATGTCCAGGGGACGCGCCTCTCGATGTTTATTTCTCCTCCGCGCCTTCCTTCCACTCGGACGGTCACCCCCCTCCCTGCCGGAAAACCACAGCCTCCGGTACCGACTGAATGGTATCTGGTGGTGGTGTAGGGGGGCTGGGAGGAGGTGCAGCGTTGCCACCCTGGGCCGCCGAGTTGGAGTTGGCAGCCGGGAGGCTGGGGCAGTTCTTATGAACATGTTCGTAAGAACTGCCCCAGCCCCTTACAGACATGGCACTGCACCCCGTCCAAGGTCCAGAAGACGCAGTAGGCCATCCCCTGGAACTCTACATTAAATTGGCCCTCTGTAACCTCCTCCCGCGCCAGCTGCATGAATAACTGGCGGCGGAAGGAGTACACATGTCGGAGGCTGTTCTCCCGAAGACCGAGCGGGACTGGGGTGAGCCCCGTCTTTACCTCCCCCAGATGGTGCAGGTGGGGAAGGAGGAGCTCACCAGGAATGAAGGTGGGGATGGGAGTAGAGGAGGATAGGGTTGAAAAGGACAAGGAGAGGAGAGGATAGGTGGCCGAGTGATGGAAGAGAGAGAACAGCTGCGAGGATGTTACAGTTCACTTGGTGGTTGGAGCACCTTCCTGCAGAGTCTACAGTTCAATCTTCCAGTTAGGGGAGGGCTCTTCGCCTGGGTCGGCTAGAGCCGCCCGGTTCTCTCCCTTTTCTGTTGTTGTATAAAGCTAGTCTTCAGCCGGGCAGCTCCAACACCGTGCTGTACCTGTCCTGGGAGTGTTTGATGGGGACAGTGTAGAGGGAGCTTTACTCTGTATCTAACACCGTGCTGTACCTGTCCTGGGAGTGTTTGATGGGGACAGTGTAGAGGGAGCTTTACTCTGTATCCAACACCGTGCTGTACCTGTCCTGGGAGTGTTTGATGGGGATATGATGGTCTCACCTGCTGATCATTGGTGAGGGTGAAGGGTCTCCTCTACTTTTCTGTGCACTGAATATCACTGCAGCAAGACCTGGGAATTAATTTCTCACTGCAACACATCATGCTGTCTGTTTCTTGATCAGAACATTGTACATGTTTGTTTTCACCTGCCCACGCACGCACAATGCCTAATTAAAACACCAGCCCAGATAATCCCCTCCTCCTGCAGAAAGCCTGTGATTGAAGAATAAATTCATTTCCTCAGGCCGAGGGAGAGGACTGCTAATTACACAGGCCTGACCTCTCCAACATGTCGCTCCCCATTACCACACTGACTAAAGCAGAATTTAACCCACTGCATACCCAGTGTTCGCCTACTCTCAACCTCACAGTCTGTAATATTCAGTATCAGGGTGCTGGGGAGAAATGGAGAGTGCTTTCTGAGTGACACTGTGAGGGAACTGGATTAATGTCATCACAGATACATTCAGTGACACAGGGAGCTGGGGAGAGAGGTTACTGAGTGGCAGTGCGAGGGAGCTGGATTAATATCAGTCGAGGGTGCAGTTACCTCGGGGAGAAAGCCAGTTGAAATGTCACCCATTCTGCCTCACGTCCAAGCTAAACGACCATAGGAATTACGAATTAGGAGCAGAAATAGGCCATTCAGCCCATCGAGCCTGCTCCACCATTTAATAAGATCATGGCTGATCTGTTTCTGTCTCGAATTCCACCTTTCCATCGACCCCCGATAATCTTTGATTCCTTTGCCTAACAAGAATCTAACTACCTCCGCCTTAAAAATATTCAATGACCCCGCCTCCAGCACCTTAGCCCTTCCCTCCCAGATCTCTGCATCCCGGCTGCAACTTTCCCAGCTTAGCCCTCGGACTCACTTGTGAGACCACAGATGTCCTGACTGCAGTGGGGAGGGCGGAAATCACGAATGACATCCCTCTGTAATTTGCTGATTGCGAAAAAAGGCCGTGATGTGGAACATACCTGGAAATCCTCCAGTGGACTTGGTTCAGTGGTTAAATCTAACGAGCACATCCTATCATTAGCCTGATGACTTCAGCATTTTGCTGATCGAGGTTTCACCACCTTCTCTGATTTTTGAAATTGAAAGGTATTTGTCAGATGAGTTACTATGACAACAAAGGCAGTGGAGGCAGAGACAATCAACTCCTTCGAAAAGGAGTGGGAGATGGTATGTGGCCTGCAATGTGACTACAGGTGATAGGGACAAGTGGAAAAACAACAGCTTCAATATTTGAGAACTGCAATGTCCTGCTGGGACTGTGCTGTGGGAGGAGATTAAATAGGTGAGGTAGAGTGCCTGATAGGGTCAATTGTACATGGTCTGAGGGAGGAGTTTGAATGGGTGAGGTAGAGTGCCTGATAGGGTCAATTGTACATGGTCTGAGGGGGGAGTTTGAATGGGTGAGGTAGAGTGCCTGATAGGGTCAATTGTACATGGTCTGAGGGGGGAGTTTGAATGGGTGAGGTAGAGTGCCTGATAGGGTCAATTGTACATGGTCTGAGGGAGGAGTTTGAATGGGTGAGGTAGAGTGCCTGATAGGGTCAATTGTACATGGTCTGAGGGGGGAGTTTGAATGGGTGAGGTAGAGTGCCTGATAGGGTCAATTGTACATGGTCTGAGGGGGGAGTTTGAATGGGTGAGGTAGAGTGCCTGATAGGGTCAATTGTACATGGTCTGAGGGAGGAGTTTGAATGGGTGAGGTAGAGTGCCTGATAGGGTCAATTGTACATGGTCCGAGGGAGGAGTTTGAATGGGTGAGGAAGAGTGCCTGATAGGGTCAATTGTACATGGTCTGAGGGGGGAGTTTGAATGGGTGAGGTAGAGTGCCTGATAGGGTCAATTGTACATGGTCTGAGGGGGGAGTTTGAATGGGTGAGGTAGAGTGCCTGATAGGGTCAATTGTACATGGTCTGAGGGGGGAGTTTGAATGGGTGAGGTAGAGTGCCTGATAGGGTCAATTGTACATGGTCTGAGGGAGGAGTTTGAATGGGTGAGGTAGAGTGCCTGATAGGGTCAATTGTACATGGTGTGAGGGGGGAGATTGAATGGGTGAGGTAGAGTGCCTGATAGGGTCAATTGTACATGGTCTGAGGGAGGAGTTTGAATGGGTGAGGTAGAGTGCCTGATAGGGTCAATTGTACATGGTCTGAGGGGGGAGTTTAAATGGGTGAGGTAGAGTGCCTGATATGATCAATTGTACATGGTCTGAGGGGGGAGTTTGAATGGGTGAGGTAGAGTGCCTGATAGGGTCAATTGTACATGGTCTGAGGGGGGAGATTGAATGGGTGAGGTAGAGTGCCTGATAGGGTCAATTGTACATGGTCTGAGGGGGGAGTTTGAATGGGTGAGGTAGAGTGCCTGATAGGGTCAATTGTACATGGTCTGAGGGGGGAGTTTGAATGGGTGAGGTAGAGTGCCTGATAGGGTCAATTGTACATGGTCTGAGGGAGGAGTTTGAATGGGTGAGGTAGAGTGCCTGATAGGGTCAATTGTACATGGTGTGAGGGGGGAGATTGAATGGGTGAGGTAGAGTGCCTGATAGGGTCAATTGAACATGGTCTGAGGGGGGAGTTTAAATGGGTGAGGTAGAGTGCCTGATAGGGTCAATTGTACATGGTCCGAGGGAGGAGTTTGAATGGGTGAGGTAGAGTGCCTGATCGGGTCAATTGTACATGGTCTGAGGGGGGAGTTTAAATGGGTGAGGTAGAGTGCCTGATAGGGTCAATTGTACATGGTCTGAGGGAGGAGTTTGAATGGGTGAGGTAGAGTGCCTGATAGGGTCAATTGTACATGGTCCGAGGGAGGAGTTTGAATGGGTGAGGAAGAGTGCCTGATAGGGTCAATTGTACATGGTCTGAGGGGGGAGTTTGAATGGGTGAGGTAGAGTGCCTGATAGGGTCAATTGTACATGGTCTGAGGGAGGAGTTTGAATGGGTGAGGTAGAGTGCCTGATAGGGTCAATTGTACATGGTCTGAGGGGGGAGATTGAATGGGTGAGGTAGAGTGCCTGATAGGGTCAATTGAACATGGTCTGAGGGGGGAGTTTAAATGGGTGAGGTAGAGTGCCTGATAGGGTCAATTGTACATGGTCCGAGGGAGGAGTTTGAATGGGTGAGGTAGAGTGCCTGATCGGGTCAATTGTACATGGTCTGAGGGGGGAGTTTAAATGGGTGAGGTAGAGTGCCTGATAGGGTCAATTGTACATGGTCCGAGGGAGGAGTTTGAATGGGTGAGGAAGAGTGCCTGATAGGGTCAATTGTACATGGTCTGAGGGGGGAGTTTGAATGGGTGAGGTAGAGTGCCTGATAGGGTCAATTGTACATGGTCCGAGGGAGGAGTTTGAATGGGTGAGGAAGAGTGCCTGATAGGGTCAATTGTACATGGTCCGAGGGAGGAGTTTGAATGGGTGAGGAAGAGTGCCTGATAGGGTCAATTGTACATGGTCCGAGGGAGGAGTTTGAATGGGTGAGGAAGAGTGCCTGATAGGGTCAATTGTACATGGTCCGAGGGAGGAGTTTGAATGGGTGAGGAAGAGTGCCTGATAGGGTCAATTGTACATGGTCTGAGGGAGGAGTTTGAATGGGTGAGGAAGAGTGCCTGATAGGGTCAATTGTACATGGTCTGAGGGAGGAGTTTGAATGGGTGAGGTAGAGTGCCTGATAGGGTCAATTGTACATGGTGTGAGGGGGGAGATTGAATGGGTGAGGTAGAGTGCCTGATAGGGTCAATTGAACATGGTCTGAGGGGGGAGTTTAAATGGGTGAGGTAGAGTGCCTGATAGGGTCAATTGTACATGGTCCGAGGGAGGAGTTTGAATGGGTGAGGAAGAGTGCCTGATAGGGTCAATTGTACATGGTCTGAGGGAGGAGTTTGAATGGGTGAGGTAGAGTGCCTGATAGGGTCAATTGTACATGGTGTGAGGGGGGAGATTGAATGGGTGAGGTAGAGTGCCTGATAGGGTCAATTGTACATGGTCTGAGGGAGGAGTTTGAATGGGTGAGGTAGAGTGCCTGATAGGGTCAATTGTACATGGTCTGAGGGGGGAGTTTAAATGGGTGAGGTAGAGTGCCTGATAGGGTCAATTGTACACGGTCTGAGGGGGGAGTTTGAATGGGTGAGGTAGAGTGCCTGATAGGGTCAATTGTACACGGTCTGAGGGGGGAGTTTGAATGGGTGAGGTAGAGTGCCTGATAGGGTCAATTGTACATGGTCTGAGGGGGGAGATTGAATGGGTGAGGTAGAGTGCCTGATAGGGTCAATTGTACATGGTCTGAGGGGGGAGTTTGAATGGGTGAGGTAGAGTGCCTGATAGGGTCAATTGTACATGGTCTGAGGGGGGAGTTTGAATGGGTGAGGTAGAGTGCCTGATAGGGTCAATTGTACATGGTCTGAGGGGGGAGTTTGAATGGGTGAGGTAGAGTGCCTGATAGGGTCAATTGTACATGGTGTGAGGGGGGAGATTGAATGGGTGAGGTAGAGTGCCTGATAGGGTCAATTGTACATGGTCTGAGGGGGGAGTTTGAATGGGTGAGGTAGAGTGCCTGATCGGGTCAATTGTACATGGTCTGAGGGGGGAGTTTGAATGGGTGAGGTAGAGTGCCTGATAGGGTCAATTGTACATGGTCTGAGGGAGGAGTTTGAATGGGTGAGGTAGAGTGCCTGATAGGGTCAATTGTACATGGTCCGAGGGGGAAGATTGAATGGGTGAGGTAGAGTGCCTGATAGGGTCAATTGTACATGGTCCGAGGGGGAAGATTGAATGGGTGAGGTAGAGTGCCTGATAGGGTCAATTGTACATGGTCTGAGGGGGGAGTTTGAATGGGTGAGGTAGAGTGCCTGATCGGGTCAATTGTACATGGTCTGAGGGGGGAGTTTGAATGGGTGAGGTAGAGTGCCTGATAGGGTCAATTGTACATGGTCCGAGGGGGAAGATTGAATGGGTGAGGTAGAGTGCCTGATAGGGTCAATTGTACATGGTCTGAGGGGGGAGTTTGAATGGGTGAGGTAGAGTGCCTGATCGGGTCAATTGTACATGGTCTGAGGGGGGAGTTTGAATGGGTGAGGTAGAGTGCCTGATAGGGTCAATTGAACATGGTCTGAGGGGGGAGATTGAATGGGTGAGGTAGAGTGCCTGATAGGGTCAATTGTACATGGTCTGAGGGAGGAGTTTGAATGGGTGAGGTAGAGTGCCTGATAGGGTCAATTGTACATGGTCCGAGGGGGAAGATTGAATGGGTGAGGTAGAGTGCCTGATAGGGTCAATTGAACATGGTCTGTGGGAGGAGATTGAATGCATGGGATAGAGTCCATTCTAATACCTAGGAAAGAAAGAGGCTGAATGGACCAATAGTCCCATTCCATGTTTTCTTAAATGGAGAGGATTTGCGATTGTTCCTAAATGGGTGTATGGTACTTCAAACACTTCTACTCAAGTGCCACCATGTTCTGTTTGAAGGCTACAAAGTCATAGTCATAGAGTCATAGTTATACAGCACAGAAACAAGCCCTTTGGCCCATTGCGTCCATGCTGGCCATCAAGCACCTATCTATTCTAACCCCATTTTCCAGCACTTGGCCCGTAGCCTTGTATGATATGGCATTTCAAGTACTTATCTAAATAATTCTTAAATGTTGTGAGGGTTCCTGCCTCTTCCACCACTTCAGGCAGTGTGTTCCAGATTCCAACCACCGTCTGGGTGAAAATATTTTTCCTCAAATCCCCTCTATACCTCCTGCCCCTTACCTTAAATCTGTGCGCCCTGGTTATTGACTCCTCCGCTAAGGGAAAAAGATTCTTCCTATCTAACCTATCAATGTCCCTCATAATTTTGTATACCTCAATCAAGTCCCCCCGCAGCCTTTTCTGCTCCAAGGAAAACAACCCTAGCCTTTCCAGTCTTTCTTCATAGCTGAAATTCTCCAGCCCAGGCAACATCCTGGTGTATCTCCTCTGCACCCTCTCCAGTGCAATCACATCCTTCCTATATTGTGGTGCCCAGAACTGTACAAAGTACTCCAGCTGTGGCCTAACTAAAGTTTTATACAGCTCCATCATAACCTCCCTGCTTTTATATTCTATGCCTCGGCTAATAAAGGTAATTATCCCATATGCCTTCCTAACCACCTTATTTACCTGTGCTGCTGCCTTCAGTGATCTATGGACAAGTACACCAAGGGCCCTCTGACCCTCTGTACTTCCTAGGGTCCTACCATCCATTGTATATTCCCTTGCCTTGTTGATCCTCCCAAAATGCATCACTTCACACTTCTCAGGATTAAATTCCATTTGCCACTGCTCCGCCCATCTTACCAGCCCATCTATATCGTCCTGTAATCTAAGGTCCATTGTTTTCATTTGTTGGGGTCCCTCTTTGAAATGAATGTGGCCTCCTGTCCCTCACTTTCCTCCTGTCCCTCACCGGCCTCCTGTCCCTCACTTTCCTCCTGTCCCTCACTGTCCTCCTGTCCCTCACTGGCCTCCTGTCCCTCACTGGCCTCCTGTTGTACTGTTCACCACTGGAGGTTCACCTCGAGGCCTGTTGGCTGACATGTTGCCAGATCTCAGCCAGTCCCCGCTCTCTCCATGGCTGAAATTGGAATATCAACAAAATTGGAGACGGAGGTCTGTTACTGTTTGTCCAACTAAAACAACTCTTGGGAGCTGTATCACGTGGGTAGCTGTGGTTCAGTGGGTAGCTGTGGCTCAGTGGGTAGCTGTGGTTCAGTGGGTAACAGTGGCTCAGTGGATAGCAGTGGTTCAGTGGGTAGCAGTGGTTCACTGGGTAGCAGTGGCTCAGTGGGTAGCTGTGGTTCAGTGGGTAACAGTCGTTCAGTGGATAGCAGTGGCTCAGTGGGTAACAGTCGTTCAGTGGATAGCAGTGGTTCAATGGGTAACAGTGGCTCAGTGGGTAGCTGTGGTTCAGTGGGTAGCAGTGGCTCAGTGGGTAGCTGTGGTTCAGTGGGTAACAGTGGTTCAGTGGGTAACAGTCGTTCAGTGGATAGCAGTGGCTCAGTGGGTAACAGTCGTTCAGTGGATAGCAGTGGTTCAATGGGTAACAGTGGCTCAGTGGATTGCAGTGGTTCAGTGGGTAGCAGTGGCTCAGTGGGTAGCTGTGGTTCAGTGGGTAACAGTGGTTCAGTGGGTAACAGTGGTTCAGTGGGTAACAGTGGTTCAGTGGATAGCAGTGGTTCAATGGGTAACAGTGGTTCAGTGGGTAGCTGTGGTTCAGTGGGTAACAGTGGTTCAGTGGGTAGCTGTGGTTCAGTGGGTAACAGTGGTTCAGTGGGTAGCTGTGGTTCAGTGGGTAACAGTGGTTCAGTGGGTAGCTGTGGTTCAGTGGGTAACAGTGGTTCAGTGGGTAGCTGTGGTTCAGTGGGTAACAGTGGTTCAGTGGGTAGCTGTGGTTCAGTGGGTAACAGTGGTTCAGTGGGTAGCTGTGGTTCAGTGGGTAACAGTGGTTCAGTGGGTAACAGTGGTTCAGTGGGTAGCTGTGGTTCAGTGGGTAACAGTGGTTCAGTGGGTAGCTGTGGTTCAGTGGGTAACAGTGGTTCAGTGGGTAGCTGTGGTTCAGTGGATAGCAGTGGTTCAGTGGGTAACAGTGGTTCAGTGGGTAGCTGTGGTTCAGTGGGTAACAGTGGTTCAGTGGGTAACAGTGGTTCAGTGGGTAGCTGTGGTTCAGTGGGTAACAGTGGTTCAGTGGGTAGCTGTGGTTCAGTGGGTAACAGTGGTTCAGTGGGTAGCTGTGGTTCAGTGGGTAACAGTGGTTCAGTGGGTAACAGTGGTTCAGTGGGTAGCTGTGGTTCAGTGGGTAACAGTGGTTCAGTGGGTAGCTGTGGTTCAGTGGGTAACAGTGGTTCAGTGGGTAGCTGTGGTTCAGTGGATAGCAGTGGTTCAGTGGGTAACAGTGGTTCAGTGGGTAGCTGTGGTTCAGTGGGTAACAGTGGTTCAGTGGGTAGCTGTGGTTCAGTGGGTAACAGTGGTTCAGTGGGTAGCTGTGGTTCAGTGGATAGCAGTGGTTCAGTGGGTAACAGTGGTTCAGTGGGTAACAGTGGTTCAGTGGGTAACAGTGGTTCAGTGGATAGCAGTGGTTCAGTGGGTAACAGTGGTTCAGTGGATAGCAGTGGTTCAGTGGATAGCTGTGGTTCAGTGGGTAACAGTGGTTCAGTGGATAGCAGTGGTTCAGTGGGTAACAGTGGTTCAGTGGGTAACAGTGGTTCAGTGGATAGCAGTGGTTCAGTGGATAGCAGTGGTTCAGTGGGTAACAGTGGTTCAGTGGGTAACAGTGGTTCAGTGGGTAACAGTGGTTCAGTGGATAGCAGTGGTTCAGTGGGTAACAGTGGTTCAGTGGGTAACAGTGGTTCAGTGGATAGCAGTGGTTCAGTGGATAGCTGTGGTTCAGTGGATAGCAGTGGCTCAGTGGATAGCTGTGGTTCAGTGGGTAGATGTGGTTCAGTGGGTAGCTGTGGTTCAGTGGGTAGCAGTGGCTCAGTGGATAGCTGTGGCTCAGTGGATAGCTGTGGTTCAGTGGATAGCTGTGGTTCAGTGGATAGCTGTGGTTCAGTGGATAGCTGTGGCTCAGTGGAGAGCAGTGGCTCAGTGGATAGCTGTGGTTCAGTGGATAGCTGTGGTTCAGTGGATAGCTGTGGCTCAGTGGATAGCTGTGGCTCAGTGGATAGCTGTGGTTCAGTGGATAGCTGTGGTTCAGTGGATAGCTGTGGTTCAGTGGGTAGCTGTGGTTCAGTGGATAGCTGTGGTTCAGTGGATAGCTGTGGCTCAGTGGATAGCTGTGGTTCAGTGGATAGCTGTGGTTCAGTGGATAGCTGTGGTTCAGTGGGTAGATGTGGTTCAGTGGGTAGCTGTGGTTCAGTGGGTAGCAGTGGCTCAGTGGATAGCTGTGGTTCAGTGGATAGCTGTGGTTCAGTGGATAGCTGTGGTTCAGTGGGTAGCTGTGGTTCAGTGGATAGCTGTGGTTCAGTGGATAGCTGTGGCTCAGTGGATAGCTGTGGTTCAGTGGATAGCTGTGGTTCAGTGGATAGCTGTGGCTCAGTGGATAGCTGTGGTTCAGTGGATAGCTGTGGCTCAGTGGATAGCTGTGGTTCAGTGGATAGCAGTGGCTCAGTGGATAGCTGTGGTTCAGTGGGTAGCTGTGGTTCAGTGGGTAGCAGTGGCTCAGTGGATAGCTGTGGTTCAGTGGGTAGATGTGGTTCAGTGGGTAGCTGTGGTTCAGTGGGTAGCTGTGGTTCAGTGGATAGCTGTGGTTCAGTGGATAGCTGTGGTTCAGTGGATAGCTGTGGCTCAGTGGATAGCTGTGGTTCAGTGGGTAGCTGTGGTTCAGTGGGTAGCAGTGGCTCAGTGGATAGCTGTGGTTCAGTGGATAGCTGTGGTTCAGTGGATAGCTGTGGTTCAGTGGGTAGCTGTGGTTCAGTGGATAGCTGTGGTTCAGTGGATAGCTGTGGCTCAGTGGATAGCTGTGGTTCAGTGGATAGCTGTGGTTCAGTGGATAGCTGTGGTTCAGTGGATAGCTGTGGCTCAGTGGATAGCTGTGGTTCAGTGGATAGCTGTGGCTCAGTGGATAGCTGTGGTTCAGTGGATAGCAGTGGCTCAGTGGATAGCTGTGGTTCAGTGGGTAACAGTGGTTCAGTGGGTAACAGTGGTTCAGTGGATAGCAGTGGTTCAGTGGGTAACAGTGGTTCAGTGGGTAACAGTGGTTCAGTGGATAGCAGTGGTTCAGTGGATAGCAGTGGCTCAGTGGATAGCTGTGGTTCAGTGGGTAGATGTGGTTCAGTGGGTAGCTGTGGTTCAGTGGGTAGCAGTGGCTCAGTGGATAGCTGTGGCTCAGTGGATAGCTGTGGTTCAGTGGATAGCTGTGGTTCAGTGGATAGCTGTGGTTCAGTGGATAGCTGTGGCTCAGTGGAGAGCAGTGGCTCAGTGGATAGCTGTGGTTCAGTGGATAGCTGTGGTTCAGTGGATAGCTGTGGCTCAGTGGATAGCTGTGGCTCAGTGGATAGCTGTGGTTCAGTGGATAGCTGTGGTTCAGTGGATAGCTGTGGTTCAGTGGGTAGCTGTGGTTCAGTGGATAGCTGTGGTTCAGTGGATAGCTGTGGCTCAGTGGATAGCTGTGGTTCAGTGGATAGCTGTGGTTCAGTGGATAGCTGTGGTTCAGTGGGTAGATGTGGTTCAGTGGGTAGCTGTGGTTCAGTGGGTAGCAGTGGCTCAGTGGATAGCTGTGGTTCAGTGGATAGCTGTGGTTCAGTGGATAGCTGTGGTTCAGTGGGTAGCTGTGGTTCAGTGGATAGCTGTGGTTCAGTGGATAGCTGTGGCTCAGTGGATAGCTGTGGTTCAGTGGATAGCTGTGGTTCAGTGGATAGCTGTGGTTCAGTGGATAGCTGTGGCTCAGTGGATAGCTGTGGTTCAGTGGATAGCTGTGGCTCAGTGGATAGCTGTGGTTCAGTGGATAGCAGTGGCTCAGTGGATAGCTGTGGTTCAGTGGGTAGCTGTGGTTCAGTGGGTAGCAGTGGCTCAGTGGATAGCTGTGGTTCAGTGGGTAGATGTGGTTCAGTGGGTAGCTGTGGTTCAGTGGGTAGCTGTGGTTCAGTGGATAGCTGTGGTTCAGTGGATAGCTGTGGTTCAGTGGATAGCTGTGGCTCAGTGGATAGCTGTGGTTCAGTGGATAGCTGTGGTTCAGTGGATAGCTGTGGTTCAATGGATAGCTGTGGTTCAGTGGATAGCAGTGGCTCAGTGGATAGCTGTGGTTCAATGGATAGCTGTGGTTCAGTGGATAGCAGTGGCTCAGTGGATAGCTGTGGTTCAGTGGATAGCTGTGGTTCAGTGGGTAGCTGTGGTTCAGTGGATAGCTGTGGTTCAGTGGATAGCTGTGGTTCAGTGGATAGCTGTGGCTCAGTGGATAGCTGTGGTTCAGTGGATAGCTGTGGTTCAGTGGATAGCTGTGGTTCAGTGGATAGCTGTGGTTCAGTGGGTAGATGTGGCTCAGTGGGTAGATGTGGCTCAGTGGGTAGCTGTGGTTCAGTGGATAGCAGTGGCTCAGTGGGTAGCAGTGGCTCAGTGGATAGCTGTGGCTCAGTGGGTAGATGTGGTTCAGTGGGTAGCTGTGGCTCAGTGGGTAGCTGTGGTTCAGTGGGTAGCTGTGGTTCAGTGGATAGCTGTGGTTCAGTGGGTAGCTGTGGCTCAGTGGGTAGCAGTGGCTCAGTGGGTAGCAGTGGTTCAGTGGATAGCAGTGGTTCAGTGGGTAGCTGTGGTTCAGTGGATAGCTGTGGTTCAGTGGATAGCAGTGGCTCAGTGGATAGCTGTGGTTCAGTGGGTAACAGTGGCTCAGTGGATAGCTGTGGTTCAGTGGATAGCTGTGGTTCAGTGGATAGCAGTGGCTCAGTGGGAAGCTGTGGTTCAGTGGATAGCTGTGGTTCAGTGGGTAACAGTGGCTCAGTGGGTAGCTGTGGTTCAGTGGATAGCTGTGGTTCAGTGGATAGCAGTGGCTCAGTGGGAAGCTGTGGTTCAGTGGATAGCTGTGGTTCAGTGGATAGCAGTGGCTCAGTGGGAAGCTGTGGTTCAGTGGATAGCTGTGGTTCAGTGGATAGCAGTGGCTCAGTGGGAAGCTGTGGTTCAGTGGATAGCTGTGGTTCAGTGGGTAGCTGTGGCTCAGTGGGTAGCAGTGGCTCAGTGGATAGCTGTGGTTCAGTGGATAGCTGTGGTTCAGTGGGTAACAGTGGCTCAGTGGATAGCTGTGGTTCAGTGGATAGCTGTGGTTCAGTGGATAGCAGTGGCTCAGTGGATAGCTGTGGTTCAGTGGGTAACAGTGGCTCAGTGGATAGCTGTGGTTCAGTGGATAGCTGTGGTTCAGTGGATAGCAGTGGCTCAGTGGGAAGCTGTGGTTCAGTGGATAGCTGTGGTTCAGTGGGTAACAGTGGCTCAGTGGGTAGCTGTGGTTCAGTGGATAGCTGTGGTTCAGTGGATAGCTGTGGTTCAGTGGATAGCAGTGGCTCAGTGGGAAGCTGTGGTTCAGTGGATAGCTGTGGTTCAGTGGGTAGCTGTGGTTCAGTGGGTAGCTGTGGTTCAGTGGGTAGCTGTGGTTCAGTGGATAGCTGTGGCTCAGTGGGTAGCTGTGGTTCAGTGGGTAGCTGTGGTTCAGTGGGTAGCTGTGGTTCAGTGGATAGCTGTGGCTCAGTGGGTAGCTGTGGTTCAGTGGGTAGCTGTGGTTCAGTGGATAGCTGTGGTTCAGTGGGTAGCTGTGGCTCAGTGGGTAGCTGTGGTTCAGTGGATAGCTGTGGTTCAGTGGGTAGCTGTGGTTCAGTGGGTAGCTGTGGTTCAGTGGATAGCTGTGGTTCAGTGGGTAGCAGTGGCTCAGTGGGTAGCTGTGGCTCAGTGGATAGCTGTGGTTCAGTGGATAGCTGTGGTTCAGTGGATAGCTGTGGCTCAGTGGGTAGCTGTGGTTCAGTGGGTAGCTGTGGCTCAGTGGGTAGCTGTGGCTCAGTGGATAGCTGTGGTTCAGTGGGTAGCTGTGGCTCAGTGGATAGCTGTGGTTCAGTGGATAGCTGTGGCTCAGTGGATAGCTGTGGTTCAGTGGGTAGCTGTGGCTCAGTGGGTAGCAGTGGCTCAGTGGGTAGCTGTGGTTCAGTGGGTAGCTGTGGCTCAGTGGGTAGCTGTGGCTCAGTGGATAGCTGTGGTTCAGTGGATAGCTGTGGCTCAGTGGGTAGCTGTGGCTCAGTGGATAGCTGTGGTTCAGTGGATAGCTGTGGCTCAGTGGGTAGCTGTGGCTCAGTGGATAGCTGTGGTTCAGTGGATAGCTGTGGTTCAGTGGATAGCTGTGGTTCAGTGGATAGCTGTGGCTCAGTGGGTAGCTGTGGCTCAGTGGATAGCTGTGGTTCAGTGGATAGCTGTGGTTCAGTGGATAGCTGTGGCTCAGTGGGTAGCTGTGGCTCAGTGGATAGCTGTGGTTCAGTGGATAGCTGTGGCTCAGTGGGTAGCTGTGGTTCAGTGGGTAGCTGTGGCTCAGTGGGTAGCTGTGGCTCAGTGGATAGCTGTGGTTCAGTGGATAGCTGTGGTTCAGTGGGTAGCTGTGGCTCAGTGGGTAGCTGTGGTTCAGTGGGTAGCTGTGGCTCAGTGGGTAGCTGTGGTTCAGTGGGTAGCTGTGGCTCAGTGGGTAGCTGTGGCTCAGTGGATAGCTGTGGTTCAGTGTGTAGCAGTGGTTCAGTGTGTAGCTGTGGCGCAATGTTTTAGGGTCATAGAGTTCTTCAGCACAGAAACAGGCTCTTAGGTCCATCTGATCTGTGCTGGCCTTCATGCACCTAACTATTCTAATCCCATTTTCCAGCACTTAGCCGGTCGCCTTGATGTTATGGCGTTTCAAGTGCTCATCTAAATACTTCTTAAATGTTGTGAGGGTTCCTGCCTCTACCACATCTTCAGGCAGTGTGCTCCAGATTCCAACCACCCTCTGAGTGAAATTTATTTTCCTCAGATCCCCTCTAAACTTTCTGCCCCTTTCCTTAAATCTATGCCCCCTGGTTATTGACCCCTCCACTAAGTGAAAAAGTTTCTTCCTATCTAACCTATGCCCCTCATAATTTTGTATACCTTAATCAGGTCCCCCCTCAGCGTTCTCTGCTCTAAAGATGAGACTTTAAAACCAAGGCCCCTTCTGCCCTCCCAGGTGGACGCAGAAGATACCACAACTCTATTTCAACGAAGACCAAAGCAGTTCTCCCTGGTGTCCTGGCCAATATTTATTCCTTAACCTTCATCAAAAAAGCAGTTTATTTGGTCACAATCACATTGCTGTTTGCGGGAGCTTGCTGTGCGCAAATTGGCTGTGACGTTTCCTACTTTGCAACGGTATCTACACTTCAAAAAGAACACGTAGCTGTCTGTAACGTGCTTTGAAACATCCTGAAACCATGACAGGTGCTGTATAAATGCAAGTACTTTCGATCTTTTCTCCGAACGAAGCAGTCGTCAGGGCTGAAAGTTGAGCAATGGAAGAGTTATATCTCCAATGGGCTGCTGATCTCCACGGACACAGTCGTCTCTTTGTTATGCTAAGCGTGAATTTGTTAAGAGATTAAATATATGAATGTTGAAAATGAAATAGGATTTTAATTAAATGGTGGGAGTGGGGGAGGAGTGGGTGATAGAGATGGCAAGTTCTTAGCTTTCGAATTCAGTGAAATAAAACTTTCTCATCCAGCTGCTGATCGACTATGTGGATCCCACCTAACTGTGGTTAATACCTTCCCCCCGCCCCTCCCCCACCAGCACCACCCCTCCCCTCCCCCACCATCACCACCCCTCCCCCACCCCCCCCCCCACCAGCACCACCCCTCCCTTCCCCCACCAGCACCACCCCTCCCCCACTCCTCCCTTACCAGCACCACCCCTCCCCCGCCCCTCCCCCACCAGCACCAACCCACCCCCACCCCTCCCCCACCATCAACACCCCACCCCCAACATCCCCCACCATCACCACCCCTCCCCCACCATAACCTCCCCTCCCCCGCTCCATCCCCACCACCCCCACCCCTCCCCCACCATCACTACCCCACCCCCACCCCTCCCCCACCATCAACACCCCACCCCACCCTTCCCTCACCATCACCACCCCTCCTCCACCACCCCACCCCCACCCTCCCTCACCATCTTCACCCCACCCCCACCCTTCCCCCAACATCACCACCCCTCCCCCACCAGCACCACCCCTCCCCTCCCCCACCAACACCCCACCCCCAACTTCCCCCACCATCACCACCCCTCCCCCACCATCACCTCCCCTCCCCCGCTCGTCCCCCACCACCCCCCACCCCTCCCCCACCATCACTACCCCACCATCAACACCCCACCCTTCCCCCACCATCACCACCCCTCCCCCACCATCACCTCCCCTCCCCCGCTCCTCCCCCCCTCCCCCACTCCTCCCCCACCACCCCCACCCCTCCCCCACCAGCACCATCCCTCCCCCACCATCACCGCCCCTCCCCCACCAGCACCACCCCTCCCCTGCCCCCCCCACCATCACCTCCATCACCACCCCTCCCCCAACATCACCACCCCTCCCCCACCATCACCACCCCTCCCCTGCCCCTTCCCCACCAGCACCACCCCTCCCCCGCCCCTCCCCCACCAGCACCACGCCTCCCCTGCACCCCCCCCCCCACCAGCACCACCCCTCCCGTTGACTCCCCCTCCATTAGCTGAGTGGGTGCTCACTGGGGCTGCAGTTTTATGTTTAGTTGCCTGGGTGCTGAGGTCGAGGAGCAGCTGCTGTTCTCCACACACCCACCAACCTCTCGGAACCTGGTTTCTGTGGGATTTAAAGGGGCAGTCATTCCAGTATGTTACACTGCACAGTGTTACACTAATCTAGAACAGTATGTTATATGACATAGTATCAAACTAATCTAGAGCAGTATATTACACTACACAGTGTCACACTAATCTAGTACAGTATGTAATTCTGCACAGTGTTCCACTAATCTAGAATAGTATGTTATATGACACAGTGTCAAACTAATCCAGAACAGTATGCTACACTGCACAGTGTTACACTAATCTAGAACAGTATGTTATATGACAGCATCAAACTAATCTAGAACAACAAGTGAGACTGCACAGTGTCACATTGATCTTGAGCAGTAGGTCATATGACACAGTGTCAAACTAATCTAGAACAGTATGTTACACTGCTCAGTGTTCCACTAATATAGAACAGTATGTTACATGACACAGTGTCAAACTAATCTAGATAAATATGTTACACTGCACAGTGTCACACTAATCTATAACGGTATGTTACATGACACAGTGTCAAACTAATCTAGATAAATATGTTACACTGCACAGTGTCACACTAATCTATAACGGTATGTTACATGATACAGTGTCAAACTAATCTAGAACAGTATGTTACACTGCACAAAGTTACACTAATCTTGAACAGTGCATTACACTACAAGGTTACACTAATTTAGAACAGTATATGACCCAGTGTCACACTAATCTAGAACAGGTGAGACTGCACAGAATCACACTGATCTAGAGCAGTATGTTGCAATGTGCCATAATCACAGTGATCTAGAACAATATGCTACACCTCAAACTGATTTAGAACAGTATGTTACACTGCAATATCACACTGATTTATAACAGCACATTACATTGTGTTGTATTAAGGGTAATTTAGAACATCTGAACTGTGCTGCAATGCATGATATGTTAACAGTACATTAGACTGCTCAGTATCCCATGAGTCTAGAAGAGTATGTTATGCTGATTCAATATATTACACTGTGGGGTCACTCACTAACCTAGTGTTGCACTGATATAGAACAGTTTATTACATTGTGCAATGTTAATCCCTTTCTTGGGCTCCCATTTTCTCTTTTAAATACAAGTTTCTGCGAATCTAGCCCTGTAAAGTTAATAAAAAGGAGAGCAATGAGGATGAGAGACTGTCTGAGATCTAATGGGGACAAACGGTGGGTGAGGCACTTAGGGAGCATTGATATTCTGCTGCTGAGAAGGAGGGAAATGGGTTCAAGTGTTGCAGCTTGGTCCGATCTCCTTTCCTCCCAGCAGTAGAACACCAGTCAGGAATGGGATTTCTCCTTTCCATCCATCCTACCTTTTAAGTTAGCCTTCCTCCATCAGGAAAATGTGGACAGCTGCTAATGAGAGCATGTGAGTGGGCAAAAGTCTTGCCTTGCCATGTTTCCCCAAAAGGTAATTTCAGGTCCTAGATGTTAGGGTTGCTTCTACCCTTCAAAGTAACTTTAGTCTAATAGATGGCTAATAGTTTAATAGTTTCCAGGAAGAGGGATCATGGCTGATCATCCACTTCAATGCCTTTTTCCCCACACTATCCTCACATCCCCTTTATGTCATTGGTATTTAGAAATCTGTCAGTCTCTGCTTTAAACATACTCAATGACTGAGCTTCCACAGCCCTCTGGGCTAGAGAATTCCAAAGATTCACAACCCTCTGAGTCAAGAAATTCCTCCTCATCTCTGTCCCAATTGGCTTCCTCCTTATTTTGAAATTGTGTCCCCTGGTTCTAGACTCCTCAACCAGGAGAAACATCTTACCTGCATCTACCCTGTCTATCCCTTTAAGTATTTTGTAGGTTTCAATGAGATCACCTCTCATGCTTCGCAACTCTAGAGAATACAGGTCCAGTTTCCCCAATCTCTCTTCATAGGACATGAGATAAGGATGAGAGATCATCTAAGATCTACTGGGGTGAAACTGTTAGAATCTATTATAAAGGCTGAGATAACTGGACACTTGGAAAATAATGATATGATTGGGCAGAGTCAAAATGGATTTGTGAAAGGGAAATCATGTTTGACAAAACTGTTAGTGCTTTTTGAGAATGTTACTTGTAGCATAGATAAAGGAGAACCAGTGGATGTGGTGTGTTTGGATTTTCAGAAGGCTTTTGATAAGGTCCCACACAGGTTAGTAAACAAAATTAGAGTACATGGGATTGGGGGTAATATACTGCAATGGATTGAGAATTGGTTAACAGACAGAAAGCAGAGAGTAGGAATAATTCTCAGGACGGCAGGCTGTTACTAGTGGGGTACTGCAAGGATCAGTGCTTGGGCCACAGTTGTTCACAATCTATATACATGATTTGGATATTGCGACCAATTGTATCATTTCCAAATCTGAGGATGACATAAAACTAGGAGGGAATGTAAGTTGTGAGGAGGTTGCAAGGAGGCTGCAAGGGGATTTGGACAGGCTAAGTGAATGGGCAAGAACAATGCAGATGGAACATAATGTGAATAAGTGTGAAGGGATCCACTTTGGTACAAAAAAAACAGAAAGGCAGAGTATTTCTTAGATGGTTTGAGGTTGGGAAGTGTTAAAGTCCAAAGGGACCTGGGTGTCCTTGTTCAGGAGTCACTAAAAGCTGGTATGCAGGTGCAGCAAGCAATTAAGAAGGCGAATGGATGGTTGGCCTTCATTACAAGGGGATTTGAATATAGGAGTAAAGATGTATTGCTTCAGTTGTATAAAGCCTTGGTGAGAGACCACACGTGGAGTATTGTGTACAGTTTTGGTCTCCTGATCTAAGGAAGGATATACTTGCCATAGAGGGAGTGCAATGGAGGTTCACCAGACTGATCCCTGGGATGGCAGCATTGTCTTACGAGGAGAAATTGCAGAAACTGGGCCTATATGGTCCAGAGCTTCGAAGAATGAGAGGTGATTTCATTGAAACGTACAGAATTCTTACAGGGTGTGACAGGGTGGATGTGGATAGGATGTTTCCTCTGGCTGGTGAGTCTAGAACAAGGGGACACAGTCTCAGAATCAGGGGCAGGCCATTTAAGACTGAGATGAGAAGGAATTTCTTTACTCAGAGGGTGGTGAATCTGTGGAATTCTCTACCCCAGAGGACTGTGGAAACTCAATCATTGAGCATGCTCAAGACAGAAATCAAGAGATTTCTGAATATTAACAAGATCAAGGGATATGGGGATAGTGGGGGAAAAATGGCGTAGAGGTAGATGATCAGCCATGGTCTGTTTGAATGGTGGAGCAGGCTCGATGGGCTGAATGGCCTACTCCTGCTCCTATTTCCTGTGATCCTAATACAACACAATACAGATCCAGATTTGTATGCTGCACTGCATTCTGTTTTGTTAATGTGGAGCAGCCTATTTCACATCCCAGCTGTTTAGAAACAGCAGCAGTCCAGTAAACCTTACAGAAAATAGACAAATAGGAGCAAATTTTAAACTAACCAATAAATTGGAAAGCTGATGGGATCAGGAACATTGTTGGTGTTAGACCCTGCCAGACGTAACTCTCCATTACAGTCAGTAGGATGGGTGTAAAAGTGGCGATGCAGTCCATTCCGTGGGACTCCACTCCGGTCAGTTAGGTTAAAATTATCCCATTGTGATAAAACACTTAAAATAGAAGCTTATAACACAAAAAGGCTAAACTAGGACACAATATGGAATTAGAGAAGGAAGGATAGACAGCGATTAGTGATGGAGGGATAAACACGAAAGAGTTAGAGGTGGAGGAATGGAGGCACATTGAGGGATTAGATATGGAGGTTGAGGTATTGGTGATAAAGGGACAGACACAGCGAGGGATTGGAGATTGAGCGATAGACACACTGAGGGATAGGAGGTTGAGGGACAGACACACTGAGGGATAGGATGTTGAGGGACAGACACACTGAGGGATTGGACGTTGAGGGACAGACACACTGAGGGATTGGAGGCTGAGGGACAGACACACTGACGGATCGGAGATTGAGGGACAGCGACCACTAAGGGATCGGAGATTGAGGGACAGACACACTGAGGAATCGTAGATTGAGGAACAGACACACTGAGGGATTGAGGGACAGACAGACTGAGGGACAGGATATTGAGGACAGGCACCACTGAGGGATTGGAGATTGAGGGACAGACACACTGAGGGATCGGAGATTGAGGACAGACACACTGAGGAATTGGAGACTGAGGGACAGACACACTGAGGGATTGGAGATTGAGGGAAAGACACACTGAGGGATCGGAGATTGAGGGACAGACACCACTGAGGGATTGGAGATTGAGGGACAGACACACTGAGGGATCGGAGATTGAGGACAGACACCACTGAGGGATTGGAGATTGAGGACAGACACACTGAGGGATTGGGGATTGAGGACAGACACACTGAGGGATCGGAGATTGAGGACAGACACCACTGAGGGATTGGAGATTGAGGAC